>NW_028129277.1:20130000-20147500 GCF_055761805.1 Camellia sinensis | reverse complement strand
GTCGCCCAACATGCCATGCCACGGCCTCGGCTAGCATGCCATGCCACGGCCTCGGCCCGCATGTCTTGCCAAGGCGTTGCCCAACATGCCATGCCACGGCCTCGGCCCGCATGCCTTGCCACGGCGTTGCCCAGCATGCCATGCCACCGCGTTGCCCGGCATGCCATGCCTTAGCCTTGGCCAGCATGGCATGCCACGGCCTCGGCCATCATGCCATGCCACGGCCTCGGCCCGCATGCCTTGCCACGGCGTTGCCCAACATGCCATGCCACGGCCTCGGCCCGCATGCCATGCCATGCCATGCCTTGGCCTTGGCCAGCATGACATGCCACGGCCTCGGCCCGCATGCCTTGCTACGGCGTCGCCCAACAAGCCATGCCACGGCCTCGGCCCGCATGACATGCCACGGCCTCGGACCGCATGCCTTGCTACGGCGTCGCCCAACATGCCATGCCACGGCCTCGGCCCGCATGCCATGCCACGGCCTCGGCCCGCATGACATGCCACGGCCTCGGCCATCATGCCATGCCACGGCCTCGGCCCGCATGCCTTGCCACGGCGTTGCCCAAGATGCCATGCCACGGCCTCGGCCCGCATGCCTTGCTACGGCGTCGCCCAACATGCCATGCCACGGCCTCGGCCCGCATGCCGTGCCACGGCCTCGGCCCGCATGCCATGCCATGCCACGGCCCGCATGTCTTGCCACGGCGTTGCCAAACATGCCATGCCACGGCCTCGGCCCGCATGCCTTGCGACGGCGTCGCCCAACATGCCATGCCACGGCCACGGCCCGCATGCCATGCCACGGCCTCGGCCCGCATGCCATGCCACGGCCTCGGCCCGCATGCCTTGCTGCGGCGTTGCCCAACATGCCATGCCACGGCCTCGGCCCGCATGCCTTGCCACCGCGTTGCCCAGCATGCCATGCCACCGCGTTGCCCGGCGTGCCATGCCTTAGCCTTGGCCAACATGTCGAGCCACGGCCTCGGCCCGCATGCCATGCCATGCCACAGCCCGCATGTCTTGCCACGGCGTTGCCAAACATGCCATGCCACGGCCTCGGCCCGCATGACGTGCCACGGCCTCGGCCCGCATGCCATGCCACGGCCTCGGCCCGCATGACATGCCACGGCCTCGGCCCGCATGCCTTGCCACGACGCCGCCCAACTTGCCATGCCACGGTCTCGGCCCGCATGCCATGCCACGGCCTCGGCCCGCATGACATGCCACGGCCTCGGCCCGCATGCCTTGCTACGGCGTCGCCCAACATGCCATGCCACGGCCTCGGCCCGCATGCCATGCCACGGCCTCGGCCCGCATGACATGCCACGGCCTCGGACCGCATGCCTTGCTACGGCGTCGCCCAACATGCCATGCCACGGCCTCGGCCCGCATGCCACGGCACGGCCTCGGCCCGCATGCCTTGCTACGGCGTCGCCCAACATGCCATGCCACGGCCTCGGCCCGCATGCCATGCCACGGCCTCGGCCCGCATGACATGCCACGGCCTCGGACCGCATGCCTTGCTACGGCGTCGCCCAACATGCCATGCCACGGCCTCGGCCCGCATGCCACGGCACGGCCTCGGCCCGCATGCCTTGCTACGGCGTCGCCCAACATGCCATGCCACGGCCTCGGCCCGCATGCCATGCCACGGCCTCGGCCCGCATGACATGCCACGGCCTCGGACCGCATGCCTTGCTACGGCGTCGCCCAACATGCCATGCCACGGCCTCGGCCCGCATGCCATGCCACGGCCTCGGCCCGCATGCCATGCCACGGCCTCGGCCCGCATGCCTTGCTGCGGCGTTGCCCAACATGCCATGCCACGGCCTCGGCCCGCATGCCTTGCCACCGCGTTGCCCAGCATGCCATGCCACCGCGTTGCCCGGCGTGCCATGCCTTAGCCTTGGCCAACATGTCGAGCCACGGCCTCGGCCCGCATGCCATGCCATGCCACGGCCCGCATGTCTTGCCACGGCGTGGCCAAACATGCCATGCCACGGCCTCGGCCCGCATGACGTGCCACGGCCTCGGCCCGCATGACATGCCACGGCCTCGGCCCGCATGCCTTGCTACGGCGTCGCCCAACATGCCTTGCCACGGCCTCGGCCCGCATGCCATGCCACGGCCTCGGCCCGCATGACATGCCACGGCCTCGGCCAGCATGCCTTGCCACGACGCCGCCCAACTTGCCATGCCACGGCCTCGGCCCGCATGCCATGCCACGGCCTCGGCCCGCATGACATGCCACGGCCTCGGCCCGCATGCCTTGCTACGGCGTCGCCCAACATGCCATGCCACGGCCTCGGCCCGCATGCCACGCCACGGCCTCGGCCCGCATGACATGCCACGGCCTCGGACCGCATGCCTTGCTACGGCGTCGCCCAACATGCCATGCCACGGCCTCGGCCCGCATGCCACGGCACGGCCTCGGCCCGCATGCCTTGCTACGGCGTCGCCCAACATGCCATGCCACGGCCTCGGCCCGCATGCCATGCCACGGCCTCGGCCCGCATGCCATGCCACGGCCTCGGCCCGCATGACATGCCACGGCCTCGGACCGCATGCCTTGCTACGGCGTCGCCCAACATGCCATGCCACGGCCTCGGCCCGCACGCCACGGCACGGCCTCGGGCCGCATGCCTTGCTACAGCGTCGCCCAACATGCCATGCCACGGCCTCGGCCCGCATGCCATGCCACGGCCTCGGCCGAATGACATGCCACGGCCTCGGACCGCATGCCTTGCTACGGCGTCGCCCAACAAGCCATGCCACGACCTCGGCCCGCATGCCATGCCACGGCCTCGGCCCGCATGACATGCCACGGCCTCGGCCCGCATGCCTTGCTACGGCGTCGCCCAACATGCCTTGCCACGGCCTCGGCCCGCATGCCATGCCACGGCCTCGGCCCGCATGCCATGCCACGGCCTCGGCCCGCATGACATGCCACGGCCTCGGACCGCATGCCTTGCTACGGCGTCGCCCAACATGCCATGCCACGGCCTCGGCCCGCACGCCACGGCACGGCCTCGGGCCGCATGCCTTGCTACGGCGTCGCCCAACATGCCATGCCACGGCCTCGGCCCGCATGCCATGCCACGGCCTCGGCCGAATGACATGCCACGGCCTCGGACCGCATGCCTTGCTACGGCGTCGCCCAACATGCCATGCCACGGCCTCGGCCCGCATGCCATGCCACGGCCTCGGCCCGCATGACATGCCACGGCCTCGGCCCGCATGCCTTGCTACGGCGTCGCCCAACATGCCTTGCCACGGCCTCGGCCCGCATGCCTTGCCACGACGTCGCCCAACTTGCCATGCCACGGCCTCGGGCCGCATGCCATGCCACGGCCTCGGCGCGCATGACATGCCACGGCCTCGGCCCGCATGCCATGCTACGGCGTCGCCCAACATGCCATGCCACGGCCTCGGCCCGCATGCCATGCCACGGCCTCGGCCCGCATGCCATGCCACGGCCTCGGCCCGCATGACATGCCACGGCCTCGGACCGCATGCCTTGCTACGGCGTCGCCCAACATGCCATGCCACGGCCTCGGCCCGCATGCCATGCCACGGCCTCGGCCCGCATGCCACGGCACGGCCTCGGCCCGCATGCCTTGCTACGGCGTCGCCCAACATGCCATGCCACGGCCTCGGCCCGCATGCCATGCCACGGCCTCGGCCCGCATGACATGCCACGGCCTCGGACCGCATGCCTTGCTACGGCGTCGCCCAACATGCCATGCCACAGCCTCGGCCCGCATGCCGTGCCACGGCCTCGGCCTCGGCCCGCATGCCTTGCTACGACGTTGGCCAACATGCCATGCCACGGCCCCGGCCCGCATGCCATGCCACCGCGTTGCCCGGCGTGCCATGCCTTAGCCTTGGCCAACATGTCATGCCACGGCCTCGGCCCGCATGCCATGCCATGCCACGGCCCTCATGTCTTGCCACGGCGTTGCCAAACATGCCATGCCACGGCCTCGGCCCGCATGCCTTGCTACGGCGTCGCCCAACATGCCATGACATGCCACGGCCTCGGCCCGCATGCCTTGCTACGGCGTCGCCCAACATGCCATGCCACGGCCTCGGCCCGCATGCCATGCCACGGCCTCGGCCCGCATGCCTTGCGACGGCGTCGCCCAACATGCCATGCCACGGCCTCTGCCCGCATGCCATGCCACGGCCTCGGCCCGCGTGACATGCCACGGCCTCGGCCCGCATGCCTTGCCACGACGTCGCCCAACTTGCCATGCCACGGCCTCGGCCCGCATGCCATGCCACGGCCTCGGCTCGCATGACATGCCACGGCCTCGGCCCGCATGCCTTGCTACGGCGTCGCCCAACATGCCATGCCACGGCCTCGGCCCGCATGCCATGCCATGGCCTCGGCCCGCATGACATGCCACGGCCTCGGACCGCATGCCTTGCTACGGCGTCGCCCAACATGCCATGCCACGGCCTCGGCCCGCATGCCATGCCATGGCCTCGGCCCGCATGACATGCCACGGCCTCGGCCCGCATGCGTTGCTACGGCGTCGCCCAACATGCCATGCCACCGCGTTGCCCGGCGTGCCATGCCTTAGCCTTGGCCAACATGTCGTGCCACGGCCTCGGCCCGCATGCCATGCCATGCCACGGCCCGCATGTCTTGCCACGGCGTTGCCAAACATGCCATGCCACGGCCTCGGCCCGCATGCCTTGCCACGGCCTCGGCCAACATGCCATGCCACGGCCTCGGCCCGCATGCCATGCCACGGCCTCGGCCCGCATGACATGCCACGGCCTCGGCCCGCATGCCTTGCTACGGCGTCGCCCAACATGCCATGCCACGGCCTCGGCCCGCATGCCATGCCACGGCCTCGGCCCGCATGCCCTTCTACGGCGTTGCCCAACATGCCATGCCACGGCCTCGGCCCGCATGCCTTGCCACCGCGTTGCCCAGCATGCCATGCCACCGCGTTGCCCGGCGTGCCATGCCTTAGCCTTGGCCAACATGTCGTGCCACGGCCTCGGCCCGCATGCCATGCCACGGACGGCCTCGGCCCGCATGCCATGCCACGGCCTCGGCCCGCATGTCTTGCCACGGCGTTGCCCAACATGCCATGCCACGGCCTCGGCCCCCATGCCTTGCCACCGCGCTGCCCAGCATGCCAATGCACCGCGTTGCCCGGCGTGCCATGCCTTAGCCTTGGCCAACATGCCACGCCACGGCCTCGGCCCGCATGGCTTGCCAGGGCGTTGCCCAACATGCCATGCCACGGCCTCGGCCCGCATGTCTTGCCACGGCGTTGCCCAACATGCCATGCCATGCCACGCCACGGCCTCGGCCCGCATGCCATGCCACGGCCTCGGCCCGCATGCCATGCCATGCCATGCCACGGCCTCGGCCCGCATGCCATGCCACGGCCTCGGCCAGCATGCCATGCCAAGGCCTCGGCCCGCATGCCTTGCCACGGCGTTGCCCAGCATGCCATGCCACCGCGTTGCCCAGCGGGCCGTGCCGCGGCCTCGGCCTGCATGCCTTGCGACTGCCTTGGCCAGCGTGCCATGCCTTAGCCTTGGCCTACATGCCATGCCACTGCCTTGGCCAGCATGTCGTGCCACCGCCACGGCCAGCATGCCATGCCGGTCCGTTGCCCAGCATGCCACGGCCGTGGCGGCATGGCAAGCCACGGCCTCGGCCAGCATGCCATGCCACGGCCTCGGCCAGCATGCCATGGCACTGTCTTGGTCAGCATGCCATGCCATGGCACCGCCTTGTCCAGCACGCCGTGCCGCAGCGTTGGCCAGCATGCCTTGGCCGGCATGCCATGCCAATGCCTTGGGCCAACATGGCGTGCCACGGGCTGGGCATGCCACGGGCTGGGCGAGCATGCCACGCCACGGCCTTGGCTAGCAGCAAGGCATGCCACGGCCTCGGCGAGCATGCCATGCCATGCCAAGGCCAAGGCCAAAGCCAAGGCCAAGGCAGTGGGCAAGGCCAAGTCCCTGTGCAAGGCATGGCCAAGGCCAAGGCAAAGGCCATGGCCGCGGGCAAAGGCCAAGGCCAAGGCCAAGGCCATGGCGTGCCACCGCCTCGATCGATCTTTTTGAACATGATTCTTTTATAATCTTACCCAAACCGTGCAACACAATTAAAAATGCACTACAATCAATTTTAAATGTCATTCCCTATTTTTTTGCAATTTTTCTAGAGCTTTTCGAATTTTTAAAGCCCTTATTTGGCATAAAAAAATCAAAATAAAATAAAAAAAATGAAAAAAATAATTTAATAATTTCTATAATTACTAGTGAATCATCCTTTAATTATGGGAATTTTTCCATAATTTTTTGACTATTTTTATTAATTTTTATTATTTTTTAAGTATTAATATCGAAATAAATTAAAATAAAATATTTTCTGTAAAAAAATATTTTTTTTAATTTTTTTTATGGTGTATTAAATTATTTCCTACAACTTTCATGTTGAAAGTTTTGGCAAAAAACGATTACTTTTTAAAAAAACCCCATTATGACTCCTCGAACATGCTTGATGTTTCCTCCTGCCAGATTGAAAAGGGCTTAACAGGCTATTATAAGGGGGGGGCACCTCCCTTGCCCAGGGCAAGGCAGTGGCAGGTACGCCCCATGTTGGGCGCGGCCTGGGCTGCGGCCTTGGGTTACATGCACTGCGGCTCGACCGCGGCCTGGGCTGCGGCCTGGGGCGGCTCGGCCGCGGCCTTGGGCGGCCTGGACCGCGGCCTTGGGCGGCCTTGCGCGGCCTGGGCGCGGCCTTGGGCGGCCTGGGCGCGGCCTTGCGCGGCCTGGGCGCGGCCTTGCGCGGCCTGGGCGCGGCCTTGGGCGGCCTGGGCGCGGCCTTGGGCGGCCTGGGCGCGGCCTTGGGCAGCATGGCGTGGCATGCGCGCGGGCGTGGGCGGCCTGGCATGCGCGCGGCATGGGCAGCACGGCATGGCATGCGCACGGCCTGGGCGGCCTGGCATGCAGCCGGCCTGGCATGCCCGCGGCGTGGGCAGCACGGCATGGCATGCGCACGGCCTGGTCGGCCTGGCATGCAGCCGGCCTGGCATGCCCGCGGCGTGGGCAGCACGGCATGGCATGCGCACGGCCTGGGCGGCCTGGCATGCAGCCGGCCTGGGCAGCACGGCATGGCATGCGCACGGCCTGGGCGGCCTGGCATGCCCGCGGCGTGGGCAGCGTGGCCTGTGCGAATACCGCGCGCGTGGTCTTTTGACCACGGTGCGCGTGTTGCGCGCATGGTCGCGCACGCCTTTGCACGCCTTCGCACGCAACGCACGTCTAGTGATAAGAACCGCAGCCAAGGCAGCCCAGCCCCAAGGCCAAGGCCAGCAGCATGGCATGCCACGGCGAAGGCAGCCCAGCCAAAGCCAGCAGCATGCCATGCCAAGGCCAGCAGCATGCCATGCCACGGCCAAGGCAGGCCAGCCAAAGCCAGCAGCATGCCATGCCAAGGCCAAGGCCAGCAGCATGCCATGCCACGGCCAAGGCAGCCCAGCCAAAGCCAGCAGCATGCCATGCCAAGGCCTAGGCCAGCAGCATGCCATGCCACGGCCAAGGCAGGCCAGCCAAAGCCAGCAGCATGCCATGCCAAGGCCAAGGCCAGCAGCATGCCATGCCACGGCCAAGGCAGCCCAACCAAAGCCAGCAGCATGCCATGCCAAGGCCTAGGCCAGCAGCATGCCATGCCACGGCCAAGGCAGGCCAGCCAAAGCCAGCAGCATGCCATGCCAAGGCCAAGGCCAGCAGCATGCCATGCCACGGCCAAGGCAGCCCAGCCAAAGCCAGCAGCATGCCATGCCAAGGCCTAGGCCAGCAGCATGCCATGCCACGGCCAAGGCAGGCAAGCCAAAGCCAGCAGCATGCCATGCCAAGGCCAAGGCCAGCAGCATGCCATGCCACGGCCAAGGCAGCCCAGCCAAAGCCAGCAGCATGCCATGCCAAGGCCAAGGCCAGCAGCATGCCATGCCACGGCCAAGGCAGCCCAACCAAAGCCAGCAGCATGCCATGCCAAGGCCTAGGCCAGCAGCCTGCCATGCCACGGCCAAGGCAGGCCAGCCAAAGCCAGCAGCATGCCATGCCAAGGCCAAGGCCAGCAGCATGCCATGCCACGGCCAAGGCAGCCCAGCCAAAGCCAGCAGCATGCCATGCCAAGGCCTAGGCCAGCAGCATGCCATGCCACGGCCAAGGCAGGCAAGCCAAAGCCAGCAGCATGCCATGCCAAGGCCAAGGCCAGCAGCATGGCATGCCACGGCGAAGGCAGCCCAGCCAAAGCCAGCAGCATGCCATGCCAAGGCCAGCAGCATGCCATGCCACGGCCAAGGCAGGCCAGCCAAAGCCAGCAGCATGCCATGCCAAGGCCAAGGCCAGCAGCATGCCATGCCACGGCCAAGGCAGCCCAGCCAAAGCCAGCAGCATGCCATGCCAAGGCCTAGGCCAGCAGCATGCCATGCCACGGCCAAGGCAGGCCAGCCAAAGCCAGCAGCATGCCATGCCAAGGCCAAGGCCAGCAGCATGCCATGCCACGGCCAAGGCAGCCCAACCAAAGCCAGCAGCATGCCATGCCAAGGCCTAGGCCAGCAGCATGCCATGCCACGGCCAAGGCAGGCCAGCCAAAGCCAGCAGCATGCCATGCCAAGGCCAAGGCCAGCAGCATGCCATGCCACGGCCAAGGCAGCCCAGCCAAAGCCAGCAGCATGCCATGCCAAGGCCTAGGCCAGCAGCATGCCATGCCACGGCCAAGGCAGGCAAGCCAAAGCCAGCAGCATGCCATGCCAAGGCCAAGGCCAGCAGCATGCCATGCCACGGCCAAGGCAGCCCAGCCAAAGCCAGCAGCATGCCATGCCAAGGCCAAGGCCAGCAGCATGCCATGCCACGGCCAAGGCAGCCCAACCAAAGCCAGCAGCATGCCATGCCAAGGCCTAGGCCAGCAGCATGCCATGCCACGGCCAAGGCAGGCCAGCCAAAGCCAGCAGCATGCCATGCCAAGGCCAAGGCCAGCAGCATGCCATGCCACGGCCAAGGCAGCCCAGCCAAAGCCAGCAGCATGCCATGCCAAGGCCTAGGCCAGCAGCATGCCATGCCACGGCCAAGGCAGGCAAGCCAAAGCCAGCAGCATGCCATGCCAAGGCCAAGGCCAGCAGCATGCCATGCCACGGCCAAGGCAGCCCAGCCAAAGCCAGCAGCATGCCATGCCAAGGCCAAGGCCAGCAGCATGCCATGCCACGGCCAAGGCAGCCCAGCCAAAGCCAGCAGCATGCCATGCCAAGGCCTAGGCCAGCAGCATGCCATGCCACGGCCAAGGCAGGCCAGCCAAAGCCAGCAGCATGCCATGCCAAGGCCAAGGCCAGCAGCATGCCATGCCACGGCCAAGGCAGCCCAACCAAAGCCAGCAGCATGCCATGCCAAGGCCTAGGCCAGCAGCATGCCATGCCACGGCCAAGGCAGGCCAGCCAAAGCCAGCAGCAAGCCATGCCAAGGCCTTGGCCACCAGCATGCCATGCCACGGCCAAGGCAGCCCAGCCAAAGCCAGCAGCATGCCATGCCAAGGCCTAGGCCAGCAGCATGCCATGCCACGGCCAAGGCAGGCCAGCCAAAGCCAGCAGCATGCCATGCCAAGGCCAAGGCCAGCAGCATGCCATGCCACGGCCAAGGCAGCCCAACCAAAGCCAGCAGCATGCCATGCCAAGGCCTAGGCCAGCAGCATGCCATGCCACGGCCAAGGCAGGCCAGCCAAAGCCAGCAGCATGCCATGCCAAGGCCAAGGCCAGCAGCATGCCATGCCACGGCCAAGGCAGCCCAGCCAAAGCCAGCAGCATGCCATGCCAAGGCCTAGGCCAGCAGCATGCCATGCCACGGCCAAGGCAGGCAAGCCAAAGCCAGCAGCATGCCATGCCAAGGCCAAGGCCAGCAGCATGCCATGCCACGGCCAAGGCAGCCCAGCCAAAGCCAGCAGCATGCCATGCCAAGGCCAAGGCCAGCAGCATGCGATGCCACGGCCAAGGCAGCCCAGCCAAAGCCAGCAGCATGCCATGCCAAGGCCTAGGCCAGCAGCATGCCATGCCACGGCCAAGGCAGGCCAGCCAAAGCCAGCAGCAAGCCATGCCAAGGCCTAGGCCACCAGCATGCCATGCCACGGCCAAGGCAGCCCAGCCAAAGCCAGCAGCATGCCATGCCAAGGCCTAGGCCAGCAGCATGCCATGCCACGGCCAAGGCAGGCCAGCCAAAGCCAGCAGCATGCCATGCCAAGGCCAAGGCCAGCAGCATGCCATGCCACGGCCAAGGCAGCCCAACCAAAGCCAGCAGCATGCCATGCCAAGGCCTAGGCCAGCAGCATGCCATGCCACGGCCAAGGCAGGCCAGCCAAAGCCAGCAGCATGCCATGCCAAGGCCAAGGCCAGCAGCATGCCATGCCACGGCCAAGGCAGCCCAGCCAAAGCCAGCAGCATGCCATGCCAAGGCCTAGGCCAGCAGCATGCCATGCCACGGCCAAGGCAGGCAAGCCAAAGCCAGCAGCATGCCATGCCAAGGCCAAGGCCAGCAGCATGCCATGCCACGGCCAAGGCAGCCCAGCCAAAGCCAGCAGCATGCCATGCCAAGGCCAAGGCCAGCAGCATGCCATGCCACGGCCAAGGCAGCCCAGCCAAAGCCAGCAGCATGCCATGCCAAGGCCTAGGCCAGCAGCATGCCATGCCACGGCCAAGGCAGGCCAGCCAAAGCCAGCAGCATGCCATGCCAAGGCCAAGGCCAGCAGCATGCCATGCCACGGCCAAGGCAGCCCAACCAAAGCCAGCAGCATGCCATGCCAAGGCCTAGGCCAGCAGCATGCCATGCCACGGCCAAGGCAGGCCAGCCAAAGCCAGCAGCAAGCCATGCCAAGGCCTTGGCCACCAGCATGCCATGCCACGGCCAAGGCAGCCCAGCCAAAGCCAGCAGCATGCCATGCCAAGGCCTAGGCCAGCAGCATGCCATGCCACGGCCAAGGCAGGCCAGCCAAAGCCAGCAGCATGCCATGCCAAGGCCAAGGCCAGCAGCATGCCATGCCAAGGCCAAGGCAAGGCAGCCCAACCAAAGCCAGCAGCATGCCATGCCAAGGCCTAGGCCAGCAGCATGCCATGCCACGGCCAAGGCAGGCCAGCCAAAGCCAGCAGCATGCCATGCCAAGGCCAAGGCCAGCAGCATGCCATGCCACGGCCAAGGCAGCCCAACCAAAGCCAGCAGCATGCCATGCCAAGGCCTAGGCCAGCAGCATGCCATGCCACGGCCAAGGCAGGCCAGCCAAAGCCAGCAGCATGCCATGCCAAGGCCAAGGCCAGCAGCATGCCATGCCACGGCCAAGGCAGCCCAGCCAAAGCCAGCAGCATGCCATGCCAAGGCCTAGGCCAGCAGCATGCCATGCCACGGCCAAGGCAGGCAAGCCAAAGCCAGCAGCATGCCATGCCAAGGCCAAGGCCAGCAGCATGCCATGCCACGGCCAAGGCAGCCCAGCCAAAGCCAGCAGCATGCCATGCCAAGGCCAAGGCCAGCAGCATGCCATGCCACGGCCAAGGCAGCCCAACCAAAGCCAGCAGCATGCCATGCCAAGGCCTAGGCCAGCAGCATGCCATGCCACGGCCAAGGCAGGCCAGCCAAAGCCAGCAGCATGCCATGCCAAGGCCAAGGCCAGCAGCATGCCATGCCACGGCCAAGGCAGCCCAGCCAAAGCCAGCAGCATGCCATGCCAAGGCCTAGGCCAGCAGCATGCCATGCCACGGCCAAGGCAGGCAAGCCAAAGCCAGCAGCATGCCATGCCAAGGCCAAGGCCAGCAGCATGCCATGCCACGGCCAAGGCAGCCCAGCCAAAGCCAGCAGCATGCCATGCCAAGGCCAAGGCCAGCAGCATGCCATGCCACGGCCAAGGCAGCCCAGCCAAAGCCAGCAGCATGCCATGCCAAGGCCTAGGCCAGCAGCATGCCATGCCACGGCCAAGGCAGGCCAGCCAAAGCCAGCAGCATGCCATGCCAAGGCCAAGGCCAGCAGCATGCCATGCCACGGCCAAGGCAGCCCAACCAAAGCCAGCAGCATGCCATGCCAAGGCCTAGGCCAGCAGCATGCCATGCCACGGCCAAGGCAGGCCAGCCAAAGCCAGCAGCAAGCCATGCCAAGGCCTTGGCCACCAGCATGCCATGCCACGGCCAAGGCAGCCCAGCCAAAGCCAGCAGCATGCCATGCCAAGGCCTAGGCCAGCAGCATGCCATGCCACGGCCAAGGCAGGCCAGCCAAAGCCAGCAGCATGCCATGCCAAGGCCAAGGCCAGCAGCATGCCATGCCACGGCCAAGGCAGCCCAACCAAAGCCAGCAGCATGCCATGCCAAGGCCTAGGCCAGCAGCATGCCATGCCACGGCCAAGGCAGGCCAGCCAAAGCCAGCAGCATGCCATGCCAAGGCCAAGGCCAGCAGCATGCCATGCCACGGCCAAGGCAGCCCAGCCAAAGCCAGCAGCATGCCATGCCAAGGCCTAGGCCAGCAGCATGCCATGCCACGGCCAAGGCAGGCAAGCCAAAGCCAGCAGCATGCCATGCCAAGGCCAAGGCCAGCAGCATGCCATGCCACGGCCAAGGCAGCCCAGCCAAAGCCAGCAGCATGCCATGCCAAGGCCAAGGCCAGCAGCATGCCATGCCACGGCCAAGGCAGCCCAGCCAAAGCCAGCAGCATGCCATGCCAAGGCCTAGGCCAGCAGCATGCCATGCCACGGCCAAGGCAGGCCAGCCAAAGCCAGCAGCAAGCCATGCCAAGGCCTAGGCCACCAGCATGCCATGCCACGGCCAAGGCAGCCCAGCCAAAGCCAGCAGCATGCCATGCCAAGGCCTAGGCCAGCAGCATGCCATGCCACGGCCAAGGCAGGCCAGCCAAAGCCAGCAGCATGCCATGCCAAGGCCAAGGCCAGCAGCATGCCATGCCACGGCCAAGGCAGCCCAACCAAAGCCAGCAGCATGCCATGCCAAGGCCTAGGCCAGCAGCATGCCATGCCACGGCCAAGGCAGGCCAGCCAAAGCCAGCAGCATGCCATGCCAAGGCCAAGGCCAGCAGCATGCCATGCCACGGCCAAGGCAGCCCAGCCAAAGCCAGCAGCATGCCATGCCAAGGCCTAGGCCAGCAGCATGCCATGCCACGGCCAAGGCAGGCAAGCCAAAGCCAGCAGCATGCCATGCCAAGGCCAAGGCCAGCAGCATGCCATGCCACGGCCAAGGCAGCCCAGCCAAAGCCAGCAGCATGCCATGCCAAGGCCAAGGCCAGCAGCATGCCATGCCACGGCCAAGGCAGCCCAGCCAAAGCCAGCAGCATGCCATGCCAAGGCCTAGGCCAGCAGCATGCCATGCCACGGCCAAGGCAGGCCAGCCAAAGCCAGCAGCAAGCCATGCCAAGGCCTAGGCCACCAGCATGCCATGCCACGGCCAAGGCAGCCCAGCCAAAGCCAGCAGCATGCCATGCCAAGGCCTAGGCCAGCAGCATGCCATGCCACGGCCAAGGCAGGCCAGCCAAAGCCAGCAGCATGCCATGCCAAGGCCAAGGCCAGCAGCATGCCATGCCACGGCCAAGGCAGCCCAACCAAAGCCAGCAGCATGCCATGCCAAGGCCTAGGCCAGCAGCATGCCATGCCACGGCCAAGGCAGGCCAGCCAAAGCCAGCAGCATGCCATGCCAAGGCCAAGGCCAGCAGCATGCCATGCCACGGCCAAGGCAGCCCAGCCAAAGCCAGCAGCATGCCATGCCAAGGCCTAGGCCAGCAGCATGCCATGCCACGGCCAAGGCAGGCAAGCCAAAGCCAGCAGCATGCCATGCCAAGGCCAAGGCCAGCAGCATGCCATGCCACGGCCAAGGCAGCCCAGCCAAAGCCAGCAGCATGCCATGCCAAGGCCAAGGCCAGCAGCATGCCATGCCACGGCCAAGGCAGCCCAGCCAAAGCCAGCAGCATGCCATGCCAAGGCCTAGGCCAGCAGCATGCCATGCCACGGCCAAGGCAGGCCAGCCAAAGCCAGCAGCATGCCATGCCAAGGCCAAGGCCAGCAGCATGCCATGCCACGGCCAAGGCAGCCCAACCAAAGCCAGCAGCATGCCATGCCAAGGCCTAGGCCAGCAGCATGCCATGCCACGGCCAAGGCAGGCCAGCCAAAGCCAGCAGCAAGCCATGCCAAGGCCTTGGCCACCAGCATGCCATGCCACGGCCAAGGCAGCCCAGCCAAAGCCAGCAGCATGCCATGCCAAGGCCTAGGCCAGCAGCATGCCATGCCACGGCCAAGGCAGGCCAGCCAAAGCCAGCAGCATGCCATGCCAAGGCCAAGGCCAGCAGCATGCCATGCCAAGGCCAAGGCAAGGCAGCCCAACCAAAGCCAGCAGCATGCCATGCCAAGGCCTAGGCCAGCAGCATGCCATGCCACGGCCAAGGCAGGCCAGCCAAAGCCAGCAGCATGCCATGCCAAGGCCAAGGCCAGCAGCATGCCATGCCACGGCCAAGGCAGCCCAGCCAAAGCCAGCAGCATGCCATGCCAAGGCCAAGGCCAGCAGCATGCCATGCCACGGCCAAGGCAGCCCAGCCAAAGCCAGCAGCATGCCATGCCAAGGCCTAGGCCAGCAGCATGCCATGCCACGGCCAAGGCAGGCCAGCCAAAGCCAGCAGCATGCCATGCCAAGGCCAAGGCCAGCAGCATGCCATGCCACGGCCAAGGCAGCCCAACCAAAGCCAGCAGCATGCCATGCCACGGCCAAGGCAGCCCAGCCAAAGCCAGCAGCATGCCATGCCAAGGCCAAGGCCAAGGCCAGCAGCATGCCATGCCACGGCCAAGGCCAAGGCCAAGGCAGCCCATCCGAAGCCAGCAACATTCCATGGCAAGGCCAACGCAGCCCAGCCAAAGCCGGCGGCATGCCATGCCAAGGCCAAGGCCAGCCGCATGTCTTGCCACGGCCTTGTCCCGCAGCGTGGCGTGCCTTGGCCTTGGGCTAGAACATCGCATGCCACGCCCTTGGCAAGCAATCCTGTCCCTCGTGTAATTGCCATTTGGTTTGGCTTTGACTTACGTATATGTTGCCCTGCGAAATGCTTGTCCCTCGGGTAATAGCCGGTTTGGTTGCCTTTGACTTGCGAACACGTTGCTAGTGCTTTCCCCAGTGGAAGCTTGTTGGGAAAAGTATGTCCCTCGGAAGTTGCCTGTTGCGTTTGTTATTTGCATTCGAGCTATCCGATGCTTGCTGGGTTTCTCTAAGAGTTTTTGCACGTTCGTCGGGCTTTTTAATTATTTATTTACTCATAAAAATTATAATAAAATAAATTAAAAATAAAAAAATAATTAAAAAAATTACTATAATTACTAGTGCCTCATCTTATAATTGTTGGAATTTTTCTAGAATTTTTTGAGTATTTTTAGTAATTTTTATTATTTTTTAAGTATTAAAATTGAAATAAATTAAAATAAAATATTCCGGTGGCCAAATATTTTTTTATAATTTTTTTTATGGTGTATTAAATTATTTCATACAACTTTCATGTTGAAAGTTTTGGCAAAAAACCATTACTTTTTAAAAAAACCCCATTATGACTCCTCGAACATGCTTGATGTTTCCTCCTGCCAGATTGAAAAGGGCTTAACAGGCTATTATAAGGGGGGGGCACCTCCCTTAAGGCTGGCCAGCATGGCCAGGCCACAGGCCACGCCTATGCCTAGGCGGGCGCTTGGCACATGCCATCGCTTGGCTTGTGGCATTGGCTTGTGGCATCGAAACTACATAGCCAAGCACGGGATGCGTCGAGTGGCGGCCCGCGGCGGTGGCGGTGGCACGTTGGCCTAGGGCAGCATGCCATGCCACAGCCTTGGCCAGCAACATGGCATGCCAAAGCCTTGGCCAGCAGCATGCCATGCCCTGGCCTTGGCAAGCATGTCATGCCACGGCCTTGGCCAGCAGCATGCCATGCCACGGCCTTGGCCAGCAGCATGCCATGCCCCGGCCTTGGCCAGCATGTCATGCCACGGCCTTGGCCAGCAGCATGCCACGCCACGGCCTTGGCCAGCAGCATGCCATGCCACAGCCTTGGCCAGCAGCATGCCATGCCACAGCCTTGGCCAGCAACATGGCATGCCAAAGCCTTGGCCAGCAGCACGCCATGCCCCGGCCTTGGCAAGCTTGTCAAGCCACGGCCATGGCCAGCAGCGTGCTATGCCCCGGCCTTGGCCAGCAGCGTGCCATGCCACGACCTTGGCCAGCAGCTTGCCATGCCCCGGCCTTGGCCAGCATGTCATGCCACGGCCTTGGCCAGCAGCATGCCATGCCACGGCCTTGGCCGGCACCATGGCATGCCGCGGCCTTGGCCGGCAGCATGGCAAGCCCAAGCCTTGGTCAGCAGCAGCATGCCATGCCAACGCCTTGGCCAGCAGCATGCCTTGCCACGGCCTCGGCCAGCAGCATGCCTTGCCACGGCCTCGGCCATCAGCATGCCTTGCCACGGCCTCGGCCATCAGCATGCCTTGCCACGGCCTCGGCCATCAGCATGCCTTGCCACGGCCTTGTCCAGCAGCATGGCATGCCCGGCCTTGGCCAGCAGCATGTCATGCCACGGCCTTGGCAAGCATGCCAAGCCACGGCCTTGGCAAGCATGCCATGTCCCTCGGGTAATTGTACAAGTTGCCTTGCGAAATGCATGTCCCTCGGTTAAATTGCCATTTGGTTGGCTTTGGCGTGCGAACGAGTTGCCTGTGCTTTCCTTGTGGAAGCTTGTTGCGAGAAGTATGTCCCTCGAAAGTTGCCTGTTGCGTTTGTTATTTGCATTCGCGCTAACCGGTGCTTGCTCGGCCTCTCTAAATGTTTTCGCGCGTTCGTCGGGCTTCTTGGTCCTTCGGGGGGTGATTCGTTTTGGGGGGCTGGTGCACAGTGTACGTCGTGGCGCGTGAGTTGTGTTCGGTTTGTGCGAGTTGGACGGATCCCTGCCTGTGCAGCGAACTCCACTGGTGCATTCCTCCATGTCCCTCGGGTTGTCTTTGACTCGCCTTCGGGTTGCTTGCGCTTCCCTAGTGGAAGGTGCCTTGCGAAAAGCGTGTCCCTCGGGTAATTGCCATTTGGTTGGCTTTGACGTTCGAACGAGTTGCCTATGCTTTCCTAGTGGAAGCTTGTTGCGAAAAGTATGTCCCTCGAAATTTGCCTGTTGCGTTTGTTATTTGCATTCGCGCTAACCGGTGCTTGCTCGGCCTCTCTAAATGTTTTCGCGCGTTCGTCGGGCTTCTTAGTCCTTCGGGGGGTGATTCGTTTTGGGGGGCTGGTGCACAGTGTACGTCGTGGCGCGTGAGTTGTGTTCGGTTTGTGCGAGTTGGACGGATCCCTGCCTGTGCAGCGAACTCCACTGGTGCATTCCTCCATGTCCCTCGGGTTGTCTTCGACTCGCCTTCGGGTTGCCTGCGCTTCCCTAGTGGAAGGTGCCTTGCGAAAAGCGTGTCCCTCGGGTAATTGCCATTTGG
>NW_028129277.1:20110000-20120000 GCF_055761805.1 Camellia sinensis | reverse complement strand
GCTGCGGCGTTGCCCAACATGCCATGCCACGGCCTCGGCCCGCATGCCTTGCCACCGCGTTGCCCAGCATGCCATGCCACCGCGTTGCCCGGCGTGCCATGCCTTAGCCTTGGCCAACATGTCGAGCCACGGCCTCGGCCCGCATGCCATGCCATGCCACAGCCCGCATGTCTTGCCACGGCGTTGCCAAACATGCCATGCCACGGCCTCGGCCCGCATGACGTGCCACGGCCTCGGCCCGCATGCCATGCCACGGCCTCGGCCCGCATGACATGCCACGGCCTCGGCCCGCATGCCTTGCCACGACGCCGCCCAACTTGCCATGCCACGGTCTCGGCCCGCATGCCATGCCACGGCCTCGGCCCGCATGACATGCCACGGCCTCGGCCCGCATGCCTTGCTACGGCGTCGCCCAACATGCCATGCCACGGCCTCGGCCCGCATGCCATGCCACGGCCTCGGCCCGCATGACATGCCACGGCCTCGGACCGCATGCCTTGCTACGGCGTCGCCCAACATGCCATGCCACGGCCTCGGCCCGCATGCCACGGCACGGCCTCGGCCCGCATGCCTTGCTACGGCGTCGCCCAACATGCCATGCCACGGCCTCGGCCCGCATGCCATGCCACGGCCTCGGCCCGCATGACATGCCACGGCCTCGGACCGCATGCCTTGCTACGGCGTCGCCCAACATGCCATGCCACGGCCTCGGCCCGCATGCCACGGCACGGCCTCGGCCCGCATGCCTTGCTACGGCGTCGCCCAACATGCCATGCCACGGCCTCGGCCCGCATGCCATGCCACGGCCTCGGCCCGCATGACATGCCACGGCCTCGGACCGCATGCCTTGCTACGGCGTCGCCCAACATGCCATGCCACGGCCTCGGCCCGCATGCCATGCCACGGCCTCGGCCCGCATGCCATGCCACGGCCTCGGCCCGCATGCCTTGCTGCGGCGTTGCCCAACATGCCATGCCACGGCCTCGGCCCGCATGCCTTGCCACCGCGTTGCCCAGCATGCCATGCCACCGCGTTGCCCGGCGTGCCATGCCTTAGCCTTGGCCAACATGTCGAGCCACGGCCTCGGCCCGCATGCCATGCCATGCCACGGCCCGCATGTCTTGCCACGGCGTGGCCAAACATGCCATGCCACGGCCTCGGCCCGCATGACGTGCCACGGCCTCGGCCCGCATGACATGCCACGGCCTCGGCCCGCATGCCTTGCTACGGCGTCGCCCAACATGCCTTGCCACGGCCTCGGCCCGCATGCCATGCCACGGCCTCGGCCCGCATGACATGCCACGGCCTCGGCCAGCATGCCTTGCCACGACGCCGCCCAACTTGCCATGCCACGGCCTCGGCCCGCATGCCATGCCACGGCCTCGGCCCGCATGACATGCCACGGCCTCGGCCCGCATGCCTTGCTACGGCGTCGCCCAACATGCCATGCCACGGCCTCGGCCCGCATGCCACGCCACGGCCTCGGCCCGCATGACATGCCACGGCCTCGGACCGCATGCCTTGCTACGGCGTCGCCCAACATGCCATGCCACGGCCTCGGCCCGCATGCCACGGCACGGCCTCGGCCCGCATGCCTTGCTACGGCGTCGCCCAACATGCCATGCCACGGCCTCGGCCCGCATGCCATGCCACGGCCTCGGCCCGCATGACATGCCACGGCCTCGGACCGCATGCCTTGCTACGGCGTCGCCCAACATGCCATGCCACGGCCTCGGCCCGCACGCCACGGCACGGCCTCGGGCCGCATGCCTTGCTACAGCGTCGCCCAACATGCCATGCCACGGCCTCGGCCCGCATGCCATGCCACGGCCTCGGCCGAATGACATGCCACGGCCTCGGACCGCATGCCTTGCTACGGCGTCGCCCAACAAGCCATGCCACGGCCTCGGCCCGCATGCCATGCCACGGCCTCGGCCCGCATGACATGCCACGGCCTCGGCCCGCATGCCTTGCTACGGCGTCGCCCAACATGCCTTGCCACGGCCTCGGCCCGCATGCCATGCCACGGCCTCGGCCCGCATGCCATGCCACGGCCTCGGCCCGCATGACATGCCACGGCCTCGGACCGCATGCCTTGCTACGGCGTCGCCCAACATGCCATGCCACGGCCTCGGCCCGCACGCCACGGCACGGCCTCGGGCCGCATGCCTTGCTACGGCGTCGCCCAACATGCCATGCCACGGCCTCGGCCCGCATGCCATGCCACGGCCTCGGCCGAATGACATGCCACGGCCTCGGACCGCATGCCTTGCTACGGCGTCGCCCAACATGCCATGCCACGGCCTCGGCCCGCATGCCATGCCACGGCCTCGGCCCGCATGACATGCCACGGCCTCGGCCCGCATGCCTTGCTACGGCGTCGCCCAACATGCCTTGCCACGGCCTCGGCCCGCATGCCTTGCCACGACGTCGCCCAACTTGCCATGCCACGGCCTCGGGCCGCATGCCATGCCACGGCCTCGGCGCGCATGACATGCCACGGCCTCGGCCCGCATGCCATGCTACGGCGTCGCCCAACATGCCATGCCACGGCCTCGGCCCGCATGCCATGCCACGGCCTCGGCCCGCATGCCATGCCACGGCCTCGGCCCGCATGACATGCCACGGCCTCGGACCGCATGCCTTGCTACGGCGTCGCCCAACATGCCATGCCACGGCCTCGGCCCGCATGCCATGCCACGGCCTCGGCCCGCATGCCACGGCACGGCCTCGGCCCGCATGCCTTGCTACGGCGTCGCCCAACATGCCATGCCACGGCCTCGGCCCGCATGCCATGCCACGGCCTCGGCCCGCATGACATGCCACGGCCTCGGACCGCATGCCTTGCTACGGCGTCGCCCAACATGCCATGCCACAGCCTCGGCCCGCATGCCGTGCCACGGCCTCGGCCTCGGCCCGCATGCCTTGCTACGACGTTGGCCAACATGCCATGCCACGGCCCCGGCCCGCATGCCATGCCACCGCGTTGCCCGGCGTGCCATGCCTTAGCCTTGGCCAACATGTCATGCCACGGCCTCGGCCCGCATGCCATGCCATGCCACGGCCCTCATGTCTTGCCACGGCGTTGCCAAACATGCCATGCCACGGCCTCGGCCCGCATGCCTTGCTACGGCGTCGCCCAACATGCCATGACATGCCACGGCCTCGGCCCGCATGCCTTGCTACGGCGTCGCCCAACATGCCATGCCACGGCCTCGGCCCGCATGCCATGCCACGGCCTCGGCCCGCATGCCTTGCGACGGCGTCGCCCAACATGCCATGCCACGGCCTCTGCCCGCATGCCATGCCACGGCCTCGGCCCGCGTGACATGCCACGGCCTCGGCCCGCATGCCTTGCCACGACGTCGCCCAACTTGCCATGCCACGGCCTCGGCCCGCATGCCATGCCACGGCCTCGGCTCGCATGACATGCCACGGCCTCGGCCCGCATGCCTTGCTACGGCGTCGCCCAACATGCCATGCCACGGCCTCGGCCCGCATGCCATGCCATGGCCTCGGCCCGCATGACATGCCACGGCCTCGGACCGCATGCCTTGCTACGGCGTCGCCCAACATGCCATGCCACGGCCTCGGCCCGCATGCCATGCCATGGCCTCGGCCCGCATGACATGCCACGGCCTCGGCCCGCATGCGTTGCTACGGCGTCGCCCAACATGCCATGCCACCGCGTTGCCCGGCGTGCCATGCCTTAGCCTTGGCCAACATGTCGTGCCACGGCCTCGGCCCGCATGCCATGCCATGCCACGGCCCGCATGTCTTGCCACGGCGTTGCCAAACATGCCATGCCACGGCCTCGGCCCGCATGCCTTGCCACGGCCTCGGCCAACATGCCATGCCACGGCCTCGGCCCGCATGCCATGCCACGGCCTCGGCCCGCATGACATGCCACGGCCTCGGCCCGCATGCCTTGCTACGGCGTCGCCCAACATGCCATGCCACGGCCTCGGCCCGCATGCCATGCCACGGCCTCGGCCCGCATGCCCTTCTACGGCGTTGCCCAACATGCCATGCCACGGCCTCGGCCCGCATGCCTTGCCACCGCGTTGCCCAGCATGCCATGCCACCGCGTTGCCCGGCGTGCCATGCCTTAGCCTTGGCCAACATGTCGTGCCACGGCCTCGGCCCGCATGCCATGCCACGGACGGCCTCGGCCCGCATGCCATGCCACGGCCTCGGCCCGCATGTCTTGCCACGGCGTTGCCCAACATGCCATGCCACGGCCTCGGCCCCCATGCCTTGCCACCGCGCTGCCCAGCATGCCAATGCACCGCGTTGCCCGGCGTGCCATGCCTTAGCCTTGGCCAACATGCCACGCCACGGCCTCGGCCCGCATGGCTTGCCAGGGCGTTGCCCAACATGCCATGCCACGGCCTCGGCCCGCATGTCTTGCCACGGCGTTGCCCAACATGCCATGCCATGCCACGCCACGGCCTCGGCCCGCATGCCATGCCACGGCCTCGGCCCGCATGCCATGCCATGCCATGCCACGGCCTCGGCCCGCATGCCATGCCACGGCCTCGGCCAGCATGCCATGCCAAGGCCTCGGCCCGCATGCCTTGCCACGGCGTTGCCCAGCATGCCATGCCACCGCGTTGCCCAGCGGGCCGTGCCGCGGCCTCGGCCTGCATGCCTTGCGACTGCCTTGGCCAGCGTGCCATGCCTTAGCCTTGGCCTACATGCCATGCCACTGCCTTGGCCAGCATGTCGTGCCACCGCCACGGCCAGCATGCCATGCCGGTCCGTTGCCCAGCATGCCACGGCCGTGGCGGCATGGCAAGCCACGGCCTCGGCCAGCATGCCATGCCACGGCCTCGGCCAGCATGCCATGGCACTGTCTTGGTCAGCATG
The DNA here is from genome assembly GCF_055761805.1 of Camellia sinensis. Taxonomy (NCBI): domain Eukaryota; kingdom Viridiplantae; phylum Streptophyta; class Magnoliopsida; order Ericales; family Theaceae; genus Camellia; species Camellia sinensis. The sequence goes on along the minus strand of NW_028129277.1, from coordinate 20,115,131 downwards.
CCATGCCATGGCACCGCCTTGTCCAGCACGCCGTGCCGCAGCGTTGGCCAGCATGCCTTGGCCGGCATGCCATGCCAATGCCTTGGGCCAACATGGCGTGCCACGGGCTGGGCATGCCACGGGCTGGGCGAGCATGCCACGCCACGGCCTTGGCTAGCAGCAAGGCATGCCACGGCCTCGGCGAGCATGCCATGCCATGCCAAGGCCAAGGCCAAAGCCAAGGCCAAGGCAGTGGGCAAGGCCAAGTCCCTGTGCAAGGCATGGCCAAGGCCAAGGCAAAGGCCATGGCCGCGGGCAAAGGCCAAGGCCAAGGCCAAGGCCATGGCGTGCCACCGCCTCGATCGATCTTTTTGAACATGATTCTTTTATAATCTTACCCAAACCGTGCAACACAATTAAAAATGCACTACAATCAATTTTAAATGTCATTCCCTATTTTTTTGCAATTTTTCTAGAGCTTTTCGAATTTTTAAAGCCCTTATTTGGCATAAAAAAATCAAAATAAAATAAAAAAAATGAAAAAAATAATTTAATAATTTCTATAATTACTAGTGAATCATCCTTTAATTATGGGAATTTTTCCATAATTTTTTGACTATTTTTATTAATTTTTATTATTTTTTAAGTATTAATATCGAAATAAATTAAAATAAAATATTTTCTGTAAAAAAATATTTTTTTTAATTTTTTTTATGGTGTATTAAATTATTTCCTACAACTTTCATGTTGAAAGTTTTGGCAAAAAACGATTACTTTTTAAAAAAACCCCATTATGACTCCTCGAACATGCTTGATGTTTCCTCCTGCCAGATTGAAAAGGGCTTAACAGGCTATTATAAGGGGGGGGCACCTCCCTTGCCCAGGGCAAGGCAGTGGCAGGTACGCCCCATGTTGGGCGCGGCCTGGGCTGCGGCCTTGGGTTACATGCACTGCGGCTCGACCGCGGCCTGGGCTGCGGCCTGGGGCGGCTCGGCCGCGGCCTTGGGCGGCCTGGACCGCGGCCTTGGGCGGCCTTGCGCGGCCTGGGCGCGGCCTTGGGCGGCCTGGGCGCGGCCTTGCGCGGCCTGGGCGCGGCCTTGCGCGGCCTGGGCGCGGCCTTGGGCGGCCTGGGCGCGGCCTTGGGCGGCCTGGGCGCGGCCTTGGGCAGCATGGCGTGGCATGCGCGCGGGCGTGGGCGGCCTGGCATGCGCGCGGCATGGGCAGCACGGCATGGCATGCGCACGGCCTGGGCGGCCTGGCATGCAGCCGGCCTGGCATGCCCGCGGCGTGGGCAGCACGGCATGGCATGCGCACGGCCTGGTCGGCCTGGCATGCAGCCGGCCTGGCATGCCCGCGGCGTGGGCAGCACGGCATGGCATGCGCACGGCCTGGGCGGCCTGGCATGCAGCCGGCCTGGGCAGCACGGCATGGCATGCGCACGGCCTGGGCGGCCTGGCATGCCCGCGGCGTGGGCAGCGTGGCCTGTGCGAATACCGCGCGCGTGGTCTTTTGACCACGGTGCGCGTGTTGCGCGCATGGTCGCGCACGCCTTTGCACGCCTTCGCACGCAACGCACGTCTAGTGATAAGAACCGCAGCCAAGGCAGCCCAGCCCCAAGGCCAAGGCCAGCAGCATGGCATGCCACGGCGAAGGCAGCCCAGCCAAAGCCAGCAGCATGCCATGCCAAGGCCAGCAGCATGCCATGCCAAGGCCAAGGCCAAGGCCAGCAGCATGCCATGCCACGGCCAAGGCCAGCAGCATGCCATGCCACGGCCAAGGCAGCCCAGCCAAAGCCAGCAGCATGCCATGCCAAGGCCTAGGCCAGCAGCATGCCATGCCACGGCCAAGGCAGCCCAACCAAAGCCAGCAGCATGCCATGCCAAGGCCTAGGCCAGCAGCATGCCATGCCACGGCCAAGGCAGGCCAGCCAAAGCCAGCAGCAAGCCATGCCAAGGCCTTGGCCACCAGCATGCCATGCCACGGCCAAGGCAGCCCAGCCAAAGCCAGCAGCATGCCATGCCAAGGCCTAGGCCAGCAGCATGCCATGCCACGGCCAAGGCAGGCCAGCCAAAGCCAGCAGCATGCCATGCCAAGGCCAAGGCCAGCAGCATGCCATGCCACGGCCAAGGCAGCCCAACCAAAGCCAGCAGCATGCCATGCCAAGGCCTAGGCCAGCAGCATGCCATGCCACGGCCAAGGCAGGCCAGCCAAAGCCAGCAGCATGCCATGCCAAGGCCAAGGCCAGCAGCATGCCATGCCACGGCCAAGGCAGCCCAGCCAAAGCCAGCAGCATGCCATGCCAAGGCCTAGGCCAGCAGCATGCCATGCCACGGCCAAGGCAGGCAAGCCAAAGCCAGCAGCATGCCATGCCAAGGCCAAGGCCAGCAGCATGCCATGCCACGGCCAAGGCAGCCCAGCCAAAGCCAGCAGCATGCCATGCCAAGGCCAAGGCCAGCAGCATGCCATGCCACGGCCAAGGCAGCCCAGCCAAAGCCAGCAGCATGCCATGCCAAGGCCTAGGCCAGCAGCATGCCATGCCACGGCCAAGGCAGGCCAGCCAAAGCCAGCAGCAAGCCATGCCAAGGCCTAGGCCACCAGCATGCCATGCCACGGCCAAGGCAGCCCAGCCAAAGCCAGCAGCATGCCATGCCAAGGCCTAGGCCAGCAGCATGCCATGCCACGGCCAAGGCAGGCCAGCCAAAGCCAGCAGCATGCCATGCCAAGGCCAAGGCCAGCAGCATGCCATGCCACGGCCAAGGCAGCCCAACCAAAGCCAGCAGCATGCCATGCCAAGGCCTAGGCCAGCAGCATGCCATGCCACGGCCAAGGCAGGCCAGCCAAAGCCAGCAGCATGCCATGCCAAGGCCAAGGCCAGCAGCATGCCATGCCACGGCCAAGGCAGCCCAGCCAAAGCCAGCAGCATGCCATGCCAAGGCCTAGGCCAGCAGCATGCCATGCCACGGCCAAGGCAGGCAAGCCAAAGCCAGCAGCATGCCATGCCAAGGCCAAGGCCAGCAGCATGCCATGCCACGGCCAAGGCAGCCCAGCCAAAGCCAGCAGCATGCCATGCCAAGGCCAAGGCCAGCAGCATGCCATGCCACGGCCAAGGCAGCCCAGCCAAAGCCAGCAGCATGCCATGCCAAGGCCTAGGCCAGCAGCATGCCATGCCACGGCCAAGGCAGGCCAGCCAAAGCCAGCAGCATGCCATGCCAAGGCCAAGGCCAGCAGCATGCCATGCCACGGCCAAGGCAGCCCAACCAAAGCCAGCAGCATGCCATGCCAAGGCCTAGGCCAGCAGCATGCCATGCCACGGCCAAGGCAGGCCAGCCAAAGCCAGCAGCAAGCCATGCCAAGGCCTTGGCCACCAGCATGCCATGCCACGGCCAAGGCAGCCCAGCCAAAGCCAGCAGCATGCCATGCCAAGGCCTAGGCCAGCAGCATGCCATGCCACGGCCAAGGCAGGCCAGCCAAAGCCAGCAGCATGCCATGCCAAGGCCAAGGCCAGCAGCATGCCATGCCAAGGCCAAGGCAAGGCAGCCCAACCAAAGCCAGCAGCATGCCATGCCAAGGCCTAGGCCAGCAGCATGCCATGCCACGGCCAAGGCAGGCCAGCCAAAGCCAGCAGCATGCCATGCCAAGGCCAAGGCCAGCAGCATGCCATGCCACGGCCAAGGCAGCCCAGCCAAAGCCAGCAGCATGCCATGCCAAGGCCAAGGCCAGCAGCATGCCATGCCACGGCCAAGGCAGCCCAGCCAAAGCCAGCAGCATGCCATGCCAAGGCCTAGGCCAGCAGCATGCCATGCCACGGCCAAGGCAGGCCAGCCAAAGCCAGCAGCATGCCATGCCAAGGCCAAGGCCAGCAGCATGCCATGCCACGGCCAAGGCAGCCCAACCAAAGCCAGCAGCATGCCATGCCACGGCCAAGGCAGCCCAGCCAAAGCCAGCAGCATGCCATGCCAAGGCCAAGGCCAAGGCCAGCAGCATGCCATGCCACGGCCAAGGCCAAGGCCAAGGCAGCCCATCCGAAGCCAGCAACATTCCATGGCAAGGCCAACGCAGCCCAGCCAAAGCCGGCGGCATGCCATGCCAAGGCCAAGGCCAGCCGCATGTCTTGCCACGGCCTTGTCCCGCAGCGTGGCGTGCCTTGGCCTTGGGCTAGAACATCGCATGCCACGCCCTTGGCAAGCAATCCTGTCCCTCGTGTAATTGCCATTTGGTTTGGCTTTGACTTACGTATATGTTGCCCTGCGAAATGCTTGTCCCTCGGGTAATAGCCGGTTTGGTTGCCTTTGACTTGCGAACACGTTGCTAGTGCTTTCCCCAGTGGAAGCTTGTTGGGAAAAGTATGTCCCTCGGAAGTTGCCTGTTGCGTTTGTTATTTGCATTCGAGCTATCCGATGCTTGCTGGGTTTCTCTAAGAGTTTTTGCACGTTCGTCGGGCTTTTTAATTATTTATTTACTCATAAAAATTATAATAAAATAAATTAAAAATAAAAAAATAATTAAAAAAATTACTATAATTACTAGTGCCTCATCTTATAATTGTTGGAATTTTTCTAGAATTTTTTGAGTATTTTTAGTAATTTTTATTATTTTTTAAGTATTAAAATTGAAATAAATTAAAATAAAATATTCCGGTGGCCAAATATTTTTTTATAATTTTTTTTATGGTGTATTAAATTATTTCATACAACTTTCATGTTGAAAGTTTTGGCAAAAAACCATTACTTTTTAAAAAAACCCCATTATGACTCCTCGAACATGCTTGATGTTTCCTCCTGCCAGATTGAAAAGGGCTTAACAGGCTATTATAAGGGGGGGGCACCTCCCTTAAGGCTGGCCAGCATGGCCAGGCCACAGGCCACGCCTATGCCTAGGCGGGCGCTTGGCACATGCCATCGCTTGGCTTGTGGCATTGGCTTGTGGCATCGAAACTACATAGCCAAGCACGGGATGCGTCGAGTGGCGGCCCGCGGCGGTGGCGGTGGCACGTTGGCCTAGGGCAGCATGCCATGCCACAGCCTTGGCCAGCAACATGGCATGCCAAAGCCTTGGCCAGCAGCATGCCATGCCCTGGCCTTGGCAAGCATGTCATGCCACGGCCTTGGCCAGCAGCATGCCATGCCACGGCCTTGGCCAGCAGCATGCCATG
>NW_028129277.1:20087500-20100000 GCF_055761805.1 Camellia sinensis | reverse complement strand
TTGCCACGGCCTCGGCCGCGCATGCCATGCCACCGCGTTGCCCGGCATGCCATGCCTTGGCCTCGGTCAACATGCCATGCCACGGCCTCGGCCTCGGCCCGCATGCCTTGCTACGGCGTCGCCCAACATGCAGTGCCACGGCCTCGGCCCGCATGCCATGCCACGGCCTCGGCCCGCATGCCTTGCCACGGCGTCGCCCAACATGCCATGCCACGGCCTCGGCCCGCATGCCTTGCCACGGCCTCGGCCGCGCATGCCATGCCACCGCGTTGCCCGGCATGCCATGCCTTGGCCTCGGTCAACATGCCATGCCACAGCCTCGGCCTCGGCCCGCATGCCTTGCTACGGCGTCGCCCAACATGCAGTGCCACGGCCTCGGCCCGCATGCCATGCCACGGCCTCGGCCCGCATGCCTTGCCACGGCGTCGCCCAACATGCCATGCCACGGCCTCGGCCCGCATGCCTTGCCACGGCCTCGGCCGCGCATGCCATGCCACCGCGTTGCCCGGCATGCCATGCCTTGGCCTCGGTCAACATGCCATGCCACGGCCTCGGCCTCGGCCCGCATGCCTTGCTACGGCGTCGCCCAACATGCAGTGCCACGGCCTCGGCCCGCATGCCATGCCACGGCCTCGGCCCGCATGCCTTGCCACGGCGTCGCCCAACATGCCATGCCACGGCCTCGGCTAGCATGCCATGCCACGGCCTCGGCCCGCATGTCTTGCCAAGGCGTTGCCCAACATGCCATGCCACGGCCTCGGCCCGCATGCCTTGCCACGGCGTTGCCCAGCATGCCATGCCACCGCGTTGCCCGGCATGCCATGCCTTAGCCTTGGCCAGCATGGCATGCCACGGCCTCGGCCATCATGCCATGCCACGGCCTCGGCCCGCATGCCTTGCCACGGCGTTGCCCAACATGCCATGCCACGGCCTCGGCCCGCATGCCATGCCATGCCATGCCTTGGCCTTGGCCAGCATGACATGCCACGGCCTCGGCCCGCATGCCTTGCTACGGCGTCGCCCAACAAGCCATGCCACGGCCTCGGCCCGCATGACATGCCACGGCCTCGGACCGCATGCCTTGCTACGGCGTCGCCCAACATGCCATGCCACGGCCTCGGCCCGCATGCCATGCCACGGCCTCGGCCCGCATGACATGCCACGGCCTCGGCCATCATGCCATGCCACGGCCTCGGCCCGCATGCCTTGCCACGGCGTTGCCCAAGATGCCATGCCACGGCCTCGGCCCGCATGCCTTGCTACGGCGTCGCCCAACATGCCATGCCACGGCCTCGGCCCGCATGCCGTGCCACGGCCTCGGCCCGCATGCCATGCCATGCCACGGCCCGCATGTCTTGCCACGGCGTTGCCAAACATGCCATGCCACGGCCTCGGCCCGCATGCCTTGCGACGGCGTCGCCCAACATGCAATGCCACGGCCACGGCCCGCATGCCATGCCACGGCCTCGGCCCGCATGCCATGCCACGGCCTCGGCCCGCATGCCTTGCTGCGGCGTTGCCCAACATGCCATGCCACGGCCTCGGCCCGCATGCCTTGCCACCGCGTTGCCCAGCATGCCATGCCACCGCGTTGCCCGGCGTGCCATGCCTTAGCCTTGGCCAACATGTCGAGCCACGGCCTCGGCCCGCATGCCATGCCATGCCACAGCCCGCATGTCTTGCCACGGCGTTGCCAAACATGCCATGCCACGGCCTCGGCCCGCATGACGTGCCACGGCCTCGGCCCGCATGCCATGCCACGGCCTCGGCCCGCATGACATGCCACGGCCTCGGCCCGCATGCCTTGCCACGACGCCGCCCAACTTGCCATGCCACGGTCTCGGCCCGCATGCCATGCCACGGCCTCGGCCCGCATGACATGCCACGGCCTCGGCCCGCATGCCTTGCTACGGCGTCGCCCAACATGCCATGCCACGGCCTCGGCCCGCATGCCATGCCACGGCCTCGGCCCGCATGACATGCCACGGCCTCGGACCGCATGCCTTGCTACGGCGTCGCCCAACATGCCATGCCACGGCCTCGGCCCGCATGCCACGGCACGGCCTCGGCCCGCATGCCTTGCTACGGCGTCGCCCAACATGCCATGCCACGGCCTCGGCCCGCATGCCATGCCACGGCCTCGGCCCGCATGACATGCCACGGCCTCGGACCGCATGCCTTGCTACGGCGTCGCCCAACATGCCATGCCACGGCCTCGGCCCGCATGCCACGGCACGGCCTCGGCCCGCATGCCTTGCTACGGCGTCGCCCAACATGCCATGCCACGGCCTCGGCCCGCATGCCATGCCACGGCCTCGGCCCGCATGACATGCCACGGCCTCGGACCGCATGCCTTGCTACGGCGTCGCCCAACATGCCATGCCACGGCCTCGGCCCGCATGCCATGCCACGGCCTCGGCCCGCATGCCATGCCACGGCCTCGGCCCGCATGCCTTGCTGCGGCGTTGCCCAACATGCCATGCCACGGCCTCGGCCCGCATGCCTTGCCACCGCGTTGCCCAGCATGCCATGCCACCGCGTTGCCCGGCGTGCCATGCCTTAGCCTTGGCCAACATGTCGAGCCACGGCCTCGGCCCGCATGCCATGCCATGCCACGGCCCGCATGTCTTGCCACGGCGTGGCCAAACATGCCATGCCACGGCCTCGGCCCGCATGACGTGCCACGGCCTCGGCCCGCATGACATGCCACGGCCTCGGCCCGCATGCCTTGCTACGGCGTCGCCCAACATGCCTTGCCACGGCCTCGGCCCGCATGCCATGCCACGGCCTCGGCCCGCATGACATGCCACGGCCTCGGCCAGCATGCCTTGCCACGACGCCGCCCAACTTGCCATGCCACGGCCTCGGCCCGCATGCCATGCCACGGCCTCGGCCCGCATGACATGCCACGGCCTCGGCCCGCATGCCTTGCTACGGCGTCGCCCAACATGCCATGCCACGGCCTCGGCCCGCATGCCACGCCACGGCCTCGGCCCGCATGACATGCCACGGCCTCGGACCGCATGCCTTGCTACGGCGTCGCCCAACATGCCATGCCACGGCCTCGGCCCGCATGCCACGGCACGGCCTCGGCCCGCATGCCTTGCTACGGCGTCGCCCAACATGCCATGCCACGGCCTCGGCCCGCATGCCATGCCACGGCCTCGGCCCGCATGACATGCCACGGCCTCGGACCGCATGCCTTGCTACGGCGTCGCCCAACATGCCATGCCACGGCCTCGGCCCGCACGCCACGGCACGGCCTCGGGCCGCATGCCTTGCTACAGCGTCGCCCAACATGCCATGCCACGGCCTCGGCCCGCATGCCATGCCACGGCCTCGGCCGAATGACATGCCACGGCCTCGGACCGCATGCCTTGCTACGGCGTCGCCCAACAAGCCATGCCACGGCCTCGGCCCGCATGCCATGCCACGGCCTCGGCCCGCATGACATGCCACGGCCTCGGCCCGCATGCCTTGCTACGGCGTCGCCCAACATGCCTTGCCACGGCCTCGGCCCGCATGCCATGCCACGGCCTCGGCCCGCATGCCATGCCACGGCCTCGGCCCGCATGACATGCCACGGCCTCGGACCGCATGCCTTGCTACGGCGTCGCCCAACATGCCATGCCACGGCCTCGGCCCGCACGCCACGGCACGGCCTCGGGCCGCATGCCTTGCTACGGCGTCGCCCAACATGCCATGCCACGGCCTCGGCCCGCATGCCATGCCACGGCCTCGGCCGAATGACATGCCACGGCCTCGGACCGCATGCCTTGCTACGGCGTCGCCCAACATGCCATGCCACGGCCTCGGCCCGCATGCCATGCCACGGCCTCGGCCCGCATGACATGCCACGGCCTCGGCCCGCATGCCTTGCTACGGCGTCGCCCAACATGCCTTGCCACGGCCTCGGCCCGCATGCCTTGCCACGACGTCGCCCAACTTGCCATGCCACGGCCTCGGGCCGCATGCCATGCCACGGCCTCGGCGCGCATGACATGCCACGGCCTCGGCCCGCATGCCATGCTACGGCGTCGCCCAACATGCCATGCCACGGCCTCGGCCCGCATGCCATGCCACGGCCTCGGCCCGCATGCCATGCCACGGCCTCGGCCCGCATGACATGCCACGGCCTCGGACCGCATGCCTTGCTACGGCGTCGCCCAACATGCCATGCCACGGCCTCGGCCCGCATGCCATGCCACGGCCTCGGCCCGCATGCCACGGCACGGCCTCGGCCCGCATGCCTTGCTACGGCGTCGCCCAACATGCCATGCCACGGCCTCGGCCCGCATGCCATGCCACGGCCTCGGCCCGCATGACATGCCACGGCCTCGGACCGCATGCCTTGCTACGGCGTCGCCCAACATGCCATGCCACAGCCTCGGCCCGCATGCCGTGCCACGGCCTCGGCCTCGGCCCGCATGCCTTGCTACGACGTTGGCCAACATGCCATGCCACGGCCCCGGCCCGCATGCCATGCCACCGCGTTGCCCGGCGTGCCATGCCTTAGCCTTGGCCAACATGTCATGCCACGGCCTCGGCCCGCATGCCATGCCATGCCACGGCCCTCATGTCTTGCCACGGCGTTGCCAAACATGCCATGCCACGGCCTCGGCCCGCATGCCTTGCTACGGCGTCGCCCAACATGCCATGACATGCCACGGCCTCGGCCCGCATGCCTTGCTACGGCGTCGCCCAACATGCCATGCCACGGCCTCGGCCCGCATGCCATGCCACGGCCTCGGCCCGCATGCCTTGCGACGGCGTCGCCCAACATGCCATGCCACGGCCTCTGCCCGCATGCCATGCCACGGCCTCGGCCCGCGTGACATGCCACGGCCTCGGCCCGCATGCCTTGCCACGACGTCGCCCAACTTGCCATGCCACGGCCTCGGCCCGCATGCCATGCCACGGCCTCGGCTCGCATGACATGCCACGGCCTCGGCCCGCATGCCTTGCTACGGCGTCGCCCAACATGCCATGCCACGGCCTCGGCCCGCATGCCATGCCATGGCCTCGGCCCGCATGACATGCCACGGCCTCGGACCGCATGCCTTGCTACGGCGTCGCCCAACATGCCATGCCACGGCCTCGGCCCGCATGCCATGCCATGGCCTCGGCCCGCATGACATGCCACGGCCTCGGCCCGCATGCCTTGCTACGGCGTCGCCCAACATGCCATGCCACCGCGTTGCCCGGCGTGCCATGCCTTAGCCTTGGCCAACATGTCGTGCCACGGCCTCGGCCCGCATGCCATGCCATGCCACGGCCCGCATGTCTTGCCACGGCGTTGCCAAACATGCCATGCCACGGCCTCGGCCCGCATGCCTTGCCACGGCCTCGGCCAACATGCCATGCCACGGCCTCGGCCCGCATGCCATGCCACGGCCTCGGCCCGCATGACATGCCACGGCCTCGGCCCGCATGCCTTGCTACGGCGTCGCCCAACATGCCATGCCACGGCCTCGGCCCGCATGCCATGCCACGGCCTCGGCCCGCATGCCCTTCTACGGCGTTGCCCAACATGCCATGCCACGGCCTCGGCCCGCATGCCTTGCCACCGCGTTGCCCAGCATGCCATGCCACCGCGTTGCCCGGCGTGCCATGCCTTAGCCTTGGCCAACATGTCGTGCCACGGCCTCGGCCCGCATGCCATGCCACGGACGGCCTCGGCCCGCATGCCATGCCACGGCCTCGGCCCGCATGTCTTGCCACGGCGTTGCCCAACATGCCATGCCACGGCCTCGGCCCCCATGCCTTGCCACCGCGCTGCCCAGCATGCCAATGCACCGCGTTGCCCGGCGTGCCATGCCTTAGCCTTGGCCAACATGCCACGCCACGGCCTCGGCCCGCATGGCTTGCCAGGGCGTTGCCCAACATGCCATGCCACGGCCTCGGCCCGCATGTCTTGCCACGGCGTTGCCCAACATGCCATGCCATGCCACGCCACGGCCTCGGCCCGCATGCCATGCCACGGCCTCGGCCCGCATGCCATGCCATGCCATGCCACGGCCTCGGCCCGCATGCCATGCCACGGCCTCGGCCAGCATGCCATGCCAAGGCCTCGGCCCGCATGCCTTGCCACGGCGTTGCCCAGCATGCCATGCCACCGCGTTGCCCAGCGGGCCGTGCCGCGGCCTCGGCCTGCATGCCTTGCGACTGCCTTGGCCAGCGTGCCATGCCTTAGCCTTGGCCTACATGCCATGCCACTGCCTTGGCCAGCATGTCGTGCCACCGCCACGGCCAGCATGCCATGCCGGTCCGTTGCCCAGCATGCCACGGCCGTGGCGGCATGGCAAGCCACGGCCTCGGCCAGCATGCCATGCCACGGCCTCGGCCAGCATGCCATGGCACTGTCTTGGTCAGCATGCCATGCCATGGCACCGCCTTGTCCAGCACGCCGTGCCGCAGCGTTGGCCAGCATGCCTTGGCCGGCATGCCATGCCAATGCCTTGGGCCAACATGGCGTGCCACGGGCTGGGCATGCCACGGGCTGGGCGAGCATGCCACGCCACGGCCTTGGCTAGCAGCAAGGCATGCCACGGCCTCGGCGAGCATGCCATGCCATGCCAAGGCCAAGGCCAAAGCCAAGGCCAAGGCAGTGGGCAAGGCCAAGTCCCTGTGCAAGGCATGGCCAAGGCCAAGGCAAAGGCCATGGCCGCGGGCAAAGGCCAAGGCCAAGGCCAAGGCCATGGCGTGCCACCGCCTCGATCGATCTTTTTGAACATGATTCTTTTATAATCTTACCCAAACCGTGCAACACAATTAAAAATGCACTACAATCAATTTTAAATGTCATTCCCTATTTTTTTGCAATTTTTCTAGAGCTTTTCGAATTTTTAAAGCCCTTATTTGGCATAAAAAAATCAAAATAAAATAAAAAAAATGAAAAAAATAATTTAATAATTTCTATAATTACTAGTGAATCATCCTTTAATTATGGGAATTTTTCCATAATTTTTTGACTATTTTTATTAATTTTTATTATTTTTTAAGTATTAATATCGAAATAAATTAAAATAAAATATTTTCTGTAAAAAAATATTTTTTTTAATTTTTTTTATGGTGTATTAAATTATTTCCTACAACTTTCATGTTGAAAGTTTTGGCAAAAAACGATTACTTTTTAAAAAAACCCCATTATGACTCCTCGAACATGCTTGATGTTTCCTCCTGCCAGATTGAAAAGGGCTTAACAGGCTATTATAAGGGGGGGGCACCTCCCTTGCCCAGGGCAAGGCAGTGGCAGGTACGCCCCATGTTGGGCGCGGCCTGGGCTGCGGCCTTGGGTTACATGCACTGCGGCTCGACCGCGGCCTGGGCTGCGGCCTGGGGCGGCTCGGCCGCGGCCTTGGGCGGCCTGGACCGCGGCCTTGGGCGGCCTTGCGCGGCCTGGGCGCGGCCTTGGGCGGCCTGGGCGCGGCCTTGCGCGGCCTGGGCGCGGCCTTGCGCGGCCTGGGCGCGGCCTTGGGCGGCCTGGGCGCGGCCTTGGGCGGCCTGGGCGCGGCCTTGGGCAGCATGGCGTGGCATGCGCGCGGGCGTGGGCGGCCTGGCATGCGCGCGGCATGGGCAGCACGGCATGGCATGCGCACGGCCTGGGCGGCCTGGCATGCAGCCGGCCTGGCATGCCCGCGGCGTGGGCAGCACGGCATGGCATGCGCACGGCCTGGTCGGCCTGGCATGCAGCCGGCCTGGCATGCCCGCGGCGTGGGCAGCACGGCATGGCATGCGCACGGCCTGGGCGGCCTGGCATGCAGCCGGCCTGGGCAGCACGGCATGGCATGCGCACGGCCTGGGCGGCCTGGCATGCCCGCGGCGTGGGCAGCGTGGCCTGTGCGAATACCGCGCGCGTGGTCTTTTGACCACGGTGCGCGTGTTGCGCGCATGGTCGCGCACGCCTTTGCACGCCTTCGCACGCAACGCACGTCTAGTGATAAGAACCGCAGCCAAGGCAGCCCAGCCCCAAGGCCAAGGCCAGCAGCATGGCATGCCACGGCGAAGGCAGCCCAGCCAAAGCCAGCAGCATGCCATGCCAAGGCCAGCAGCATGCCATGCCAAGGCCAAGGCCAAGGCCAGCAGCATGCCATGCCACGGCCAAGGCCAGCAGCATGCCATGCCACGGCCAAGGCAGCCCAGCCAAAGCCAGCAGCATGCCATGCCAAGGCCTAGGCCAGCAGCATGCCATGCCACGGCCAAGGCAGCCCAACCAAAGCCAGCAGCATGCCATGCCAAGGCCTAGGCCAGCAGCATGCCATGCCACGGCCAAGGCAGGCCAGCCAAAGCCAGCAGCAAGCCATGCCAAGGCCTTGGCCACCAGCATGCCATGCCACGGCCAAGGCAGCCCAGCCAAAGCCAGCAGCATGCCATGCCAAGGCCTAGGCCAGCAGCATGCCATGCCACGGCCAAGGCAGGCCAGCCAAAGCCAGCAGCATGCCATGCCAAGGCCAAGGCCAGCAGCATGCCATGCCACGGCCAAGGCAGCCCAACCAAAGCCAGCAGCATGCCATGCCAAGGCCTAGGCCAGCAGCATGCCATGCCACGGCCAAGGCAGGCCAGCCAAAGCCAGCAGCATGCCATGCCAAGGCCAAGGCCAGCAGCATGCCATGCCACGGCCAAGGCAGCCCAGCCAAAGCCAGCAGCATGCCATGCCAAGGCCTAGGCCAGCAGCATGCCATGCCACGGCCAAGGCAGGCAAGCCAAAGCCAGCAGCATGCCATGCCAAGGCCAAGGCCAGCAGCATGCCATGCCACGGCCAAGGCAGCCCAGCCAAAGCCAGCAGCATGCCATGCCAAGGCCAAGGCCAGCAGCATGCCATGCCACGGCCAAGGCAGCCCAGCCAAAGCCAGCAGCATGCCATGCCAAGGCCTAGGCCAGCAGCATGCCATGCCACGGCCAAGGCAGGCCAGCCAAAGCCAGCAGCAAGCCATGCCAAGGCCTAGGCCACCAGCATGCCATGCCACGGCCAAGGCAGCCCAGCCAAAGCCAGCAGCATGCCATGCCAAGGCCTAGGCCAGCAGCATGCCATGCCACGGCCAAGGCAGGCCAGCCAAAGCCAGCAGCATGCCATGCCAAGGCCAAGGCCAGCAGCATGCCATGCCACGGCCAAGGCAGCCCAACCAAAGCCAGCAGCATGCCATGCCAAGGCCTAGGCCAGCAGCATGCCATGCCACGGCCAAGGCAGGCCAGCCAAAGCCAGCAGCATGCCATGCCAAGGCCAAGGCCAGCAGCATGCCATGCCACGGCCAAGGCAGCCCAGCCAAAGCCAGCAGCATGCCATGCCAAGGCCTAGGCCAGCAGCATGCCATGCCACGGCCAAGGCAGGCAAGCCAAAGCCAGCAGCATGCCATGCCAAGGCCAAGGCCAGCAGCATGCCATGCCACGGCCAAGGCAGCCCAGCCAAAGCCAGCAGCATGCCATGCCAAGGCCAAGGCCAGCAGCATGCCATGCCACGGCCAAGGCAGCCCAGCCAAAGCCAGCAGCATGCCATGCCAAGGCCTAGGCCAGCAGCATGCCATGCCACGGCCAAGGCAGGCCAGCCAAAGCCAGCAGCATGCCATGCCAAGGCCAAGGCCAGCAGCATGCCATGCCACGGCCAAGGCAGCCCAACCAAAGCCAGCAGCATGCCATGACAAGGCCTAGGCCAGCAGCATGCCATGCCACGGCCAAGGCAGGCCAGCCAAAGCCAGCAGCAAGCCATGCCAAGGCCTTGGCCACCAGCATGCCATGCCACGGCCAAGGCAGCCCAGCCAAAGCCAGCAGCATGCCATGCCAAGGCCTAGGCCAGCAGCATGCCATGCCACGGCCAAGGCAGGCCAGCCAAAGCCAGCAGCATGCCATGCCAAGGCCAAGGCCAGCAGCATGCCATGCCAAGGCCAAGGCAAGGCAGCCCAACCAAAGCCAGCAGCATGCCATGCCAAGGCCTAGGCCAGCAGCATGCCATGCCACGGCCAAGGCAGGCCAGCCAAAGCCAGCAGCATGCCATGCCAAGGCCAAGGCCAGCAGCATGCCATGCCACGGCCAAGGCAGCCCAGCCAAAGCCAGCAGCATGCCATGCCAAGGCCAAGGCCAGCAGCATGCCATGCCACGGCCAAGGCAGCCCAGCCAAAGCCAGCAGCATGCCATGCCAAGGCCTAGGCCAGCAGCATGCCATGCCACGGCCAAGGCAGGCCAGCCAAAGCCAGCAGCATGCCATGCCAAGGCCAAGGCCAGCAGCATGCCATGCCACGGCCAAGGCAGCCCAACCAAAGCCAGCAGCATGCCATGCCACGGCCAAGGCAGCCCAGCCAAAGCCAGCAGCATGCCATGCCAAGGCCAAGGCCAAGGCCAGCAGCATGCCATGCCACGGCCAAGGCCAAGGCCAAGGCAGCCCATCCGAAGCCAGCAACATTCCATGGCAAGGCCAACGCAGCCCAGCCAAAGCCGGCGGCATGCCATGCCAAGGCCAAGGCCAGCCGCATGTCTTGCCACGGCCTTGTCCCGCAGCGTGGCGTGCCTTGGCCTTGGGCTAGAACATCGCATGCCACGCCCTTGGCAAGCAATCCTGTCCCTCGTGTAATTGCCATTTGGTTTGGCTTTGACTTACGTATATGTTGCCCTGCGAAATGCTTGTCCCTCGGGTAATAGCCGGTTTGGTTGCCTTTGACTTGCGAACACGTTGCTAGTGCTTTCCCCAGTGGAAGCTTGTTGGGAAAAGTATGTCCCTCGGAAGTTGCCTGTTGCGTTTGTTATTTGCATTCGAGCTATCCGATGCTTGCTGGGTTTCTCTAAGAGTTTTTGCACGTTCGTCGGGCTTTTTAATTATTTATTTACTCATAAAAATTATAATAAAATAAATTAAAAATAAAAAAATAATTAAAAAAATTACTATAATTACTAGTGCCTCATCTTATAATTGTTGGAATTTTTCTAGAATTTTTTGAGTATTTTTAGTAATTTTTATTATTTTTTAAGTATTAAAATTGAAATAAATTAAAATAAAATATTCCGGTGGCCAAATATTTTTTTATAATTTTTTTTATGGTGTATTAAATTATTTCATACAACTTTCATGTTGAAAGTTTTGGCAAAAAACCATTACTTTTTAAAAAAACCCCATTATGACTCCTCGAACATGCTTGATGTTTCCTCCTGCCAGATTGAAAAGGGCTTAACAGGCTATTATAAGGGGGGGGCACCTCCCTTAAGGCTGGCCAGCATGGCCAGGCCACAGGCCACGCCTATGCCTAGGCGGGCGCTTGGCACATGCCATCGCTTGGCTTGTGGCATTGGCTTGTGGCATCGAAACTACATAGCCAAGCACGGGATGCGTCGAGTGGCGGCCCGCGGCGGTGGCGGTGGCACGTTGGCCTAGGGCAGCATGCCATGCCACAGCCTTGGCCAGCAACATGGCATGCCAAAGCCTTGGCCAGCAGCATGCCATGCCCTGGCCTTGGCAAGCATGTCATGCCACGGCCTTGGCCAGCAGCATGCCATGCCACGGCCTTGGCCAGCAGCATGCCATGCCCCGGCCTTGGCCAGCATGTCATGCCACGGCCTTGGCCAGCAGCATGCCACGCCACGGCCTTGGCCAGCAGCATGCCATGCCACAGCCTTGGCCAGCAGCATGCCATGCCACAGCCTTGGCCAGCAACATGGCATGCCAAAGCCTTGGCCAGCAGCACGCCATGCCCCGGCCTTGGCAAGCTTGTCAAGCCACGGCCATGGCCAGCAGCGTGCTATGCCCCGGCCTTGGCCAGCAGCGTGCCATGCCACGACCTTGGCCAGCAGCTTGCCATGCCCCGGCCTTGGCCAGCATGTCATGCCACGGCCTTGGCCAGCAGCATGCCATGCCACGGCCTTGGCCGGCACCATGGCATGCCGCGGCCTTGGCCGGCAGCATGGCAAGCCCAAGCCTTGGTCAGCAGCAGCATGCCATGCCAACGCCTTGGCCAGCAGCATGCCTTGCCACGGCCTCGGCCAGCAGCATGCCTTGCCACGGCCTCGGCCATCAGCATGCCTTGCCACGGCCTCGGCCATCAGCATGCCTTGCCACGGCCTCGGCCATCAGCATGCCTTGCCACGGCCTTGTCCAGCAGCATGGCATGCCCGGCCTTGGCCAGCAGCATGTCATGCCACGGCCTTGGCAAGCATGCCAAGCCACGGCCTTGGCAAGCATGCCATGTCCCTCGGGTAATTGTACAAGTTGCCTTGCGAAATGCATGTCCCTCGGTTAAATTGCCATTTGGTTGGCTTTGGCGTGCGAACGAGTTGCCTGTGCTTTCCTTGTGGAAGCTTGTTGCGAGAAGTATGTCCCTCGAAAGTTGCCTGTTGCGTTTGTTATTTGCATTCGCGCTAACCGGTGCTTGCTCGGCCTCTCTAAATGTTTTCGCGCGTTCGTCGGGCTTCTTGGTCCTTCGGGGGGTGATTCGTTTTGGGGGGCTGGTGCACAGTGTACGTCGTGGCGCGTGAGTTGTGTTCGGTTTGTGCGAGTTGGACGGATCCCTGCCTGTGCAGCG
>NW_028129277.1:20062500-20077500 GCF_055761805.1 Camellia sinensis | reverse complement strand
CGGCCCGCATGCCTTGCTACGGCGTCGCCCAACAAGCCATGCCACGGCCTCGGCCCGCATGACATGCCACGGCCTCGGACCGCATGCCTTGCTACGGCGTCGCCCAACATGCCATGCCACGGCCTCGGCCCGCATGCCATGCCACGGCCTCGGCCCGCATGACATGCCACGGCCTCGGCCATCATGCCATGCCACGGCCTCGGCCCGCATGCCTTGCCACGGCGTTGCCCAAGATGCCATGCCACGGCCTCGGCCCGCATGCCTTGCTACGGCGTCGCCCAACATGCCATGCCACGGCCTCGGCCCGCATGCCGTGCCACGGCCTCGGCCCGCATGCCATGCCATGCCACGGCCCGCATGTCTTGCCACGGCGTTGCCAAACATGCCATGCCACGGCCTCGGCCCGCATGCCTTGCGACGGCGTCGCCCAACATGCCATGCCACGGCCACGGCCCGCATGCCATGCCACGGCCTCGGCCCGCATGCCATGCCACGGCCTCGGCCCGCATGCCTTGCTGCGGCGTTGCCCAACATGCCATGCCACGGCCTCGGCCCGCATGCCTTGCCACCGCGTTGCCCAGCATGCCATGCCACCGCGTTGCCCGGCGTGCCATGCCTTAGCCTTGGCCAACATGTCGAGCCACGGCCTCGGCCCGCATGCCATGCCATGCCACAGCCCGCATGTCTTGCCACGGCGTTGCCAAACATGCCATGCCACGGCCTCGGCCCGCATGACGTGCCACGGCCTCGGCCCGCATGCCATGCCACGGCCTCGGCCCGCATGACATGCCACGGCCTCGGCCCGCATGCCTTGCCACGACGCCGCCCAACTTGCCATGCCACGGTCTCGGCCCGCATGCCATGCCACGGCCTCGGCCCGCATGACATGCCACGGCCTCGGCCCGCATGCCTTGCTACGGCGTCGCCCAACATGCCATGCCACGGCCTCGGCCCGCATGCCATGCCACGGCCTCGGCCCGCATGACATGCCACGGCCTCGGACCGCATGCCTTGCTACGGCGTCGCCCAACATGCCATGCCACGGCCTCGGCCCGCATGCCACGGCACGGCCTCGGCCCGCATGCCTTGCTACGGCGTCGCCCAACATGCCATGCCACGGCCTCGGCCCGCATGCCATGCCACGGCCTCGGCCCGCATGACATGCCACGGCCTCGGACCGCATGCCTTGCTACGGCGTCGCCCAACATGCCATGCCACGGCCTCGGCCCGCATGCCACGGCACGGCCTCGGCCCGCATGCCTTGCTACGGCGTCGCCCAACATGCCATGCCACGGCCTCGGCCCGCATGCCATGCCACGGCCTCGGCCCGCATGACATGCCACGGCCTCGGACCGCATGCCTTGCTACGGCGTCGCCCAACATGCCATGCCACGGCCTCGGCCCGCATGCCATGCCACGGCCTCGGCCCGCATGCCATGCCACGGCCTCGGCCCGCATGCCTTGCTGCGGCGTTGCCCAACATGCCATGCCACGGCCTCGGCCCGCATGCCTTGCCACCGCGTTGCCCAGCATGCCATGCCACCGCGTTGCCCGGCGTGCCATGCCTTAGCCTTGGCCAACATGTCGAGCCACGGCCTCGGCCCGCATGCCATGCCATGCCACGGCCCGCATGTCTTGCCACGGCGTGGCCAAACATGCCATGCCACGGCCTCGGCCCGCATGACGTGCCACGGCCTCGGCCCGCATGACATGCCACGGCCTCGGCCCGCATGCCTTGCTACGGCGTCGCCCAACATGCCTTGCCACGGCCTCGGCCCGCATGCCATGCCACGGCCTCGGCCCGCATGACATGCCACGGCCTCGGCCAGCATGCCTTGCCACGACGCCGCCCAACTTGCCATGCCACGGCCTCGGCCCGCATGCCATGCCACGGCCTCGGCCCGCATGACATGCCACGGCCTCGGCCCGCATGCCTTGCTACGGCGTCGCCCAACATGCCATGCCACGGCCTCGGCCCGCATGCCACGCCACGGCCTCGGCCCGCATGACATGCCACGGCCTCGGACCGCATGCCTTGCTACGGCGTCGCCCAACATGCCATGCCACGGCCTCGGCCCGCATGCCACGGCACGGCCTCGGCCCGCATGCCTTGCTACGGCGTCGCCCAACATGCCATGCCACGGCCTCGGCCCGCATGCCATGCCACGGCCTCGGCCCGCATGCCATGCCACGGCCTCGGCCCGCATGACATGCCACGGCCTCGGACCGCATGCCTTGCTACGGCGTCGCCCAACATGCCATGCCACGGCCTCGGCCCGCACGCCACGGCACGGCCTCGGGCCGCATGCCTTGCTACAGCGTCGCCCAACATGCCATGCCACGGCCTCGGCCCGCATGCCATGCCACGGCCTCGGCCGAATGACATGCCACGGCCTCGGACCGCATGCCTTGCTACGGCGTCGCCCAACAAGCCATGCCACGGCCTCGGCCCGCATGCCATGCCACGGCCTCGGCCCGCATGACATGCCACGGCCTCGGCCCGCATGCCTTGCTACGGCGTCGCCCAACATGCCTTGCCACGGCCTCGGCCCGCATGCCATGCCACGGCCTCGGCCCGCATGCCATGCCACGGCCTCGGCCCGCATGACATGCCACGGCCTCGGACCGCATGCCTTGCTACGGCGTCGCCCAACATGCCATGCCACGGCCTCGGCCCGCACGCCACGGCACGGCCTCGGGCCGCATGCCTTGCTACGGCGTCGCCCAACATGCCATGCCACGGCCTCGGCCCGCATGCCATGCCACGGCCTCGGCCGAATGACATGCCACGGCCTCGGACCGCATGCCTTGCTACGGCGTCGCCCAACATGCCATGCCACGGCCTCGGCCCGCATGCCATGCCACGGCCTCGGCCCGCATGACATGCCACGGCCTCGGCCCGCATGCCTTGCTACGGCGTCGCCCAACATGCCTTGCCACGGCCTCGGCCCGCATGCCTTGCCACGACGTCGCCCAACTTGCCATGCCACGGCCTCGGGCCGCATGCCATGCCACGGCCTCGGCGCGCATGACATGCCACGGCCTCGGCCCGCATGCCATGCTACGGCGTCGCCCAACATGCCATGCCACGGCCTCGGCCCGCATGCCATGCCACGGCCTCGGCCCGCATGCCATGCCACGGCCTCGGCCCGCATGACATGCCACGGCCTCGGACCGCATGCCTTGCTACGGCGTCGCCCAACATGCCATGCCACGGCCTCGGCCCGCATGCCATGCCACGGCCTCGGCCCGCATGCCACGGCACGGCCTCGGCCCGCATGCCTTGCTACGGCGTCGCCCAACATGCCATGCCACGGCCTCGGCCCGCATGCCATGCCACGGCCTCGGCCCGCATGACATGCCACGGCCTCGGACCGCATGCCTTGCTACGGCGTCGCCCAACATGCCATGCCACAGCCTCGGCCCGCATGCCGTGCCACGGCCTCGGCCTCGGCCCGCATGCCTTGCTACGACGTTGGCCAACATGCCATGCCACGGCCCCGGCCCGCATGCCATGCCACCGCGTTGCCCGGCGTGCCATGCCTTAGCCTTGGCCAACATGTCATGCCACGGCCTCGGCCCGCATGCCATGCCATGCCACGGCCCTCATGTCTTGCCACGGCGTTGCCAAACATGCCATGCCACGGCCTCGGCCCGCATGCCTTGCTACGGCGTCGCCCAACATGCCATGACATGCCACGGCCTCGGCCCGCATGCCTTGCTACGGCGTCGCCCAACATGCCATGCCACGGCCTCGGCCCGCATGCCATGCCACGGCCTCGGCCCGCATGCCTTGCGACGGCGTCGCCCAACATGCCATGCCACGGCCTCTGCCCGCATGCCATGCCACGGCCTCGGCCCGCGTGACATGCCACGGCCTCGGCCCGCATGCCTTGCCACGACGTCGCCCAACTTGCCATGCCACGGCCTCGGCCCGCATGCCATGCCACGGCCTCGGCTCGCATGACATGCCACGGCCTCGGCCCGCATGCCTTGCTACGGCGTCGCCCAACATGCCATGCCACGGCCTCGGCCCGCATGCCATGCCATGGCCTCGGCCCGCATGACATGCCACGGCCTCGGACCGCATGCCTTGCTACGGCGTCGCCCAACATGCCATGCCACGGCCTCGGCCCGCATGCCATGCCATGGCCTCGGCCCGCATGACATGCCACGGCCTCGGCCCGCATGCGTTGCTACGGCGTCGCCCAACATGCCATGCCACCGCGTTGCCCGGCGTGCCATGCCTTAGCCTTGGCCAACATGTCGTGCCACGGCCTCGGCCCGCATGCCATGCCATGCCACGGCCCGCATGTCTTGCCACGGCGTTGCCAAACATGCCATGCCACGGCCTCGGCCCGCATGCCTTGCCACGGCCTCGGCCAACATGCCATGCCACGGCCTCGGCCCGCATGCCATGCCACGGCCTCGGCCCGCATGACATGCCACGGCCTCGGCCCGCATGCCTTGCTACGGCGTCGCCCAACATGCCATGCCACGGCCTCGGCCCGCATGCCATGCCACGGCCTCGGCCCGCATGCCCTTCTACGGCGTTGCCCAACATGCCATGCCACGGCCTCGGCCCGCATGCCTTGCCACCGCGTTGCCCAGCATGCCATGCCACCGCGTTGCCCGGCGTGCCATGCCTTAGCCTTGGCCAACATGTCGTGCCACGGCCTCGGCCCGCATGCCATGCCACGGACGGCCTCGGCCCGCATGCCATGCCACGGCCTCGGCCCGCATGTCTTGCCACGGCGTTGCCCAACATGCCATGCCACGGCCTCGGCCCCCATGCCTTGCCACCGCGCTGCCCAGCATGCCAATGCACCGCGTTGCCCGGCGTGCCATGCCTTAGCCTTGGCCAACATGCCACGCCACGGCCTCGGCCCGCATGGCTTGCCAGGGCGTTGCCCAACATGCCATGCCACGGCCTCGGCCCGCATGTCTTGCCACGGCGTTGCCCAACATGCCATGCCATGCCACGCCACGGCCTCGGCCCGCATGCCATGCCACGGCCTCGGCCCGCATGCCATGCCATGCCATGCCACGGCCTCGGCCCGCATGCCATGCCACGGCCTCGGCCAGCATGCCATGCCAAGGCCTCGGCCCGCATGCCTTGCCACGGCGTTGCCCAGCATGCCATGCCACCGCGTTGCCCAGCGGGCCGTGCCGCGGCCTCGGCCTGCATGCCTTGCGACTGCCTTGGCCAGCGTGCCATGCCTTAGCCTTGGCCTACATGCCATGCCACTGCCTTGGCCAGCATGTCGTGCCACCGCCACGGCCAGCATGCCATGCCGGTCCGTTGCCCAGCATGCCACGGCCGTGGCGGCATGGCAAGCCACGGCCTCGGCCAGCATGCCATGCCACGGCCTCGGCCAGCATGCCATGGCACTGTCTTGGTCAGCATGCCATGCCATGGCACCGCCTTGTCCAGCACGCCGTGCCGCAGCGTTGGCCAGCATGCCTTGGCCGGCATGCCATGCCAATGCCTTGGGCCAACATGGCGTGCCACGGGCTGGGCATGCCACGGGCTGGGCGAGCATGCCACGCCACGGCCTTGGCTAGCAGCAAGGCATGCCACGGCCTCGGCGAGCATGCCATGCCATGCCAAGGCCAAGGCCAAAGCCAAGGCCAAGGCAGTGGGCAAGGCCAAGTCCCTGTGCAAGGCATGGCCAAGGCCAAGGCAAAGGCCATGGCCGCGGGCAAAGGCCAAGGCCAAGGCCAAGGCCATGGCGTGCCACCGCCTCGATCGATCTTTTTGAACATGATTCTTTTATAATCTTACCCAAACCGTGCAACACAATTAAAAATGCACTACAATCAATTTTAAATGTCATTCCCTATTTTTTTGCAATTTTTCTAGAGCTTTTCGAATTTTTAAAGCCCTTATTTGGCATAAAAAAATCAAAATAAAATAAAAAAAATGAAAAAAATAATTTAATAATTTCTATAATTACTAGTGAATCATCCTTTAATTATGGGAATTTTTCCATAATTTTTTGACTATTTTTATTAATTTTTATTATTTTTTAAGTATTAATATCGAAATAAATTAAAATAAAATATTTTCTGTAAAAAAATATTTTTTTTAATTTTTTTTATGGTGTATTAAATTATTTCCTACAACTTTCATGTTGAAAGTTTTGGCAAAAAACGATTACTTTTTAAAAAAACCCCATTATGACTCCTCGAACATGCTTGATGTTTCCTCCTGCCAGATTGAAAAGGGCTTAACAGGCTATTATAAGGGGGGGGCACCTCCCTTGCCCAGGGCAAGGCAGTGGCAGGTACGCCCCATGTTGGGCGCGGCCTGGGCTGCGGCCTTGGGTTACATGCACTGCGGCTCGACCGCGGCCTGGGCTGCGGCCTGGGGCGGCTCGGCCGCGGCCTTGGGCGGCCTGGACCGCGGCCTTGGGCGGCCTTGCGCGGCCTGGGCGCGGCCTTGGGCGGCCTGGGCGCGGCCTTGCGCGGCCTGGGCGCGGCCTTGCGCGGCCTGGGCGCGGCCTTGGGCGGCCTGGGCGCGGCCTTGGGCGGCCTGGGCGCGGCCTTGGGCAGCATGGCGTGGCATGCGCGCGGGCGTGGGCGGCCTGGCATGCGCGCGGCATGGGCAGCACGGCATGGCATGCGCACGGCCTGGGCGGCCTGGCATGCAGCCGGCCTGGCATGCCCGCGGCGTGGGCAGCACGGCATGGCATGCGCACGGCCTGGTCGGCCTGGCATGCAGCCGGCCTGGCATGCCCGCGGCGTGGGCAGCACGGCATGGCATGCGCACGGCCTGGGCGGCCTGGCATGCAGCCGGCCTGGGCAGCACGGCATGGCATGCGCACGGCCTGGGCGGCCTGGCATGCCCGCGGCGTGGGCAGCGTGGCCTGTGCGAATACCGCGCGCGTGGTCTTTTGACCACGGTGCGCGTGTTGCGCGCATGGTCGCGCACGCCTTTGCACGCCTTCGCACGCAACGCACGTCTAGTGATAAGAACCGCAGCCAAGGCAGCCCAGCCCCAAGGCCAAGGCCAGCAGCATGGCATGCCACGGCGAAGGCAGCCCAGCCAAAGCCAGCAGCATGCCATGCCAAGGCCAGCAGCATGCCATGCCAAGGCCAAGGCCAAGGCCAGCAGCATGCCATGCCACGGCCAAGGCCAGCAGCATGCCATGCCACGGCCAAGGCAGCCCAGCCAAAGCCAGCAGCATGCCATGCCAAGGCCTAGGCCAGCAGCATGCCATGCCACGGCCAAGGCAGCCCAACCAAAGCCAGCAGCATGCCATGCCAAGGCCTAGGCCAGCAGCATGCCATGCCACGGCCAAGGCAGGCCAGCCAAAGCCAGCAGCAAGCCATGCCAAGGCCTTGGCCACCAGCATGCCATGCCACGGCCAAGGCAGCCCAGCCAAAGCCAGCAGCATGCCATGCCAAGGCCTAGGCCAGCAGCATGCCATGCCACGGCCAAGGCAGGCCAGCCAAAGCCAGCAGCATGCCATGCCAAGGCCAAGGCCAGCAGCATGCCATGCCACGGCCAAGGCAGCCCAACCAAAGCCAGCAGCATGCCATGCCAAGGCCTAGGCCAGCAGCATGCCATGCCACGGCCAAGGCAGGCCAGCCAAAGCCAGCAGCATGCCATGCCAAGGCCAAGGCCAGCAGCATGCCATGCCACGGCCAAGGCAGCCCAGCCAAAGCCAGCAGCATGCCATGCCAAGGCCTAGGCCAGCAGCATGCCATGCCACGGCCAAGGCAGGCAAGCCAAAGCCAGCAGCATGCCATGCCAAGGCCAAGGCCAGCAGCATGCCATGCCACGGCCAAGGCAGCCCAGCCAAAGCCAGCAGCATGCCATGCCAAGGCCAAGGCCAGCAGCATGCCATGCCACGGCCAAGGCAGCCCAGCCAAAGCCAGCAGCATGCCATGCCAAGGCCTAGGCCAGCAGCATGCCATGCCACGGCCAAGGCAGGCCAGCCAAAGCCAGCAGCAAGCCATGCCAAGGCCTAGGCCACCAGCATGCCATGCCACGGCCAAGGCAGCCCAGCCAAAGCCAGCAGCATGCCATGCCAAGGCCTAGGCCAGCAGCATGCCATGCCACGGCCAAGGCAGGCCAGCCAAAGCCAGCAGCATGCCATGCCAAGGCCAAGGCCAGCAGCATGCCATGCCACGGCCAAGGCAGCCCAACCAAAGCCAGCAGCATGCCATGCCAAGGCCTAGGCCAGCAGCATGCCATGCCACGGCCAAGGCAGGCCAGCCAAAGCCAGCAGCATGCCATGCCAAGGCCAAGGCCAGCAGCATGCCATGCCACGGCCAAGGCAGCCCAGCCAAAGCCAGCAGCATGCCATGCCAAGGCCTAGGCCAGCAGCATGCCATGCCACGGCCAAGGCAGGCAAGCCAAAGCCAGCAGCATGCCATGCCAAGGCCAAGGCCAGCAGCATGCCATGCCACGGCCAAGGCAGCCCAGCCAAAGCCAGCAGCATGCCATGCCAAGGCCAAGGCCAGCAGCATGCCATGCCACGGCCAAGGCAGCCCAGCCAAAGCCAGCAGCATGCCATGCCAAGGCCTAGGCCAGCAGCATGCCATGCCACGGCCAAGGCAGGCCAGCCAAAGCCAGCAGCATGCCATGCCAAGGCCAAGGCCAGCAGCATGCCATGCCACGGCCAAGGCAGCCCAACCAAAGCCAGCAGCATGCCATGCCAAGGCCTAGGCCAGCAGCATGCCATGCCACGGCCAAGGCAGGCCAGCCAAAGCCAGCAGCAAGCCATGCCAAGGCCTTGGCCACCAGCATGCCATGCCACGGCCAAGGCAGCCCAGCCAAAGCCAGCAGCATGCCATGCCAAGGCCTAGGCCAGCAGCATGCCATGCCACGGCCAAGGCAGGCCAGCCAAAGCCAGCAGCATGCCATGCCAAGGCCAAGGCCAGCAGCATGCCATGCCAAGGCCAAGGCAAGGCAGCCCAACCAAAGCCAGCAGCATGCCATGCCAAGGCCTAGGCCAGCAGCATGCCATGCCACGGCCAAGGCAGGCCAGCCAAAGCCAGCAGCATGCCATGCCAAGGCCAAGGCCAGCAGCATGCCATGCCACGGCCAAGGCAGCCCAGCCAAAGCCAGCAGCATGCCATGCCAAGGCCAAGGCCAGCAGCATGCCATGCCACGGCCAAGGCAGCCCAGCCAAAGCCAGCAGCATGCCATGCCAAGGCCTAGGCCAGCAGCATGCCATGCCACGGCCAAGGCAGGCCAGCCAAAGCCAGCAGCATGCCATGCCAAGGCCAAGGCCAGCAGCATGCCATGCCACGGCCAAGGCAGCCCAACCAAAGCCAGCAGCATGCCATGCCACGGCCAAGGCAGCCCAGCCAAAGCCAGCAGCATGCCATGCCAAGGCCAAGGCCAAGGCCAGCAGCATGCCATGCCACGGCCAAGTGTCACGGACTTAGACTTCGCAAGCCTTCCGTGCGGCCTTAGATGTCTCCAACCCTCGTGGTTGCACCTAAGTCAGCCTTACCCACTCAACCACACTAAGACACACAAGATTTAGGTGGAAGAATGCCTTCACTATACAAGTTGAATTTACAAGTATAGCCGTGTACAAAGCTTTACAATGCTCTCACACTCACACTTACAAGTGCTCTCTTGGATCTCCACTCCTTGGTTGTTGCCTAACAAATGAGACCCCTCACCCTTATACAGCCATCCTCCTCCCTAATGGACGGCTAGGATCATTTTGATCCAAGGGCTATAAACTCTCATCTAGAACTCTCCATAGAACTATCTAGGACAACTACCCTATCTACTACATTCTAGAACTCTCTTAGACTAGTGTAGTACATGGTAGGCTTCTCCAGGATATTCTAGGATGTTCCAGACACATCCAGGCTTCTCTGGACACTTCAAGGTTCTTCCACTTTCTGGAATCTTCCAGGCCACTCTAGACCCTTCTACCACGTTCTAGAGCCTTCCAGCATACTCTAGCCCGTTCTGGCTCCTTCCGGATCCTTCCAGCACATTTGGCCACTTCAAATGCTGCTCCTCGTGTCACAGAAATTATCGGGGCGTGACACTCTCCCCCACCCAATCCCGTGACGCCCTCGTCACGCAGAAGCATACCGAGCCACCACGTCTCGATATGATCTGTATCCGCTGTTGCTGCTGGTGCTTGCCACTTCGCCCTTGCCCTGGACATGCTGCTCACCCTGCTGCATTGCCGCAAGTGCCTTCTGCTTGTCTTTGAGTAGCTGACTCCTGGCCACTAATGGCACCTCACATGGTCGATCCCCTGCAAGTAACAACATGGTTGCAGTGTGTGGGACTGGCATCACATTGTTCTTCCTCATGAAATCCATCCCTAGGATCATGGGGTGGTCATCCATCTCAATGACCGACAACTCCACTTGCCCAGTCCAAGTTCCAATCGCCATGTCAGCACTCCTCACCAGACCTTGGATTGGCTTCGCCTCTGCGTTCACTGGCTTAGACCAACCCTTGTCCTCCTTCATCTTCAAGCCCAGCCTCTTGGCCTCTTCAGTGCTTACAAAGTTGTGTGTGGCACCCGTATCAACCAACGCGTGTGAAGTCATCCCGTTAACCTTCACCTCCGCGTAGAGCACATCCTTCTTCTGGATGCTCCTGGGCTCCTGCATCTTCTCATTCTTCTTGGACACCGACCCAAGAAGTTGGATGCTCCCCAGTTGGGCTTCCTTCTCTGAAGTACTTTCACTATCGGAGCCCTTCGCCGCTTTCTTCTTCATGGCACTAAGCGTCTTCTTTGGGCAGTTCCTCACCAAGTGCGGTCCGTTGCATAGAAAACACTCGAGCCGCCCTTTGCCTTCGTGCCTCTTCTTTGGAGATCCGGTGCGTTGCCCATCCTTGCGCCGCTCCCGCCTCTTGGGGGACTCTCCATCACTGCGCTCGTCATCGGTGGTTGGTGGAGATTGTCTCCCACCTTTTCCCTTGGGTTTCCCTAGCGTCTTGAAGTCATCCAACTTCTCTGCCTCCGCTAGTGCAGTTGCAAGGTCTTTCACCCCCTTACTCTGCAACTCTCTTGCTGCCCAATGTTGCAACCCATCCAGGAAGCCATACATTGCCTCTTTGTCCGCCATGTCGGGGATCTCTAATAGTAGCGCGGAGTACTCCTTCACATAGTCCCGCAATGTCCCCACATGCTTTAGCTTGCGCAGCTTCCTGTATGCCTGGAACTCGACATTAACAGGGTAGAAGTGCTTCTTCAACTCTCTCTTGAGCTCAGCCCAAGTCTCTATCTTGCACAACCCCTTCTCCATGTCGGCATACCGCCTCCTCCACCATAGCATGGCAGTGTCCTTCAGATACATGGTGGCGGTCTGCACCTTCTCGTCTTCATCCACGATGTCGACATTCTCAAAGTACCGCTCCATGTTCCAAATGAAGTTGTCAATCTCCCGGGCATCCCTTGCACCATCATAGCTCTTAGGTTCTGGCGCACGAACCTTCTTCCTGGTTGGAGCCACATTCCCTCCATTGCCAGCAATGATGGCCTTCTTGCACAACTCCAATTCCACTTCTAAGCTAGCCACCCTTGCTTCTAGGGCCTTCCGTTCGGTGGGACTGTCTCTAACTACCTCAGAAAGAGACGAGTTCACCCTTTCTTCAAAGGAGTCGACCTTTTCCTCCAGCTCTTCTACCCGAACAACCAACTCGTCCACCCTGGCAGTAAGCTTAGAAAAGTGAGAGAAGAACTTTTCAACATGGGATGTGGGCATACCAGGGCCAACTAGAGCTTCCTCAAGTCTAGTGAACCGCTCTTCCACATGCTCCATCATCCCCTCGAGTCGTGCCTCCAATGCTGCCATCGAGTCCTTTGTTGAGAGCTTCTTCACCTTGGGGACATTAGCACCTTCGTCTCCTGACGTAGCCATGTACACACGCTTGGTTACCTTCTCACGTAACCTGCTCTGATACCAACTGTCACGGACTTAGACTTCGCAAGCCTTCCGTGCGGCCTTAGATGTCTCCAACCCTCGTGGTTGCACCTAAGTCAGCCTTACCCACTCAACCACACTAAGACACACAAGATTTAGGTGGAAGAATGCCTTCACTATACAAGTTGAATTTACAAGTATAGCCGTGTACAAAGCTTTACAATGCTCTCACACTCACACTTACAAGTGCTCTCTTGGATCTCCACTCCTTGGTTGTTGCCTAACAAATGAGACCCCTCACCCTTATATAGCCATCCTCCTCCCTAATGGACGGCTAGGATCATTTTGATCCAAGGGCTATAAACTCTCATCTAGAACTCTCCATAGAACTATCTAGGACAACTACCCTATCTACTACATTCTAGAACTCTCTTAGACTAGTGTAGTACATGGTAGGCTTCTCCAGGATATTCTAGGATGTTCCAGACACATCCAGGCTTCTCTGGACACTTCAAGGTTCTTCCACTTTCTGGAATCTTCCAGGCCACTCTAGACCCTTCTACCACGTTCTAGAGCCTTCCAGCATACTCTAGCCCGTTCTGGCTCCTTCCGGATCCTTCCAGCACATTTGGCCACTTCAAATGCTGCTCCTCGTGTCACAGAAATTATCGGGGCGTGACACAAGGCCAAGGCCAAGGCAGCCCATCCGAAGCCAGCAACATTCCATGGCAAGGCCAACGCAGCCCAGCCAAAGCCGGCGGCATGCCATGCCAAGGCCAAGGCCAGCCGCATGTCTTGCCACGGCCTTGTCCCGCAGCGTGGCGTGCCTTGGCCTTGGGCTAGAACATCGCATGCCACGCCCTTGGCAAGCAATCCTGTCCCTCGTGTAATTGCCATTTGGTTTGGCTTTGACTTACGTATATGTTGCCCTGCGAAATGCTTGTCCCTCGGGTAATAGCCGGTTTGGTTGCCTTTGACTTGCGAACACGTTGCTAGTGCTTTCCCCAGTGGAAGCTTGTTGGGAAAAGTATGTCCCTCGGAAGTTGCCTGTTGCGTTTGTTATTTGCATTCGAGCTATCCGATGCTTGCTGGGTTTCTCTAAGAGTTTTTGCACGTTCGTCGGGCTTTTTAATTATTTATTTACTCATAAAAATTATAATAAAATAAATTAAAAATAAAAAAATAATTAAAAAAATTACTATAATTACTAGTGCCTCATCTTATAATTGTTGGAATTTTTCTAGAATTTTTTGAGTATTTTTAGTAATTTTTATTATTTTTTAAGTATTAAAATTGAAATAAATTAAAATAAAATATTCCGGTGGCCAAATATTTTTTTATAATTTTTTTTATGGTGTATTAAATTATTTCATACAACTTTCATGTTGAAAGTTTTGGCAAAAAACCATTACTTTTTAAAAAAACCCCATTATGACTCCTCGAACATGCTTGATGTTTCCTCCTGCCAGATTGAAAAGGGCTTAACAGGCTATTATAAGGGGGGGGCACCTCCCTTAAGGCTGGCCAGCATGGCCAGGCCACAGGCCACGCCTATGCCTAGGCGGGCGCTTGGCACATGCCATCGCTTGGCTTGTGGCATTGGCTTGTGGCATCGAAACTACATAGCCAAGCACGGGATGCGTCGAGTGGCGGCCCGCGGCGGTGGCGGTGGCACGTTGGCCTAGGGCAGCATGCCATGCCACAGCCTTGGCCAGCAACATGGCATGCCAAAGCCTTGGCCAGCAGCATGCCATGCCCTGGCCTTGGCAAGCATGTCATGCCACGGCCTTGGCCAGCAGCATGCCATGCCACGGCCTTGGCCAGCAGCATGCCATGCCCCGGCCTTGGCCAGCATGTCATGCCACGGCCTTGGCCAGCAGCATGCCACGCCACGGCCTTGGCCAGCAGCATGCCATGCCACAGCCTTGGCCAGCAGCATGCCATGCCACAGCCTTGGCCAGCAACATGGCATGCCAAAGCCTTGGCCAGCAGCACGCCATGCCCCGGCCTTGGCAAGCTTGTCAAGCCACGGCCATGGCCAGCAGCGTGCTATGCCCCGGCCTTGGCCAGCAGCGTGCCATGCCACGACCTTGGCCAGCAGCTTGCCATGCCCCGGCCTTGGCCAGCATGTCATGCCACGGCCTTGGCCAGCAGCATGCCATGCCACGGCCTTGGCCGGCACCATGGCATGCCGCGGCCTTGGCCGGCAGCATGGCAAGCCCAAGCCTTGGTCAGCAGCAGCATGCCATGCCAACGCCTTGGCCAGCAGCATGCCTTGCCACGGCCTCGGCCAGCAGCATGCCTTGCCACGGCCTCGGCCATCAGCATGCCTTGCCACGGCCTCGGCCATCAGCATGCCTTGCCACGGCCTCGGCCATCAGCATGCCTTGCCACGGCCTTGTCCAGCAGCATGGCATGCCCGGCCTTGGCCAGCAGCATGTCATGCCACGGCCTTGGCAAGCATGCCAAGCCACGGCCTTGGCAAGCATGCCATGTCCCTCGGGTAATTGTACAAGTTGCCTTGCGAAATGCATGTCCCTCGGTTAAATTGCCATTTGGTTGGCTTTGGCGTGCGAACGAGTTGCCTGTGCTTTCCTTGTGGAAGCTTGTTGCGAGAAGTATGTCCCTCGAAAGTTGCCTGTTGCGTTTGTTATTTGCATTCGCGCTAACCGGTGCTTGCTCGGCCTCTCTAAATGTTTTCGCGCGTTCGTCGGGCTTCTTGGTCCTTCGGGGGGTGATTCGTTTTGGGGGGCTGGTGCACAGTGTACGTCGTGGCGCGTGAGTTGTGTTCGGTTTGTGCGAGTTGGACGGATCCCTGCCTGTGCAGCGAACTCCACTGGTGCATTCCTCCATGTCCCTCGGGTTGTCTTTGACTCGCCTTCGGGTTGCTTGCGCTTCCCTAGTGGAAGGTGCCTTGCGAAAAGCGTGTCCCTCGGGTAATTGCCATTTGGTTGGCTTTGACGTTCGAACGAGTTGCCTATGCTTTCCTAGTGGAAGCTTGTTGCGAAAAGTATGTCCCTCGAAATTTGCCTGTTGCGTTTGTTATTTGCATTCGCGCTAACCGGTGCTTGCTCGGCCTCTCTAAATGTTTTCGCGCGTTCGTCGGGCTTCTTAGTCCTTCGGGGGGTGATTCGTTTT
>NW_028129277.1:20045000-20052500 GCF_055761805.1 Camellia sinensis | reverse complement strand
TGCCGTGCCACGGCCTCGGCCCGCATGCCATGCCATGCCACGGCCCGCATGTCTTGCCACGGCGTTGCCAAACATGCCATGCCACGGCCTCGGCCCGCATGCCTTGCGACGGCGTCGCCCAACATGCCATGCCACGGCCACGGCCCGCATGCCATGCCACGGCCTCGGCCCGCATGCCATGCCACGGCCTCGGCCCGCATGCCTTGCTGCGGCGTTGCCCAACATGCCATGCCACGGCCTCGGCCCGCATGCCTTGCCACCGCGTTGCCCAGCATGCCATGCCACCGCGTTGCCCGGCGTGCCATGCCTTAGCCTTGGCCAACATGTCGAGCCACGGCCTCGGCCCGCATGCCATGCCATGCCACAGCCCGCATGTCTTGCCACGGCGTTGCCAAACATGCCATGCCACGGCCTCGGCCCGCATGACGTGCCACGGCCTCGGCCCGCATGCCATGCCACGGCCTCGGCCCGCATGACATGCCACGGCCTCGGCCCGCATGCCTTGCCACGACGCCGCCCAACTTGCCATGCCACGGTCTCGGCCCGCATGCCATGCCACGGCCTCGGCCCGCATGACATGCCACGGCCTCGGCCCGCATGCCTTGCTACGGCGTCGCCCAACATGCCATGCCACGGCCTCGGCCCGCATGCCATGCCACGGCCTCGGCCCGCATGACATGCCACGGCCTCGGACCGCATGCCTTGCTACGGCGTCGCCCAACATGCCATGCCACGGCCTCGGCCCGCATGCCACGGCACGGCCTCGGCCCGCATGCCTTGCTACGGCGTCGCCCAACATGCCATGCCACGGCCTCGGCCCGCATGCCATGCCACGGCCTCGGCCCGCATGACATGCCACGGCCTCGGACCGCATGCCTTGCTACGGCGTCGCCCAACATGCCATGCCACGGCCTCGGCCCGCATGCCACGGCACGGCCTCGGCCCGCATGCCTTGCTACGGCGTCGCCCAACATGCCATGCCACGGCCTCGGCCCGCATGCCATGCCACGGCCTCGGCCCGCATGACATGCCACGGCCTCGGACCGCATGCCTTGCTACGGCGTCGCCCAACATGCCATGCCACGGCCTCGGCCCGCATGCCATGCCACGGCCTCGGCCCGCATGCCATGCCACGGCCTCGGCCCGCATGCCTTGCTGCGGCGTTGCCCAACATGCCATGCCACGGCCTCGGCCCGCATGCCTTGCCACCGCGTTGCCCAGCATGCCATGCCACCGCGTTGCCCGGCGTGCCATGCCTTAGCCTTGGCCAACATGTCGAGCCACGGCCTCGGCCCGCATGCCATGCCATGCCACGGCCCGCATGTCTTGCCACGGCGTGGCCAAACATGCCATGCCACGGCCTCGGCCCGCATGACGTGCCACGGCCTCGGCCCGCATGACATGCCACGGCCTCGGCCCGCATGCCTTGCTACGGCGTCGCCCAACATGCCTTGCCACGGCCTCGGCCCGCATGCCATGCCACGGCCTCGGCCCGCATGACATGCCACGGCCTCGGCCAGCATGCCTTGCCACGACGCCGCCCAACTTGCCATGCCACGGCCTCGGCCCGCATGCCATGCCACGGCCTCGGCCCGCATGACATGCCACGGCCTCGGCCCGCATGCCTTGCTACGGCGTCGCCCAACATGCCATGCCACGGCCTCGGCCCGCATGCCACGCCACGGCCTCGGCCCGCATGACATGCCACGGCCTCGGACCGCATGCCTTGCTACGGCGTCGCCCAACATGCCATGCCACGGCCTCGGCCCGCATGCCACGGCACGGCCTCGGCCCGCATGCCTTGCTACGGCGTCGCCCAACATGCCATGCCACGGCCTCGGCCCGCATGCCATGCCACGGCCTCGGCCCGCATGCCATGCCACGGCCTCGGCCCGCATGACATGCCACGGCCTCGGACCGCATGCCTTGCTACGGCGTCGCCCAACATGCCATGCCACGGCCTCGGCCCGCACGCCACGGCACGGCCTCGGGCCGCATGCCTTGCTACAGCGTCGCCCAACATGCCATGCCACGGCCTCGGCCCGCATGCCATGCCACGGCCTCGGCCGAATGACATGCCACGGCCTCGGACCGCATGCCTTGCTACGGCGTCGCCCAACAAGCCATGCCACGGCCTCGGCCCGCATGCCATGCCACGGCCTCGGCCCGCATGACATGCCACGGCCTCGGCCCGCATGCCTTGCTACGGCGTCGCCCAACATGCCTTGCCACGGCCTCGGCCCGCATGCCATGCCACGGCCTCGGCCCGCATGCCATGCCACGGCCTCGGCCCGCATGACATGCCACGGCCTCGGACCGCATGCCTTGCTACGGCGTCGCCCAACATGCCATGCCACGGCCTCGGCCCGCACGCCACGGCACGGCCTCGGGCCGCATGCCTTGCTACGGCGTCGCCCAACATGCCATGCCACGGCCTCGGCCCGCATGCCATGCCACGGCCTCGGCCGAATGACATGCCACGGCCTCGGACCGCATGCCTTGCTACGGCGTCGCCCAACATGCCATGCCACGGCCTCGGCCCGCATGCCATGCCACGGCCTCGGCCCGCATGACATGCCACGGCCTCGGCCCGCATGCCTTGCTACGGCGTCGCCCAACATGCCTTGCCACGGCCTCGGCCCGCATGCCTTGCCACGACGTCGCCCAACTTGCCATGCCACGGCCTCGGGCCGCATGCCATGCCACGGCCTCGGCGCGCATGACATGCCACGGCCTCGGCCCGCATGCCATGCTACGGCGTCGCCCAACATGCCATGCCACGGCCTCGGCCCGCATGCCATGCCACGGCCTCGGCCCGCATGCCATGCCACGGCCTCGGCCCGCATGACATGCCACGGCCTCGGACCGCATGCCTTGCTACGGCGTCGCCCAACATGCCATGCCACGGCCTCGGCCCGCATGCCATGCCACGGCCTCGGCCCGCATGCCACGGCACGGCCTCGGCCCGCATGCCTTGCTACGGCGTCGCCCAACATGCCATGCCACGGCCTCGGCCCGCATGCCATGCCACGGCCTCGGCCCGCATGACATGCCACGGCCTCGGACCGCATGCCTTGCTACGGCGTCGCCCAACATGCCATGCCACAGCCTCGGCCCGCATGCCGTGCCACGGCCTCGGCCTCGGCCCGCATGCCTTGCTACGACGTTGGCCAACATGCCATGCCACGGCCCCGGCCCGCATGCCATGCCACCGCGTTGCCCGGCGTGCCATGCCTTAGCCTTGGCCAACATGTCATGCCACGGCCTCGGCCCGCATGCCATGCCATGCCACGGCCCTCATGTCTTGCCACGGCGTTGCCAAACATGCCATGCCACGGCCTCGGCCCGCATGCCTTGCTACGGCGTCGCCCAACATGCCATGACATGCCACGGCCTCGGCCCGCATGCCTTGCTACGGCGTCGCCCAACATGCCATGCCACGGCCTCGGCCCGCATGCCATGCCACGGCCTCGGCCCGCATGCCTTGCGACGGCGTCGCCCAACATGCCATGCCACGGCCTCTGCCCGCATGCCATGCCACGGCCTCGGCCCGCGTGACATGCCACGGCCTCGGCCCGCATGCCTTGCCACGACGTCGCCCAACTTGCCATGCCACGGCCTCGGCCCGCATGCCATGCCACGGCCTCGGCTCGCATGACATGCCACGGCCTCGGCCCGCATGCCTTGCTACGGCGTCGCCCAACATGCCATGCCACGGCCTCGGCCCGCATGCCATGCCATGGCCTCGGCCCGCATGACATGCCACGGCCTCGGACCGCATGCCTTGCTACGGCGTCGCCCAACATGCCATGCCACGGCCTCGGCCCGCATGCCATGCCATGGCCTCGGCCCGCATGACATGCCACGGCCTCGGCC
This sequence comes from Camellia sinensis, assembly GCF_055761805.1. NCBI lineage: Eukaryota > Viridiplantae > Streptophyta > Magnoliopsida > Ericales > Theaceae > Camellia > Camellia sinensis. Next base: position 20,048,624 of record NW_028129277.1, on the reverse strand, counting down.
CGCATGCGTTGCTACGGCGTCGCCCAACATGCCATGCCACCGCGTTGCCCGGCGTGCCATGCCTTAGCCTTGGCCAACATGTCGTGCCACGGCCTCGGCCCGCATGCCATGCCATGCCACGGCCCGCATGTCTTGCCACGGCGTTGCCAAACATGCCATGCCACGGCCTCGGCCCGCATGCCTTGCCACGGCCTCGGCCAACATGCCATGCCACGGCCTCGGCCCGCATGCCATGCCACGGCCTCGGCCCGCATGACATGCCACGGCCTCGGCCCGCATGCCTTGCTACGGCGTCGCCCAACATGCCATGCCACGGCCTCGGCCCGCATGCCATGCCACGGCCTCGGCCCGCATGCCCTTCTACGGCGTTGCCCAACATGCCATGCCACGGCCTCGGCCCGCATGCCTTGCCACCGCGTTGCCCAGCATGCCATGCCACCGCGTTGCCCGGCGTGCCATGCCTTAGCCTTGGCCAACATGTCGTGCCACGGCCTCGGCCCGCATGCCATGCCACGGACGGCCTCGGCCCGCATGCCATGCCACGGCCTCGGCCCGCATGTCTTGCCACGGCGTTGCCCAACATGCCATGCCACGGCCTCGGCCCCCATGCCTTGCCACCGCGCTGCCCAGCATGCCAATGCACCGCGTTGCCCGGCGTGCCATGCCTTAGCCTTGGCCAACATGCCACGCCACGGCCTCGGCCCGCATGGCTTGCCAGGGCGTTGCCCAACATGCCATGCCACGGCCTCGGCCCGCATGTCTTGCCACGGCGTTGCCCAACATGCCATGCCATGCCACGCCACGGCCTCGGCCCGCATGCCATGCCACGGCCTCGGCCCGCATGCCATGCCATGCCATGCCACGGCCTCGGCCCGCATGCCATGCCACGGCCTCGGCCAGCATGCCATGCCAAGGCCTCGGCCCGCATGCCTTGCCACGGCGTTGCCCAGCATGCCATGCCACCGCGTTGCCCAGCGGGCCGTGCCGCGGCCTCGGCCTGCATGCCTTGCGACTGCCTTGGCCAGCGTGCCATGCCTTAGCCTTGGCCTACATGCCATGCCACTGCCTTGGCCAGCATGTCGTGCCACCGCCACGGCCAGCATGCCATGCCGGTCCGTTGCCCAGCATGCCACGGCCGTGGCGGCATGGCAAGCCACGGCCTCGGCCAGCATGCCATGCCACGGCCTCGGCCAGCATGCCATGGCACTGTCTTGGTCAGCATGCCATGCCATGGCACCGCCTTGTCCAGCACGCCGTGCCGCAGCGTTGGCCAGCATGCCTTGGCCGGCATGCCATGCCAATGCCTTGGGCCAACATGGCGTGCCACGGGCTGGGCATGCCACGGGCTGGGCGAGCATGCCACGCCACGGCCTTGGCTAGCAGCAAGGCATGCCACGGCCTCGGCGAGCATGCCATGCCATGCCAAGGCCAAGGCCAAAGCCAAGGCCAAGGCAGTGGGCAAGGCCAAGTCCCTGTGCAAGGCATGGCCAAGGCCAAGGCAAAGGCCATGGCCGCGGGCAAAGGCCAAGGCCAAGGCCAAGGCCATGGCGTGCCACCGCCTCGATCGATCTTTTTGAACATGATTCTTTTATAATCTTACCCAAACCGTGCAACACAATTAAAAATGCACTACAATCAATTTTAAATGTCATTCCCTATTTTTTTGCAATTTTTCTAGAGCTTTTCGAATTTTTAAAGCCCTTATTTGGCATAAAAAAATCAAAATAAAATAAAAAAAATGAAAAAAATAATTTAATAATTTCTATAATTACTAGTGAATCATCCTTTAATTATGGGAATTTTTCCATAATTTTTTGACTATTTTTATTAATTTTTATTATTTTTTAAGTATTAATATCGAAATAAATTAAAATAAAATATTTTCTGTAAAAAAATATTTTTTTTAATTTTTTTTATGGTGTATTAAATTATTTCCTACAACTTTCATGTTGAAAGTTTTGGCAAAAAACGATTACTTTTTAAAAAAACCCCATTATGACTCCTCGAACATGCTTGATGTTTCCTCCTGCCAGATTGAAAAGGGCTTAACAGGCTATTATAAGGGGGGGGCACCTCCCTTGCCCAGGGCAAGGCAGTGGCAGGTACGCCCCATGTTGGGCGCGGCCTGGGCTGCGGCCTTGGGTTACATGCACTGCGGCTCGACCGCGGCCTGGGCTGCGGCCTGGGGCGGCTCGGCCGCGGCCTTGGGCGGCCTGGACCGCGGCCTTGGGCGGCCTTGCGCGGCCTGGGCGCGGCCTTGGGCGGCCTGGGCGCGGCCTTGCGCGGCCTGGGCGCGGCCTTGCGCGGCCTGGGCGCGGCCTTGGGCGGCCTGGGCGCGGCCTTGGGCGGCCTGGGCGCGGCCTTGGGCAGCATGGCGTGGCATGCGCGCGGGCGTGGGCGGCCTGGCATGCGCGCGGCATGGGCAGCACGGCATGGCATGCGCACGGCCTGGGCGGCCTGGCATGCAGCCGGCCTGGCATGCCCGCGGCGTGGGCAGCACGGCATGGCATGCGCACGGCCTGGTCGGCCTGGCATGCAGCCGGCCTGGCATGCCCGCGGCGTGGGCAGCACGGCATGGCATGCGCACGGCCTGGGCGGCCTGGCATGCAGCCGGCCTGGGCAGCACGGCATGGCATGCGCACGGCCTGGGCGGCCTGGCATGCCCGCGGCGTGGGCAGCGTGGCCTGTGCGAATACCGCGCGCGTGGTCTTTTGACCACGGTGCGCGTGTTGCGCGCATGGTCGCGCACGCCTTTGCACGCCTTCGCACGCAACGCACGTCTAGTGATAAGAACCGCAGCCAAGGCAGCCCAGCCCCAAGGCCAAGGCCAGCAGCATGGCATGCCACGGCGAAGGCAGCCCAGCCAAAGCCAGCAGCATGCCATGCCAAGGCCAGCAGCATGCCATGCCACGGCCAAGGCAGGCCAGCCAAAGCCAGCAGCATGCCATGCCAAGGCCAAGGCCAGCAGCATGCCATGCCACGGCCAAGGCAGCCCAGCCAAAGCCAGCAGCATGCCATGCCAAGGCCTAGGCCAGCAGCATGCCATGCCACGGCCAAGGCAGGCCAGCCAAAGCCAGCAGCAAGCCATGCCAAGGCCTAGGCCACCAGCATGCCATGCCACGGCCAAGGCAGCCCAGCCAAAGCCAGCAGCATGCCATGCCAAGGCCTAGGCCAGCAGCATGCCATGCCACGGCCAAGGCAGGCCAGCCAAAGCCAGCAGCATGCCATGCCAAGGCCAAGGCCAGCAGCATGCCATGCCACGGCCAAGGCAGCCCAACCAAAGCCAGCAGCATGCCATGCCAAGGCCTAGGCCAGCAGCATGCCATGCCACGGCCAAGGCAGGCCAGCCAAAGCCAGCAGCATGCCATGCCAAGGCCAAGGCCAGCAGCATGCCATGCCACGGCCAAGGCAGCCCAGCCAAAGCCAGCAGCATGCCATGCCAAGGCCTAGGCCAGCAGCATGCCATGCCACGGCCAAGGCAGGCAAGCCAAAGCCAGCAGCATGCCATGCCAAGGCCAAGGCCAGCAGCATGCCATGCCACGGCCAAGGCAGCCCAGCCAAAGCCAGCAGCATGCCATGCCAAGGCCAAGGCCAGCAGCATGCCATGCCACGGCCAAGGCAGCC
>NW_028129277.1:20025000-20035000 GCF_055761805.1 Camellia sinensis | reverse complement strand
GCAGTGCCACGGCCTCGGCCCGCATGCCATGCCACGGCCTCGGCCCGCATGCCTTGCCACGGCGTCGCCCAACATGCCATGCCACGGCCTCGGCCCGCATGCCTTGCCACGGCCTCGGCCGCGCATGCCATGCCACCGCGTTGCCCGGCATGCCATGCCTTGGCCTCGGTCAACATGCCATGCCACGGCCTCGGCCTCGGCCCGCATGCCTTGCTACGGCGTCGCCCAACATGCAGTGCCACGGCCTCGGCCCGCATGCCATGCCACGGCCTCGGCCCGCATGCCTTGCCACGGCGTCGCCCAACATGCCATGCCACGGCCTCGGCTAGCATGCCATGCCACGGCCTCGGCCCGCATGTCTTGCCAAGGCGTTGCCCAACATGCCATGCCACGGCCTCGGCCCGCATGCCTTGCCACGGCGTTGCCCAGCATGCCATGCCACCGCGTTGCCCGGCATGCCATGCCTTAGCCTTGGCCAGCATGGCATGCCACGGCCTCGGCCATCATGCCATGCCACGGCCTCGGCCCGCATGCCTTGCCACGGCGTTGCCCAACATGCCATGCCACGGCCTCGGCCCGCATGCCATGCCATGCCATGCCTTGGCCTTGGCCAGCATGACATGCCACGGCCTCGGCCCGCATGCCTTGCTACGGCGTCGCCCAACAAGCCATGCCACGGCCTCGGCCCGCATGACATGCCACGGCCTCGGACCGCATGCCTTGCTACGGCGTCGCCCAACATGCCATGCCACGGCCTCGGCCCGCATGCCATGCCACGGCCTCGGCCCGCATGACATGCCACGGCCTCGGCCATCATGCCATGCCACGGCCTCGGCCCGCATGCCTTGCCACGGCGTTGCCCAAGATGCCATGCCACGGCCTCGGCCCGCATGCCTTGCTACGGCGTCGCCCAACATGCCATGCCACGGCCTCGGCCCGCATGCCGTGCCACGGCCTCGGCCCGCATGCCATGCCATGCCACGGCCCGCATGTCTTGCCACGGCGTTGCCAAACATGCCATGCCACGGCCTCGGCCCGCATGCCTTGCGACGGCGTCGCCCAACATGCCATGCCACGGCCACGGCCCGCATGCCATGCCACGGCCTCGGCCCGCATGCCATGCCACGGCCTCGGCCCGCATGCCTTGCTGCGGCGTTGCCCAACATGCCATGCCACGGCCTCGGCCCGCATGCCTTGCCACCGCGTTGCCCAGCATGCCATGCCACCGCGTTGCCCGGCGTGCCATGCCTTAGCCTTGGCCAACATGTCGAGCCACGGCCTCGGCCCGCATGCCATGCCATGCCACAGCCCGCATGTCTTGCCACGGCGTTGCCAAACATGCCATGCCACGGCCTCGGCCCGCATGACGTGCCACGGCCTCGGCCCGCATGCCATGCCACGGCCTCGGCCCGCATGACATGCCACGGCCTCGGCCCGCATGCCTTGCCACGACGCCGCCCAACTTGCCATGCCACGGTCTCGGCCCGCATGCCATGCCACGGCCTCGGCCCGCATGACATGCCACGGCCTCGGCCCGCATGCCTTGCTACGGCGTCGCCCAACATGCCATGCCACGGCCTCGGCCCGCATGCCATGCCACGGCCTCGGCCCGCATGACATGCCACGGCCTCGGACCGCATGCCTTGCTACGGCGTCGCCCAACATGCCATGCCACGGCCTCGGCCCGCATGCCACGGCACGGCCTCGGCCCGCATGCCTTGCTACGGCGTCGCCCAACATGCCATGCCACGGCCTCGGCCCGCATGCCATGCCACGGCCTCGGCCCGCATGACATGCCACGGCCTCGGACCGCATGCCTTGCTACGGCGTCGCCCAACATGCCATGCCACGGCCTCGGCCCGCATGCCACGGCACGGCCTCGGCCCGCATGCCTTGCTACGGCGTCGCCCAACATGCCATGCCACGGCCTCGGCCCGCATGCCATGCCACGGCCTCGGCCCGCATGACATGCCACGGCCTCGGACCGCATGCCTTGCTACGGCGTCGCCCAACATGCCATGCCACGGCCTCGGCCCGCATGCCATGCCACGGCCTCGGCCCGCATGCCATGCCACGGCCTCGGCCCGCATGCCTTGCTGCGGCGTTGCCCAACATGCCATGCCACGGCCTCGGCCCGCATGCCTTGCCACCGCGTTGCCCAGCATGCCATGCCACCGCGTTGCCCGGCGTGCCATGCCTTAGCCTTGGCCAACATGTCGAGCCACGGCCTCGGCCCGCATGCCATGCCATGCCACGGCCCGCATGTCTTGCCACGGCGTGGCCAAACATGCCATGCCACGGCCTCGGCCCGCATGACGTGCCACGGCCTCGGCCCGCATGACATGCCACGGCCTCGGCCCGCATGCCTTGCTACGGCGTCGCCCAACATGCCTTGCCACGGCCTCGGCCCGCATGCCATGCCACGGCCTCGGCCCGCATGACATGCCACGGCCTCGGCCAGCATGCCTTGCCACGACGCCGCCCAACTTGCCATGCCACGGCCTCGGCCCGCATGCCATGCCACGGCCTCGGCCCGCATGACATGCCACGGCCTCGGCCCGCATGCCTTGCTACGGCGTCGCCCAACATGCCATGCCACGGCCTCGGCCCGCATGCCACGCCACGGCCTCGGCCCGCATGACATGCCACGGCCTCGGACCGCATGCCTTGCTACGGCGTCGCCCAACATGCCATGCCACGGCCTCGGCCCGCATGCCACGGCACGGCCTCGGCCCGCATGCCTTGCTACGGCGTCGCCCAACATGCCATGCCACGGCCTCGGCCCGCATGCCATGCCACGGCCTCGGCCCGCATGCCATGCCACGGCCTCGGCCCGCATGACATGCCACGGCCTCGGACCGCATGCCTTGCTACGGCGTCGCCCAACATGCCATGCCACGGCCTCGGCCCGCACGCCACGGCACGGCCTCGGGCCGCATGCCTTGCTACAGCGTCGCCCAACATGCCATGCCACGGCCTCGGCCCGCATGCCATGCCACGGCCTCGGCCGAATGACATGCCACGGCCTCGGACCGCATGCCTTGCTACGGCGTCGCCCAACAAGCCATGCCACGGCCTCGGCCCGCATGCCATGCCACGGCCTCGGCCCGCATGACATGCCACGGCCTCGGCCCGCATGCCTTGCTACGGCGTCGCCCAACATGCCTTGCCACGGCCTCGGCCCGCATGCCATGCCACGGCCTCGGCCCGCATGCCATGCCACGGCCTCGGCCCGCATGACATGCCACGGCCTCGGACCGCATGCCTTGCTACGGCGTCGCCCAACATGCCATGCCACGGCCTCGGCCCGCACGCCACGGCACGGCCTCGGGCCGCATGCCTTGCTACGGCGTCGCCCAACATGCCATGCCACGGCCTCGGCCCGCATGCCATGCCACGGCCTCGGCCGAATGACATGCCACGGCCTCGGACCGCATGCCTTGCTACGGCGTCGCCCAACATGCCATGCCACGGCCTCGGCCCGCATGCCATGCCACGGCCTCGGCCCGCATGACATGCCACGGCCTCGGCCCGCATGCCTTGCTACGGCGTCGCCCAACATGCCTTGCCACGGCCTCGGCCCGCATGCCTTGCCACGACGTCGCCCAACTTGCCATGCCACGGCCTCGGGCCGCATGCCATGCCACGGCCTCGGCGCGCATGACATGCCACGGCCTCGGCCCGCATGCCATGCTACGGCGTCGCCCAACATGCCATGCCACGGCCTCGGCCCGCATGCCATGCCACGGCCTCGGCCCGCATGCCATGCCACGGCCTCGGCCCGCATGACATGCCACGGCCTCGGACCGCATGCCTTGCTACGGCGTCGCCCAACATGCCATGCCACGGCCTCGGCCCGCATGCCATGCCACGGCCTCGGCCCGCATGCCACGGCACGGCCTCGGCCCGCATGCCTTGCTACGGCGTCGCCCAACATGCCATGCCACGGCCTCGGCCCGCATGCCATGCCACGGCCTCGGCCCGCATGACATGCCACGGCCTCGGACCGCATGCCTTGCTACGGCGTCGCCCAACATGCCATGCCACAGCCTCGGCCCGCATGCCGTGCCACGGCCTCGGCCTCGGCCCGCATGCCTTGCTACGACGTTGGCCAACATGCCATGCCACGGCCCCGGCCCGCATGCCATGCCACCGCGTTGCCCGGCGTGCCATGCCTTAGCCTTGGCCAACATGTCATGCCACGGCCTCGGCCCGCATGCCATGCCATGCCACGGCCCTCATGTCTTGCCACGGCGTTGCCAAACATGCCATGCCACGGCCTCGGCCCGCATGCCTTGCTACGGCGTCGCCCAACATGCCATGACATGCCACGGCCTCGGCCCGCATGCCTTGCTACGGCGTCGCCCAACATGCCATGCCACGGCCTCGGCCCGCATGCCATGCCACGGCCTCGGCCCGCATGCCTTGCGACGGCGTCGCCCAACATGCCATGCCACGGCCTCTGCCCGCATGCCATGCCACGGCCTCGGCCCGCGTGACATGCCACGGCCTCGGCCCGCATGCCTTGCCACGACGTCGCCCAACTTGCCATGCCACGGCCTCGGCCCGCATGCCATGCCACGGCCTCGGCTCGCATGACATGCCACGGCCTCGGCCCGCATGCCTTGCTACGGCGTCGCCCAACATGCCATGCCACGGCCTCGGCCCGCATGCCATGCCATGGCCTCGGCCCGCATGACATGCCACGGCCTCGGACCGCATGCCTTGCTACGGCGTCGCCCAACATGCCATGCCACGGCCTCGGCCCGCATGCCATGCCATGGCCTCGGCCCGCATGACATGCCACGGCCTCGGCCCGCATGCGTTGCTACGGCGTCGCCCAACATGCCATGCCACCGCGTTGCCCGGCGTGCCATGCCTTAGCCTTGGCCAACATGTCGTGCCACGGCCTCGGCCCGCATGCCATGCCATGCCACGGCCCGCATGTCTTGCCACGGCGTTGCCAAACATGCCATGCCACGGCCTCGGCCCGCATGCCTTGCCACGGCCTCGGCCAACATGCCATGCCACGGCCTCGGCCCGCATGCCATGCCACGGCCTCGGCCCGCATGACATGCCACGGCCTCGGCCCGCATGCCTTGCTACGGCGTCGCCCAACATGCCATGCCACGGCCTCGGCCCGCATGCCATGCCACGGCCTCGGCCCGCATGCCCTTCTACGGCGTTGCCCAACATGCCATGCCACGGCCTCGGCCCGCATGCCTTGCCACCGCGTTGCCCAGCATGCCATGCCACCGCGTTGCCCGGCGTGCCATGCCTTAGCCTTGGCCAACATGTCGTGCCACGGCCTCGGCCCGCATGCCATGCCACGGACGGCCTCGGCCCGCATGCCATGCCACGGCCTCGGCCCGCATGTCTTGCCACGGCGTTGCCCAACATGCCATGCCACGGCCTCGGCCCCCATGCCTTGCCACCGCGCTGCCCAGCATGCCAATGCACCGCGTTGCCCGGCGTGCCATGCCTTAGCCTTGGCCAACATGCCACGCCACGGCCTCGGCCCGCATGGCTTGCCAGGGCGTTGCCCAACATGCCATGCCACGGCCTCGGCCCGCATGTCTTGCCACGGCGTTGCCCAACATGCCATGCCATGCCACGCCACGGCCTCGGCCCGCATGCCATGCCACGGCCTCGGCCCGCATGCCATGCCATGCCATGCCACGGCCTCGGCCCGCATGCCATGCCACGGCCTCGGCCAGCATGCCATGCCAAGGCCTCGGCCCGCATGCCTTGCCACGGCGTTGCCCAGCATGCCATGCCACCGCGTTGCCCAGCGGGCCGTGCCGCGGCCTCGGCCTGCATGCCTTGCGACTGCCTTGGCCAGCGTGCCATGCCTTAGCCTTGGCCTACATGCCATGCCACTGCCTTGGCCAGCATGTCGTGCCACCGCCACGGCCAGCATGCCATGCCGGTCCGTTGCCCAGCATGCCACGGCCGTGGCGGCATGGCAAGCCACGGCCTCGGCCAGCATGCCATGCCACGGCCTCGGCCAGCATGCCATGGCACTGTCTTGGTCAGCATGCCATGCCATGGCACCGCCTTGTCCAGCACGCCGTGCCGCAGCGTTGGCCAGCATGCCTTGGCCGGCATGCCATGCCAATGCCTTGGGCCAACATGGCGTGCCACGGGCTGGGCATGCCACGGGCTGGGCGAGCATGCCACGCCACGGCCTTGGCTAGCAGCAAGGCATGCCACGGCCTCGGCGAGCATGCCATGCCATGCCAAGGCCAAGGCCAAAGCCAAGGCCAAGGCAGTGGGCAAGGCCAAGTCCCTGTGCAAGGCATGGCCAAGGCCAAGGCAAAGGCCATGGCCGCGGGCAAAGGCCAAGGCCAAGGCCAAGGCCATGGCGTGCCACCGCCTCGATCGATCTTTTTGAACATGATTCTTTTATAATCTTACCCAAACCGTGCAACACAATTAAAAATGCACTACAATCAATTTTAAATGTCATTCCCTATTTTTTTGCAATTTTTCTAGAGCTTTTCGAATTTTTAAAGCCCTTATTTGGCATAAAAAAATCAAAATAAAATAAAAAAAATGAAAAAAATAATTTAATAATTTCTATAATTACTAGTGAATCATCCTTTAATTATGGGAATTTTTCCATAATTTTTTGACTATTTTTATTAATTTTTATTATTTTTTAAGTATTAATATCGAAATAAATTAAAATAAAATATTTTCTGTAAAAAAATATTTTTTTTAATTTTTTTTATGGTGTATTAAATTATTTCCTACAACTTTCATGTTGAAAGTTTTGGCAAAAAACGATTACTTTTTAAAAAAACCCCATTATGACTCCTCGAACATGCTTGATGTTTCCTCCTGCCAGATTGAAAAGGGCTTAACAGGCTATTATAAGGGGGGGGCACCTCCCTTGCCCAGGGCAAGGCAGTGGCAGGTACGCCCCATGTTGGGCGCGGCCTGGGCTGCGGCCTTGGGTTACATGCACTGCGGCTCGACCGCGGCCTGGGCTGCGGCCTGGGGCGGCTCGGCCGCGGCCTTGGGCGGCCTGGACCGCGGCCTTGGGCGGCCTTGCGCGGCCTGGGCGCGGCCTTGGGCGGCCTGGGCGCGGCCTTGCGCGGCCTGGGCGCGGCCTTGGGCGGCCTGGGCGCGGCCTTGGGCAGCATGGCGTGGCATGCGCGCGGGCGTGGGCGGCCTGGCATGCGCGCGGCATGGGCAGCACGGCATGGCATGCGCACGGCCTGGGCGGCCTGGCATGCAGCCGGCCTGGCATGCCCGCGGCGTGGGCAGCACGGCATGGCATGCGCACGGCCTGGTCGGCCTGGCATGCAGCCGGCCTGGCATGCCCGCGGCGTGGGCAGCACGGCATGGCATGCGCACGGCCTGGGCGGCCTGGCATGCAGCCGGCCTGGGCAGCACGGCATGGCATGCGCACGGCCTGGGCGGCCTGGCATGCCCGCGGCGTGGGCAGCGTGGCCTGTGCGAATACCGCGCGCGTGGTCTTTTGACCACGGTGCGCGTGTTGCGCGCATGGTCGCGCACGCCTTTGCACGCCTTCGCACGCAACGCACGTCTAGTGATAAGAACCGCAGCCAAGGCAGCCCAGCCCCAAGGCCAAGGCCAGCAGCATGGCATGCCACGGCGAAGGCAGCCCAGCCAAAGCCAGCAGCATGCCATGCCAAGGCCAGCAGCATGCCATGCCACGGCCAAGGCAGGCCAGCCAAAGCCAGCAGCATGCCATGCCAAGGCCAAGGCCAGCAGCATGCCATGCCACGGCCAAGGCAGCCCAGCCAAAGCCAGCAGCATGCCATGCCAAGGCCTAGGCCAGCAGCATGCCATGCCACGGCCAAGGCAGGCCAGCCAAAGCCAGCAGCAAGCCATGCCAAGGCCTAGGCCACCAGCATGCCATGCCACGGCCAAGGCAGCCCAGCCAAAGCCAGCAGCATGCCATGCCAAGGCCTAGGCCAGCAGCATGCCATGCCACGGCCAAGGCAGGCCAGCCAAAGCCAGCAGCATGCCATGCCAAGGCCAAGGCCAGCAGCATGCCATGCCACGGCCAAGGCAGCCCAACCAAAGCCAGCAGCATGCCATGCCAAGGCCTAGGCCAGCAGCATGCCATGCCACGGCCAAGGCAGGCCAGCCAAAGCCAGCAGCATGCCATGCCAAGGCCAAGGCCAGCAGCATGCCATGCCACGGCCAAGGCAGCCCAGCCAAAGCCAGCAGCATGCCATGCCAAGGCCTAGGCCAGCAGCATGCCATGCCACGGCCAAGGCAGGCAAGCCAAAGCCAGCAGCATGCCATGCCAAGGCCAAGGCCAGCAGCATGCCATGCCACGGCCAAGGCAGCCCAGCCAAAGCCAGCAGCATGCCATGCCAAGGCCAAGGCCAGCAGCATGCCATGCCACGGCCAAGGCAGCCCAACCAAAGCCAGCAGCATGCCATGCCAAGGCCTAGGCCAGCAGCATGCCATGCCACGGCCAAGGCAGGCCAGCCAAAGCCAGCAGCATGCCATGCCAAGGCCAAGGCCAGCAGCATGCCATGCCACGGCCAAGGCAGCCCAGCCAAAGCCAGCAGCATGCCTTGCCACGGCCTCGGCCATCAGCATGCCTTGCCACGGCCTTGTCCAGCAGCATGGCATGCCCGGCCTTGGCCAGCAGCATGTCATGCCACGGCCTTGGCAAGCATGCCAAGCCACGGCCTTGGCAAGCATGCCATGTCCCTCGGGTAATTGTACAAGTTGCCTTGCGAAATGCATGTCCCTCGGTTAAATTGCCATTTGGTTGGCTTTGGCGTGCGAACGAGTTGCCTGTGCTTTCCTTGTGGAAGCTTGTTGCGAGAAGTATGTCCCTCGAAAGTTGCCTGTTGCGTTTGTTATTTGCATTCGCGCTAACCGGTGCTTGCTCGGCCTCTCTAAATGTTTTCGCGCGTTCGTCGGGCTTCTTGGTCCTTCGGGGGGTGATTCGTTTTGGGGGGCTGGTGCACAGTGTACGTCGTGGCGCGTGAGTTGTGTTCGGTTTGTGCGAGTTGGACGGATCCCTGCCTGTGCAGCGAACTCCACTGGTGCATTCCTCCATGTCCCTCGGGTTGTCTTTGACTCGCCTTCGGGTTGCTTGCGCTTCCCTAGTGGAAGGTGCCTTGCGAAAAGCGTGTCCCTCGGGTAATTGCCATTTGGTTGGCTTTGACGTTCGAACGAGTTGCCTATGCTTTCCTAGTGGAAGCTTGTTGCGAAAAGTATGTCCCTCGAAATTTGCCTGTTGCGTTTGTTATTTGCATTCGCGCTAACCGGTGCTTGCTCGGCCTCTCTAAATGTTTTCGCGCGTTCGTCGGGCTTCTTAGTCCTTCGGGGGGTGATTCGTTTTGGGGGGCTGGTGCACAGTGTACGTCGTGGCGCGTGAGTTGTGTTCGGTTTGTGCGAGTTGGACGGATCCCTGCCTGTGCAGCGAACTCCACTGGTGCATTCCTCCATGTCCCTCGGGTTGTCTTCGACTCGCCTTCGGGTTGCCTGCGCTTCCCTAGTGGAAGGTGCCTTGCGAAAAGCGTGTCCCTCGGGTAATTGCCATTTGGTTGGCTTTGACGTTCGAACGAGTTGCCTATGCTTTCCTAGTGGAAGCTTGTTGCGAAAAGTATGTCCCTCGAAAGTTGCCTGTTGCGCTTGTTACTTTCATTCGCGCTAACCGGTGCTTGCTCGGCCTCTCTAAATGTTTTCGCGCGTTCGTCGGGCTTCTTAGTCCTTCGGGGGGTGATTCGTTTTGGGGGGCTGGTGCACAGTGTACGTCGTGGCGCGTGAGTTGTGTTCGGTTTGTGCGAGTTGGACGGATCCCTGCCTGTGCAGCGAACTCCACTGGTGCATTCCTCCATGTCCCTCGGGTGATCGCCTTTAGGTTGTCTTCGACTCGCCTTCGGGTTGTCTGCGCTTCCCTAGTGGAAGGTGCCTTGCGAAAAGCATGTCCCTCGGGTAATTGCCATTTGGTTGGCTTTGACGTTCGAACGAGTTGCCTGTGCTTTCCTAGTGGAAGCTT
>NW_028129277.1:20000000-20015000 GCF_055761805.1 Camellia sinensis | reverse complement strand
GCCTCGGCCCGCATGACATGCCACGGCCTCGGACCGCATGCCTTGCTACGGCGTCGCCCAACATGCCATGCCACGGCCTCGGCCCGCATGCCACGGCACGGCCTCGGCCCGCATGCCTTGCTACGGCGTCGCCCAACATGCCATGCCACGGCCTCGGCCCGCATGCCATGCCACGGCCTCGGCCCGCATGACATGCCACGGCCTCGGACCGCATGCCTTGCTACGGCGTCGCCCAACATGCCATGCCACGGCCTCGGCCCGCATGCCACGGCACGGCCTCGGCCCGCATGCCTTGCTACGGCGTCGCCCAACATGCCATGCCACGGCCTCGGCCCGCATGCCATGCCACGGCCTCGGCCCGCATGACATGCCACGGCCTCGGACCGCATGCCTTGCTACGGCGTCGCCCAACATGCCATGCCACGGCCTCGGCCCGCATGCCATGCCACGGCCTCGGCCCGCATGCCTTGCTGCGGCGTTGCCCAACATGCCATGCCACGGCCTCGGCCCGCATGCCTTGCCACCGCGTTGCCCAGCATGCCATGCCACCGCGTTGCCCGGCGTGCCATGCCTTAGCCTTGGCCAACATGTCGAGCCACGGCCTCGGCCCGCATGCCATGCCATGCCACGGCCCGCATGTCTTGCCACGGCGTGGCCAAACATGCCATGCCACGGCCTCGGCCCGCATGACGTGCCACGGCCTCGGCCCGCATGACATGCCACGGCCTCGGCCCGCATGCCTTGCTACGGCGTCGCCCAACATGCCTTGCCACGGCCTCGGCCCGCATGCCATGCCACGGCCTCGGCCCGCATGACATGCCACGGCCTCGGCCAGCATGCCTTGCCACGACGCCGCCCAACTTGCCATGCCACGGCCTCGGCCCGCATGCCATGCCACGGCCTCGGCCCGCATGACATGCCACGGCCTCGGCCCGCATGCCTTGCTACGGCGTCGCCCAACATGCCATGCCACGGCCTCGGCCCGCATGCCACGCCACGGCCTCGGCCCGCATGACATGCCACGGCCTCGGACCGCATGCCTTGCTACGGCGTCGCCCAACATGCCATGCCACGGCCTCGGCCCGCATGCCACGGCACGGCCTCGGCCCGCATGCCTTGCTACGGCGTCGCCCAACATGCCATGCCACGGCCTCGGCCCGCATGCCATGCCACGGCCTCGGCCCGCATGACATGCCACGGCCTCGGACCGCATGCCTTGCTACGGCGTCGCCCAACATGCCATGCCACGGCCTCGGCCCGCACGCCACGGCACGGCCTCGGGCCGCATGCCTTGCTACAGCGTCGCCCAACATGCCATGCCACGGCCTCGGCCCGCATGCCATGCCACGGCCTCGGCCGAATGACATGCCACGGCCTCGGACCGCATGCCTTGCTACGGCGTCGCCCAACAAGCCATGCCACGGCCTCGGCCCGCATGCCATGCCACGGCCTCGGCCCGCATGACATGCCACGGCCTCGGCCCGCATGCCTTGCTACGGCGTCGCCCAACATGCCTTGCCACGGCCTCGGCCCGCATGCCATGCCACGGCCTCGGCCCGCATGCCATGCCACGGCCTCGGCCCGCATGACATGCCACGGCCTCGGACCGCATGCCTTGCTACGGCGTCGCCCAACATGCCATGCCACGGCCTCGGCCCGCACGCCACGGCACGGCCTCGGGCCGCATGCCTTGCTACGGCGTCGCCCAACATGCCATGCCACGGCCTCGGCCCGCATGCCATGCCACGGCCTCGGCCGAATGACATGCCACGGCCTCGGACCGCATGCCTTGCTACGGCGTCGCCCAACATGCCATGCCACGGCCTCGGCCCGCATGCCATGCCACGGCCTCGGCCCGCATGACATGCCACGGCCTCGGCCCGCATGCCTTGCTACGGCGTCGCCCAACATGCCTTGCCACGGCCTCGGCCCGCATGCCTTGCCACGACGTCGCCCAACTTGCCATGCCACGGCCTCGGGCCGCATGCCATGCCACGGCCTCGGCGCGCATGACATGCCACGGCCTCGGCCCGCATGCCATGCTACGGCGTCGCCCAACATGCCATGCCACGGCCTCGGCCCGCATGCCATGCCACGGCCTCGGCCCGCATGCCATGCCACGGCCTCGGCCCGCATGACATGCCACGGCCTCGGACCGCATGCCTTGCTACGGCGTCGCCCAACATGCCATGCCACGGCCTCGGCCCGCATGCCATGCCACGGCCTCGGCCCGCATGCCACGGCACGGCCTCGGCCCGCATGCCTTGCTACGGCGTCGCCCAACATGCCATGCCACGGCCTCGGCCCGCATGCCATGCCACGGCCTCGGCCCGCATGACATGCCACGGCCTCGGACCGCATGCCTTGCTACGGCGTCGCCCAACATGCCATGCCACAGCCTCGGCCCGCATGCCGTGCCACGGCCTCGGCCTCGGCCCGCATGCCTTGCTACGACGTTGGCCAACATGCCATGCCACGGCCCCGGCCCGCATGCCATGCCACCGCGTTGCCCGGCGTGCCATGCCTTAGCCTTGGCCAACATGTCATGCCACGGCCTCGGCCCGCATGCCATGCCATGCCACGGCCCTCATGTCTTGCCACGGCGTTGCCAAACATGCCATGCCACGGCCTCGGCCCGCATGCCTTGCTACGGCGTCGCCCAACATGCCATGACATGCCACGGCCTCGGCCCGCATGCCTTGCTACGGCGTCGCCCAACATGCCATGCCACGGCCTCGGCCCGCATGCCATGCCACGGCCTCGGCCCGCATGCCTTGCGACGGCGTCGCCCAACATGCCATGCCACGGCCTCTGCCCGCATGCCATGCCACGGCCTCGGTCCGCGTGACATGCCACGGCCTCGGCCCGCATGCCTTGCCACGACGTCGCCCAACTTGCCATGCCACGGCCTCGGCCCGCATGCCATGCCACGGCCTCGGCTCGCATGACATGCCACGGCCTCGGCCCGCATGCCTTGCTACGGCGTCGCCCAACATGCCATGCCACGGCCTCGGCCCGCATGCCATGCCATGGCCTCGGCCCGCATGACATGCCACGGCCTCGGACCGCATGCCTTGCTACGGCGTCGCCCAACATGCCATGCCACGGCCTCGGCCCGCATGCCATGCCATGGCCTCGGCCCGCATGACATGCCACGGCCTCGGCCCGCATGCCTTGCTACGGCGTCGCCCAACATGCCATGCCACCGCGTTGCCCGGCGTGCCATGCCTTAGCCTTGGCCAACATGTCGTGCCACGGCCTCGGCCCGCATGCCATGCCATGCCACGGCCCGCATGTCTTGCCACGGCGTTGCCAAACATGCCATGCCACGGCCTCGGCCCGCATGCCTTGCCACGGCCTCGGCCAACATGCCATGCCACGGCCTCGGCCCGCATGCCATGCCACGGCCTCGGCCCGCATGACATGCCACGGCCTCGGCCCGCATGCCTTGCTACGGCGTCGCCCAACATGCCATGCCACGGCCTCGGCCCGCATGCCATGCCACGGCCTCGGCCCGCATGCCCTTCTACGGCGTTGCCCAACATGCCATGCCACGGCCTCGGCCCGCATGCCTTGCCACCGCGTTGCCCAGCATGCCATGCCACCGCGTTGCCCGGCGTGCCATGCCTTAGCCTTGGCCAACATGTCGTGCCACGGCCTCGGCCCGCATGCCATGCCACGGACGGCCTCGGCCCGCATGCCATGCCACGGCCTCGGCCCGCATGTCTTGCCACGGCGTTGCCCAACATGCCATGCCACGGCCTCGGCCCCCATGCCTTGCCACCGCGCTGCCCAGCATGCCAATGCACCGCGTTGCCCGGCGTGCCATGCCTTAGCCTTGGCCAACATGCCACGCCACGGCCTCGGCCCGCATGGCTTGCCAGGGCGTTGCCCAACATGCCATGCCACGGCCTCGGCCCGCATGTCTTGCCACGGCGTTGCCCAACATGCCATGCCATGCCACGCCACGGCCTCGGCCCGCATGCCATGCCACGGCCTCGGCCCGCATGCCATGCCATGCCATGCCACGGCCTCGGCCCGCATGCCATGCCACGGCCTCGGCCAGCATGCCATGCCAAGGCCTCGGCCCGCATGCCTTGCCACGGCGTTGCCCAGCATGCCATGCCACCGCGTTGCCCAGCGGGCCGTGCCGCGGCCTCGGCCTGCATGCCTTGCGACTGCCTTGGCCAGCGTGCCATGCCTTAGCCTTGGCCTACATGCCATGCCACTGCCTTGGCCAGCATGTCGTGCCACCGCCACGGCCAGCATGCCATGCCGGTCCGTTGCCCAGCATGCCACGGCCGTGGCGGCATGGCAAGCCACGGCCTCGGCCAGCATGCCATGCCACGGCCTCGGCCAGCATGCCATGGCACTGTCTTGGTCAGCATGCCATGCCATGGCACCGCCTTGTCCAGCACGCCGTGCCGCAGCGTTGGCCAGCATGCCTTGGCCGGCATGCCATGCCAATGCCTTGGGCCAACATGGCGTGCCACGGGCTGGGCATGCCACGGGCTGGGCGAGCATGCCACGCCACGGCCTTGGCTAGCAGCAAGGCATGCCACGGCCTCGGCGAGCATGCCATGCCATGCCAAGGCCAAGGCCAAAGCCAAGGCCAAGGCAGTGGGCAAGGCCAAGTCCCTGTGCAAGGCATGGCCAAGGCCAAGGCAAAGGCCATGGCCGCGGGCAAAGGCCAAGGCCAAGGCCAAGGCCATGGCGTGCCACCGCCTCGATCGATCTTTTTGAACATGATTCTTTTATAATCTTACCCAAACCGTGCAACACAATTAAAAATGCACTACAATCAATTTTAAATGTCATTCCCTATTTTTTTGCAATTTTTCTAGAGCTTTTCGAATTTTTAAAGCCCTTATTTGGCATAAAAAAATCAAAATAAAATAAAAAAAATGAAAAAAATAATTTAATAATTTCTATAATTACTAGTGAATCATCCTTTAATTATGGGAATTTTTCCATAATTTTTTGACTATTTTTATTAATTTTTATTATTTTTTAAGTATTAATATCGAAATAAATTAAAATAAAATATTTTCTGTAAAAAAATATTTTTTTTAATTTTTTTTATGGTGTATTAAATTATTTCCTACAACTTTCATGTTGAAAGTTTTGGCAAAAAACGATTACTTTTTAAAAAAACCCCATTATGACTCCTCGAACATGCTTGATGTTTCCTCCTGCCAGATTGAAAAGGGCTTAACAGGCTATTATAAGGGGGGGGCACCTCCCTTGCCCAGGGCAAGGCAGTGGCAGGTACGCCCCATGTTGGGCGCGGCCTGGGCTGCGGCCTTGGGTTACATGCACTGCGGCTCGACCGCGGCCTGGGCTGCGGCCTGGGGCGGCTCGGCCGCGGCCTTGGGCGGCCTGGACCGCGGCCTTGGGCGGCCTTGCGCGGCCTGGGCGCGGCCTTGGGCGGCCTGGGCGCGGCCTTGCGCGGCCTGGGCGCGGCCTTGCGCGGCCTGGGCGCGGCCTTGGGCGGCCTGGGCGCGGCCTTGGGCGGCCTGGGCGCGGCCTTGGGCAGCATGGCGTGGCATGCGCGCGGGCGTGGGCGGCCTGGCATGCGCGCGGCATGGGCAGCACGGCATGGCATGCGCACGGCCTGGGCGGCCTGGCATGCAGCCGGCCTGGCATGCCCGCGGCGTGGGCAGCACGGCATGGCATGCGCACGGCCTGGTCGGCCTGGCATGCAGCCGGCCTGGCATGCCCGCGGCGTGGGCAGCACGGCATGGCATGCGCACGGCCTGGGCGGCCTGGCATGCAGCCGGCCTGGGCAGCACGGCATGGCATGCGCACGGCCTGGGCGGCCTGGCATGCCCGCGGCGTGGGCAGCGTGGCCTGTGCGAATACCGCGCGCGTGGTCTTTTGACCACGGTGCGCGTGTTGCGCGCATGGTCGCGCACGCCTTTGCACGCCTTCGCACGCAACGCACGTCTAGTGATAAGAACCGCAGCCAAGGCAGCCCAGCCCCAAGGCCAAGGCCAGCAGCATGGCATGCCACGGCGAAGGCAGCCCAGCCAAAGCCAGCAGCATGCCATGCCAAGGCCAGCAGCATGCCATGCCACGGCCAAGGCAGGCCAGCCAAAGCCAGCAGCATGCCATGCCAAGGCCAAGGCCAGCAGCATGCCATGCCACGGCCAAGGCAGCCCAGCCAAAGCCAGCAGCATGCCATGCCAAGGCCTAGGCCAGCAGCATGCCATGCCACGGCCAAGGCAGGCCAGCCAAAGCCAGCAGCAAGCCATGCCAAGGCCTAGGCCACCAGCATGCCATGCCACGGCCAAGGCAGCCCAGCCAAAGCCAGCAGCATGCCATGCCAAGGCCTAGGCCAGCAGCATGCCATGCCACGGCCAAGGCAGGCCAGCCAAAGCCAGCAGCATGCCATGCCAAGGCCAAGGCCAGCAGCATGCCATGCCACGGCCAAGGCAGCCCAACCAAAGCCAGCAGCATGCCATGCCAAGGCCTAGGCCAGCAGCATGCCATGCCACGGCCAAGGCAGGCCAGCCAAAGCCAGCAGCATGCCATGCCAAGGCCAAGGCCAGCAGCATGCCATGCCACGGCCAAGGCAGCCCAGCCAAAGCCAGCAGCATGCCATGCCAAGGCCTAGGCCAGCAGCATGCCATGCCACGGCCAAGGCAGGCAAGCCAAAGCCAGCAGCATGCCATGCCAAGGCCAAGGCCAGCAGCATGCCATGCCACGGCCAAGGCAGCCCAGCCAAAGCCAGCAGCATGCCATGCCAAGGCCAAGGCCAGCAGCATGCCATGCCACGGCCAAGGCAGCCCAACCAAAGCCAGCAGCATGCCATGCCAAGGCCTAGGCCAGCAGCATGCCATGCCACGGCCAAGGCAGGCCAGCCAAAGCCAGCAGCATGCCATGCCAAGGCCAAGGCCAGCAGCATGCCATGCCACGGCCAAGGCAGCCCAGCCAAAGCCAGCAGCATGCCATGCCAAGGCCTAGGCCAGCAGCATGCCATGCCACGGCCAAGGCAGGCAAGCCAAAGCCAGCAGCATGCCATGCCAAGGCCAAGGCCAGCAGCATGCCATGCCACGGCCAAGGCAGCCCAGCCAAAGCCAGCAGCATGCCATGCCAAGGCCAAGGCCAGCAGCATGCCATGCCACGGCCAAGGCAGCCCAGCCAAAGCCAGCAGCATGCCATGCCAAGGCCTAGGCCAGCAGCATGCCATGCCACGGCCAAGGCAGGCCAGCCAAAGCCAGCAGCATGCCATGCCAAGGCCAAGGCCAGCAGCATGCCATGCCACGGCCAAGGCAGCCCAACCAAAGCCAGCAGCATGCCATGCCAAGGCCTAGGCCAGCAGCATGCCATGCCACGGCCAAGGCAGGCCAGCCAAAGCCAGCAGCAAGCCATGCCAAGGCCTTGGCCACCAGCATGCCATGCCACGGCCAAGGCAGCCCAGCCAAAGCCAGCAGCATGCCATGCCAAGGCCTAGGCCAGCAGCATGCCATGCTACGGCCAAGGCAGGCCAGCCAAAGCCAGCAGCATGCCATGCCAAGGCCAAGGCCAGCAGCATGCCATGCCACGGCCAAGGCAGCCCAACCAAAGCCAGCAGCATGCCATGCCAAGGCCTAGGCCAGCAGCATGCCATGCCACGGCCAAGGCAGGCCAGCCAAAGCCAGCAGCATGCCATGCCAAGGCCAAGGCCAGCAGCATGCCATGCCACGGCCAAGGCAGCCCAGCCAAAGCCAGCAGCATGCCATGCCAAGGCCTAGGCCAGCAGCATGCCATGCCACGGCCAAGGCAGGCAAGCCAAAGCCAGCAGCATGCCATGCCAAGGCCAAGGCCAGCAGCATGCCATGCCACGGCCAAGGCAGCCCAGCCAAAGCCAGCAGCATGCCATGCCAAGGCCAAGGCCAGCAGCATGCCATGCCACGGCCAAGGCAGCCCAGCCAAAGCCAGCAGCATGCCATGCCAAGGCCTAGGCCAGCAGCATGCCATGCCACGGCCAAGGCAGGCCAGCCAAAGCCAGCAGCAAGCCATGCCAAGGCCTAGGCCACCAGCATGCCATGCCACGGCCAAGGCAGCCCAGCCAAAGCCAGCAGCATGCCATGCCAAGGCCTAGGCCAGCAGCATGCCATGCCACGGCCAAGGCAGGCCAGCCAAAGCCAGCAGCATGCCATGCCAAGGCCAAGGCCAGCAGCATGCCATGCCACGGCCAAGGCAGCCCAACCAAAGCCAGCAGCATGCCATGCCAAGGCCTAGGCCAGCAGCATGCCATGCCACGGCCAAGGCAGGCCAGCCAAAGCCAGCAGCATGCCATGCCAAGGCCAAGGCCAGCAGCATGCCATGCCACGGCCAAGGCAGCCCAGCCAAAGCCAGCAGCATGCCATGCCACGGCCAAGGCAGGCAAGCCAAAGCCAGCAGCATGCCATGCCAAGGCCAAGGCCAGCAGCATGCCATGCCACGGCCAAGGCAGCCCAGCCAAAGCCAGCAGCATGCCATGCCAAGGCCAAGGCCAGCAGCATGCCATGCCACGGCCAAGGCAGCCCAGCCAAAGCCAGCAGCATGCCATGCCAAGGCCTAGGCCAGCAGCATGCCATGCCACGGCCAAGGCAGGCCAGCCAAAGCCAGCAGCATGCCATGCCAAGGCCAAGGCCAGCAGCATGCCATGCCACGGCCAAGGCAGCCCAACCAAAGCCAGCAGCATGCCATGCCAAGGCCTAGGCCAGCAGCATGCCATGCCACGGCCAAGGCAGGCCAGCCAAAGCCAGCAGCAAGCCATGCCAAGGCCTTGGCCACCAGCATGCCATGCCACGGCCAAGGCAGCCCAGCCAAAGCCAGCAGCATGCCATGCCAAGGCCTAGGCCAGCAGCATGCCATGCCACGGCCAAGGCAGGCCAGCCAAAGCCAGCAGCATGCCATGCCAAGGCCAAGGCCAGCAGCATGCCATGCCAAGGCCAAGGCAAGGCAGCCCAACCAAAGCCAGCAGCATGCCATGCCAAGGCCTAGGCCAGCAGCATGCCATGCCACGGCCAAGGCAGGCCAGCCAAAGCCAGCAGCATGCCATGCCAAGGCCAAGGCCAGCAGCATGCCATGCCACGGCCAAGGCAGCCCAACCAAAGCCAGCAGCATGCCATGCCAAGGCCTAGGCCAGCAGCATGCCATGCCACGGCCAAGGCAGGCCAGCCAAAGCCAGCAGCATGCCATGCCAAGGCCAAGGCCAGCAGCATGCCATGCCACGGCCAAGGCAGCCCAGCCAAAGCCAGCAGCATGCCATGCCAAGGCCTAGGCCAGCAGCATGCCATGCCACGGCCAAGGCAGGCAAGCCAAAGCCAGCAGCATGCCATGCCAAGGCCAAGGCCAGCAGCATGCCATGCCACGGCCAAGGCAGCCCAGCCAAAGCCAGCAGCATGCCATGCCAAGGCCAAGGCCAGCAGCATGCCATGCCACGGCCAAGGCAGCCCAACCAAAGCCAGCAGCATGCCATGCCAAGGCCTAGGCCAGCAGCATGCCATGCCACGGCCAAGGCAGGCCAGCCAAAGCCAGCAGCATGCCATGCCAAGGCCAAGGCCAGCAGCATGCCATGCCACGGCCAAGGCAGCCCAGCCAAAGCCAGCAGCATGCCATGCCAAGGCCTAGGCCAGCAGCATGCCATGCCACGGCCAAGGCAGGCAAGCCAAAGCCAGCAGCATGCCATGCCAAGGCCAAGGCCAGCAGCATGCCATGCCACGGCCAAGGCAGCCCAGCCAAAGCCAGCAGCATGCCATGCCAAGGCCAAGGCCAGCAGCATGCCATGCCACGGCCAAGGCAGCCCAGCCAAAGCCAGCAGCATGCCATGCCAAGGCCTAGGCCAGCAGCATGCCATGCCACGGCCAAGGCAGGCCAGCCAAAGCCAGCAGCATGCCATGCCAAGGCCAAGGCCAGCAGCATGCCATGCCACGGCCAAGGCAGCCCAACCAAAGCCAGCAGCATGCCATGCCAAGGCCTAGGCCAGCAGCATGCCATGCCACGGCCAAGGCAGGCCAGCCAAAGCCAGCAGCAAGCCATGCCAAGGCCTTGGCCACCAGCATGCCATGCCACGGCCAAGGCAGCCCAGCCAAAGCCAGCAGCATGCCATGCCAAGGCCTAGGCCAGCAGCATGCCATGCCACGGCCAAGGCAGGCCAGCCAAAGCCAGCAGCATGCCATGCCAAGGCCAAGGCCAGCAGCATGCCATGCCACGGCCAAGGCAGCCCAACCAAAGCCAGCAGCATGCCATGCCAAGGCCTAGGCCAGCAGCATGCCATGCCACGGCCAAGGCAGGCCAGCCAAAGCCAGCAGCATGCCATGCCAAGGCCAAGGCCAGCAGCATGCCATGCCACGGCCAAGGCAGCCCAGCCAAAGCCAGCAGCATGCCATGCCAAGGCCTAGGCCAGCAGCATGCCATGCCACGGCCAAGGCAGGCAAGCCAAAGCCAGCAGCATGCCATGCCAAGGCCAAGGCCAGCAGCATGCCATGCCACGGCCAAGGCAGCCCAGCCAAAGCCAGCAGCATGCCATGCCAAGGCCAAGGCCAGCAGCATGCCATGCCACGGCCAAGGCAGCCCAGCCAAAGCCAGCAGCATGCCATGCCAAGGCCTAGGCCAGCAGCATGCCATGCCACGGCCAAGGCAGGCCAGCCAAAGCCAGCAGCAAGCCATGCCAAGGCCTAGGCCACCAGCATGCCATGCCACGGCCAAGGCAGCCCAGCCAAAGCCAGCAGCATGCCATGCCAAGGCCTAGGCCAGCAGCATGCCATGCCACGGCCAAGGCAGGCCAGCCAAAGCCAGCAGCATGCCATGCCAAGGCCAAGGCCAGCAGCATGCCATGCCACGGCCAAGGCAGCCCAACCAAAGCCAGCAGCATGCCATGCCAAGGCCTAGGCCAGCAGCATGCCATGCCACGGCCAAGGCAGGCCAGCCAAAGCCAGCAGCATGCCATGCCAAGGCCAAGGCCAGCAGCATGCCATGCCACGGCCAAGGCAGCCCAGCCAAAGCCAGCAGCATGCCATGCCAAGGCCTAGGCCAGCAGCATGCCATGCCACGGCCAAGGCAGGCAAGCCAAAGCCAGCAGCATGCCATGCCAAGGCCAAGGCCAGCAGCATGCCATGCCACGGCCAAGGCAGCCCAGCCAAAGCCAGCAGCATGCCATGCCAAGGCCAAGGCCAGCAGCATGCCATGCCACGGCCAAGGCAGCCCAGCCAAAGCCAGCAGCATGCCATGCCAAGGCCTAGGCCAGCAGCATGCCATGCCACGGCCAAGGCAGGCCAGCCAAAGCCAGCAGCATGCCATGCCAAGGCCAAGGCCAGCAGCATGCCATGCCACGGCCAAGGCAGCCCAACCAAAGCCAGCAGCATGCCATGCCAAGGCCTAGGCCAGCAGCATGCCATGCCACGGCCAAGGCAGGCCAGCCAAAGCCAGCAGCAAGCCATGCCAAGGCCTTGGCCACCAGCATGCCATGCCACGGCCAAGGCAGCCCAGCCAAAGCCAGCAGCATGCCATGCCAAGGCCTAGGCCAGCAGCATGCCATGCCACGGCCAAGGCAGGCCAGCCAAAGCCAGCAGCATGCCATGCCAAGGCCAAGGCCAGCAGCATGCCATGCCAAGGCCAAGGCAAGGCAGCCCAACCAAAGCCAGCAGCATGCCATGCCAAGGCCTAGGCCAGCAGCATGCCATGCCACGGCCAAGGCAGGCCAGCCAAAGCCAGCAGCATGCCATGCCAAGGCCAAGGCCAGCAGCATGCCATGCCACGGCCAAGGCAGCCCAGCCAAAGCCAGCAGCATGCCATGCCAAGGCCAAGGCCAGCAGCATGCCATGCCACGGCCAAGGCAGCCCAGCCAAAGCCAGCAGCATGCCATGCCAAGGCCTAGGCCAGCAGCATGCCATGCCACGGCCAAGGCAGGCCAGCCAAAGCCAGCAGCATGCCATGCCAAGGCCAAGGCCAGCAGCATGCCATGCCACGGCCAAGGCAGCCCAACCAAAGCCAGCAGCATGCCATGCCACGGCCAAGGCAGCCCAGCCAAAGCCAGCAGCATGCCATGCCAAGGCCAAGGCCAAGGCCAGCAGCATGCCATGCCACGGCCAAGGCCAAGGCCAAGGCAGCCCATCCGAAGCCAGCAACATTCCATGGCAAGGCCAACGCAGCCCAGCCAAAGCCGGCGGCATGCCATGCCAAGGCCAAGGCCAGCCGCATGTCTTGCCACGGCCTTGTCCCGCAGCGTGGCGTGCCTTGGCCTTGGGCTAGAACATCGCATGCCACGCCCTTGGCAAGCAATCCTGTCCCTCGTGTAATTGCCATTTGGTTTGGCTTTGACTTACGTATATGTTGCCCTGCGAAATGCTTGTCCCTCGGGTAATAGCCGGTTTGGTTGCCTTTGACTTGCGAACACGTTGCTAGTGCTTTCCCCAGTGGAAGCTTGTTGGGAAAAGTATGTCCCTCGGAAGTTGCCTGTTGCGTTTGTTATTTGCATTCGAGCTATCCGATGCTTGCTGGGTTTCTCTAAGAGTTTTTGCACGTTCGTCGGGCTTTTTAATTATTTATTTACTCATAAAAATTATAATAAAATAAATTAAAAATAAAAAAATAATTAAAAAAATTACTATAATTACTAGTGCCTCATCTTATAATTGTTGGAATTTTTCTAGAATTTTTTGAGTATTTTTAGTAATTTTTATTATTTTTTAAGTATTAAAATTGAAATAAATTAAAATAAAATATTCCGGTGGCCAAATATTTTTTTATAATTTTTTTTATGGTGTATTAAATTATTTCATACAACTTTCATGTTGAAAGTTTTGGCAAAAAACCATTACTTTTTAAAAAAACCCCATTATGACTCCTCGAACATGCTTGATGTTTCCTCCTGCCAGATTGAAAAGGGCTTAACAGGCTATTATAAGGGGGGGGCACCTCCCTTAAGGCTGGCCAGCATGGCCAGGCCACAGGCCACGCCTATGCCTAGGCGGGCGCTTGGCACATGCCATCGCTTGGCTTGTGGCATTGGCTTGTGGCATCGAAACTACATAGCCAAGCACGGGATGCGTCGAGTGGCGGCCCGCGGCGGTGGCGGTGGCACGTTGGCCTAGGGCAGCATGCCATGCCACAGCCTTGGCCAGCAACATGGCATGCCAAAGCCTTGGCCAGCAGCATGCCATGCCCTGGCCTTGGCAAGCATGTCATGCCACGGCCTTGGCCAGCAGCATGCCATGCCACGGCCTTGGCCAGCAGCATGCCATGCCCCGGCCTTGGCCAGCATGTCATGCCACGGCCTTGGCCAGCAGCATGCCACGCCACGGCCTTGGCCAGCAGCATGCCATGCCACAGCCTTGGCCAGCAGCATGCCATGCCACAGCCTTGGCCAGCAACATGGCATGCCAAAGCCTTGGCCAGCAGCACGCCATGCCCCGGCCTTGGCAAGCTTGTCAAGCCACGGCCATGGCCAGCAGCGTGCTATGCCCCGGCCTTGGCCAGCAGCGTGCCATGCCACGACCTTGGCCAGCAGCTTGCCATGCCCCGGCCTTGGCCAGCATGTCATGCCACGGCCTTGGCCAGCAGCATGCCATGCCACGGCCTTGGCCGGCACCATGGCATGCCGCGGCCTTGGCCGGCAGCATGGCAAGCCCAAGCCTTGGTCAGCAGCAGCATGCCATGCCAACGCCTTGGCCAGCAGCATGCCTTGCCACGGCCTCGGCCAGCAGCATGCCTTGCCACGGCCTCGGCCATCAGCATGCCTTGCCACGGCCTCGGCCATCAGCATGCCTTGCCACGGCCTCGGCCATCAGCATGCCTTGCCACGGCCTTGTCCAGCAGCATGGCATGCCCGGCCTTGGCCAGCAGCATGTCATGCCACGGCCTTGGCAAGCATGCCAAGCCACGGCCTTGGCAAGCATGCCATGTCCCTCGGGTAATTGTACAAGTTGCCTTGCGAAATGCATGTCCCTCGGTTAAATTGCCATTTGGTTGGCTTTGGCGTGCGAACGAGTTGCCTGTGCTTTCCTTGTGGAAGCTTGTTGCGAGAAGTATGTCCCTCGAAAGTTGCCTGTTGCGTTTGTTATTTGCATTCGCGCTAACCGGTGCTTGCTCGGCCTCTCTAAATGTTTTCGCGCGTTCGTCGGGCTTCTTGGTCCTTCGGGGGGTGATTCGTTTTGGGGGGCTGGTGCACAGTGTACGTCGTGGCGCGTGAGTTGTGTTCGGTTTGTGCGAGTTGGACGGATCCCTGCCTGTGCAGCGAACTCCACTGGTGCATTCCTCCATGTCCCTCGGGTTGTCTTTGACTCGCCTTCGGGTTGCTTGCGCTTCCCTAGTGGAAGGTGCCTTGCGAAAAGCGTGTCCCTCGGGTAATTGCCATTTGGTTGGCTTTGACGTTCGAACGAGTTGCCTATGCTTTCCTAGTGGAAGCTTGTTGCGAAAAGTATGTCCCTCGAAATTTGCCTGTTGCGTTTGTTATTTGCATTCGCGCTAACCGGTGCTTGCTCGGCCTCTCTAAATGTTTTCGCGCGTTCGTCGGGCTTCTTAGTCCTTCGGGGGGTGATTCGTTTTGGGGGGCTGGTGCACAGTGTACGTCGTGGCGCGTGAGTTGTGTTCGGTTTGTGCGAGTTGGACGGATCCCTGCCTGTGCAGCGAACTCCACTGGTGCATTCCTCCATGTCCCTCGGGTTGTCTTCGACTCGCCTTCGGGTTGCCTGCGCTTCCCTAGTGGAAGGTGCCTTGCGAAAAGCGTGTCCCTCGGGTAATTGCCATTTGGTTGGCTTTGACGTTCGAACGAGTTGCCTATGCTTTCCTAGTGGAAGCTTGTTGCGAAAAGTATGTCCCTCGAAAGTTGCCTGTTGCGCTTGTTACTTTCATTCGCGCTAACCGGTGCTTGCTCGGCCTCTCTAAATGTTTTCGCGCGTTCGTCGGGCTTCTTAGTCCTTCGGGGGGTGATTCGTTTTGGGGGGCTGGTGCACAGTGTACGTCGTGGCGCGTGAGTTGTGTTCGGTTTGTGCGAGTTGGACGGATCCCTGCCTGTGCAGCGAACTCCAC
>NW_028129277.1:19972500-19990000 GCF_055761805.1 Camellia sinensis | reverse complement strand
CGGCCTCGGCCCGCATGCCTTGCCACGACGCCGCCCAACTTGCCATGCCACGGTCTCGGCCCGCATGCCATGCCACGGCCTCGGCCCGCATGACATGCCACGGCCTCGGCCCGCATGCCTTGCTACGGCGTCGCCCAACATGCCATGCCACGGCCTCGGCCCGCATGCCATGCCACGGCCTCGGCCCGCATGACATGCCACGGCCTCGGACCGCATGCCTTGCTACGGCGTCGCCCAACATGCCATGCCACGGCCTCGGCCCGCATGCCACGGCACGGCCTCGGCCCGCATGCCTTGCTACGGCGTCGCCCAACATGCCATGCCACGGCCTCGGCCCGCATGCCATGCCACGGCCTCGGCCCGCATGACATGCCACGGCCTCGGACCGCATGCCTTGCTACGGCGTCGCCCAACATGCCATGCCACGGCCTCGGCCCGCATGCCACGGCACGGCCTCGGCCCGCATGCCTTGCTACGGCGTCGCCCAACATGCCATGCCACGGCCTCGGCCCGCATGCCATGCCACGGCCTCGGCCCGCATGACATGCCACGGCCTCGGACCGCATGCCTTGCTACGGCGTCGCCCAACATGCCATGCCACGGCCTCGGCCCGCATGCCATGCCACGGCCTCGGCCCGCATGCCATGCCACGGCCTCGGCCCGCATGCCTTGCTGCGGCGTTGCCCAACATGCCATGCCACGGCCTCGGCCCGCATGCCTTGCCACCGCGTTGCCCAGCATGCCATGCCACCGCGTTGCCCGGCGTGCCATGCCTTAGCCTTGGCCAACATGTCGAGCCACGGCCTCGGCCCGCATGCCATGCCATGCCACGGCCCGCATGTCTTGCCACGGCGTGGCCAAACATGCCATGCCACGGCCTCGGCCCGCATGACGTGCCACGGCCTCGGCCCGCATGACATGCCACGGCCTCGGCCCGCATGCCTTGCTACGGCGTCGCCCAACATGCCTTGCCACGGCCTCGGCCCGCATGCCATGCCACGGCCTCGGCCCGCATGACATGCCACGGCCTCGGCCAGCATGCCTTGCCACGACGCCGCCCAACTTGCCATGCCACGGCCTCGGCCCGCATGCCATGCCACGGCCTCGGCCCGCATGACATGCCACGGCCTCGGCCCGCATGCCTTGCTACGGCGTCGCCCAACATGCCATGCCACGGCCTCGGCCCGCATGCCACGCCACGGCCTCGGCCCGCATGACATGCCACGGCCTCGGACCGCATGCCTTGCTACGGCGTCGCCCAACATGCCATGCCACGGCCTCGGCCCGCATGCCACGGCACGGCCTCGGCCCGCATGCCTTGCTACGGCGTCGCCCAACATGCCATGCCACGGCCTCGGCCCGCATGCCATGCCACGGCCTCGGCCCGCATGACATGCCACGGCCTCGGACCGCATGCCTTGCTACGGCGTCGCCCAACATGCCATGCCACGGCCTCGGCCCGCACGCCACGGCACGGCCTCGGGCCGCATGCCTTGCTACAGCGTCGCCCAACATGCCATGCCACGGCCTCGGCCCGCATGCCATGCCACGGCCTCGGCCGAATGACATGCCACGGCCTCGGACCGCATGCCTTGCTACGGCGTCGCCCAACAAGCCATGCCACGGCCTCGGCCCGCATGCCATGCCACGGCCTCGGCCCGCATGACATGCCACGGCCTCGGCCCGCATGCCTTGCTACGGCGTCGCCCAACATGCCTTGCCACGGCCTCGGCCCGCATGCCATGCCACGGCCTCGGCCCGCATGCCATGCCACGGCCTCGGCCCGCATGACATGCCACGGCCTCGGACCGCATGCCTTGCTACGGCGTCGCCCAACATGCCATGCCACGGCCTCGGCCCGCACGCCACGGCACGGCCTCGGGCCGCATGCCTTGCTACGGCGTCGCCCAACATGCCATGCCACGGCCTCGGCCCGCATGCCATGCCACGGCCTCGGCCGAATGACATGCCACGGCCTCGGACCGCATGCCTTGCTACGGCGTCGCCCAACATGCCATGCCACGGCCTCGGCCCGCATGCCATGCCACGGCCTCGGCCCGCATGACATGCCACGGCCTCGGCCCGCATGCCTTGCTACGGCGTCGCCCAACATGCCTTGCCACGGCCTCGGCCCGCATGCCTTGCCACGACGTCGCCCAACTTGCCATGCCACGGCCTCGGGCCGCATGCCATGCCACGGCCTCGGCGCGCATGACATGCCACGGCCTCGGCCCGCATGCCATGCTACGGCGTCGCCCAACATGCCATGCCACGGCCTCGGCCCGCATGCCATGCCACGGCCTCGGCCCGCATGCCATGCCACGGCCTCGGCCCGCATGACATGCCACGGCCTCGGACCGCATGCCTTGCTACGGCGTCGCCCAACATGCCATGCCACGGCCTCGGCCCGCATGCCATGCCACGGCCTCGGCCCGCATGCCACGGCACGGCCTCGGCCCGCATGCCTTGCTACGGCGTCGCCCAACATGCCATGCCACGGCCTCGGCCCGCATGCCATGCCACGGCCTCGGCCCGCATGACATGCCACGGCCTCGGACCGCATGCCTTGCTACGGCGTCGCCCAACATGCCATGCCACAGCCTCGGCCCGCATGCCGTGCCACGGCCTCGGCCTCGGCCCGCATGCCTTGCTACGACGTTGGCCAACATGCCATGCCACGGCCCCGGCCCGCATGCCATGCCACCGCGTTGCCCGGCGTGCCATGCCTTAGCCTTGGCCAACATGTCATGCCACGGCCTCGGCCCGCATGCCATGCCATGCCACGGCCCTCATGTCTTGCCACGGCGTTGCCAAACATGCCATGCCACGGCCTCGGCCCGCATGCCTTGCTACGGCGTCGCCCAACATGCCATGACATGCCACGGCCTCGGCCCGCATGCCTTGCTACGGCGTCGCCCAACATGCCATGCCACGGCCTCGGCCCGCATGCCATGCCACGGCCTCGGCCCGCATGCCTTGCGACGGCGTCGCCCAACATGCCATGCCACGGCCTCTGCCCGCATGCCATGCCACGGCCTCGGCCCGCGTGACATGCCACGGCCTCGGCCCGCATGCCTTGCCACGACGTCGCCCAACTTGCCATGCCACGGCCTCGGCCCGCATGCCATGCCACGGCCTCGGCTCGCATGACATGCCACGGCCTCGGCCCGCATGCCTTGCTACGGCGTCGCCCAACATGCCATGCCACGGCCTCGGCCCGCATGCCATGCCATGGCCTCGGCCCGCATGACATGCCACGGCCTCGGACCGCATGCCTTGCTACGGCGTCGCCCAACATGCCATGCCACGGCCTCGGCCCGCATGCCATGCCATGGCCTCGGCCCGCATGACATGCCACGGCCTCGGCCCGCATGCCTTGCTACGGCGTCGCCCAACATGCCATGCCACCGCGTTGCCCGGCGTGCCATGCCTTAGCCTTGGCCAACATGTCGTGCCACGGCCTCGGCCCGCATGCCATGCCATGCCACGGCCCGCATGTCTTGCCACGGCGTTGCCAAACATGCCATGCCACGGCCTCGGCCCGCATGCCTTGCCACGGCCTCGGCCAACATGCCATGCCACGGCCTCGGCCCGCATGCCATGCCACGGCCTCGGCCCGCATGACATGCCACGGCCTCGGCCCGCATGCCTTGCTACGGCGTCGCCCAACATGCCATGCCACGGCCTCGGCCCGCATGCCATGCCACGGCCTCGGCCCGCATGCCCTTCTACGGCGTTGCCCAACATGCCATGCCACGGCCTCGGCCCGCATGCCTTGCCACCGCGTTGCCCAGCATGCCATGCCACCGCGTTGCCCGGCGTGCCATGCCTTAGCCTTGGCCAACATGTCGTGCCACGGCCTCGGCCCGCATGCCATGCCACGGACGGCCTCGGCCCGCATGCCATGCCACGGCCTCGGCCCGCATGTCTTGCCACGGCGTTGCCCAACATGCCATGCCACGGCCTCGGCCCCCATGCCTTGCCACCGCGCTGCCCAGCATGCCAATGCACCGCGTTGCCCGGCGTGCCATGCCTTAGCCTTGGCCAACATGCCACGCCACGGCCTCGGCCCGCATGGCTTGCCAGGGCGTTGCCCAACATGCCATGCCACGGCCTCGGCCCGCATGTCTTGCCACGGCGTTGCCCAACATGCCATGCCATGCCACGCCACGGCCTCGGCCCGCATGCCATGCCACGGCCTCGGCCCGCATGCCATGCCATGCCATGCCACGGCCTCGGCCAGCATGCCATGCCAAGGCCTCGGCCCGCATGCCTTGCCACGGCGTTGCCCAGCATGCCATGCCACCGCGTTGCCCAGCGGGCCGTGCCGCGGCCTCGGCCTGCATGCCTTGCGACTGCCTTGGCCAGCGTGCCATGCCTTAGCCTTGGCCTACATGCCATGCCACTGCCTTGGCCAGCATGTCGTGCCACCGCCACGGCCAGCATGCCATGCCGGTCCGTTGCCCAGCATGCCACGGCCGTGGCGGCATGGCAAGCCACGGCCTCGGCCAGCATGCCATGCCACGGCCTCGGCCAGCATGCCATGGCACTGTCTTGGTCAGCATGCCATGCCATGGCACCGCCTTGTCCAGCACGCCGTGCCGCAGCGTTGGCCAGCATGCCTTGGCCGGCATGCCATGCCAATGCCTTGGGCCAACATGGCGTGCCACGGGCTGGGCATGCCACGGGCTGGGCGAGCATGCCACGCCACGGCCTTGGCTAGCAGCAAGGCATGCCACGGCCTCGGCGAGCATGCCATGCCATGCCAAGGCCAAGGCCAAAGCCAAGGCCAAGGCAGTGGGCAAGGCCAAGTCCCTGTGCAAGGCATGGCCAAGGCCAAGGCAAAGGCCATGGCCGCGGGCAAAGGCCAAGGCCAAGGCCAAGGCCATGGCGTGCCACCGCCTCGATCGATCTTTTTGAACATGATTCTTTTATAATCTTACCCAAACCGTGCAACACAATTAAAAATGCACTACAATCAATTTTAAATGTCATTCCCTATTTTTTTGCAATTTTTCTAGAGCTTTTCGAATTTTTAAAGCCCTTATTTGGCATAAAAAAATCAAAATAAAATAAAAAAAATGAAAAAAATAATTTAATAATTTCTATAATTACTAGTGAATCATCCTTTAATTATGGGAATTTTTCCATAATTTTTTGACTATTTTTATTAATTTTTATTATTTTTTAAGTATTAATATCGAAATAAATTAAAATAAAATATTTTCTGTAAAAAAATATTTTTTTTAATTTTTTTTATGGTGTATTAAATTATTTCCTACAACTTTCATGTTGAAAGTTTTGGCAAAAAACGATTACTTTTTAAAAAAACCCCATTATGACTCCTCGAACATGCTTTATGTTTCCTCCTGCCAGATTGAAAAGGGCTTAACAGGCTATTATAAGGGGGGGGCACCTCCCTTGCCCAGGGCAAGGCAGTGGCAGGTACGCCCCATGTTGGGCGCGGCCTGGGCTGCGGCCTTGGGTTACATGCACTGCGGCTCGACCGCGGCCTGGGCTGCGGCCTGGGGCGGCTCGGCCGCGGCCTTGGGCGGCCTGGACCGCGGCCTTGGGCGGCCTTGCGCGGCCTGGGCGCGGCCTTGGGCGGCCTGGGCGCGGCCTTGCGCGGCCTGGGCGCGGCCTTGCGCGGCCTGGGCGCGGCCTTGGGCGGCCTGGGCGCGGCCTTGGGCGGCCTGGGCGCGGCCTTGGGCGGCCTGGGCGCGGCCTTGGGCAGCATGGCGTGGCATGCGCGCGGGCGTGGGCGGCCTGGCATGCGCGCGGCATGGGCAGCACGGCATGGCATGCGCACGGCCTGGGCGGCCTGGCATGCAGCCGGCCTGGCATGCCCGCGGCGTGGGCAGCACGGCATGGCATGCGCACGGCCTGGCCGGCCTGGCATGCAGCCGGCCTGGCATGCCCGCGGCGTGGGCAGCACGGCATGGCATGCGCACGGCCTGGGCGGCCTGGCATGCAGCCGGCCTGGGCAGCACGGCATGGCATGCGCACGGCCTGGGCGGCCTGGCATGCCCGCGGCGTGGGCAGCGTGGCCTGTGCGAATACCGCGCGCGTGGTCTTTTGACCACGGTGCGCGTGTTGCGCGCATGGTCGCGCACGCAACGCACGTCTAGTGATAAGAACCGCAGCCAAGGCAGCCCAGCCCCAAGGCCAAGGCCAGCAGCATGGCATGCCACGGCGAAGGCAGCCCAGCCAAAGCCAGCAGCATGCCATGCCAAGGCCAGCAGCATGCCATGCCACGGCCAAGGCAGGCCAGCCAAAGCCAGCAGCATGCCATGCCAAGGCCAAGGCCAGCAGCATGCCATGCCACGGCCAAGGCAGCCCAGCCAAAGCCAGCAGCATGCCATGCCAAGGCCTAGGCCAGCAGCATGCCATGCCACGGCCAAGGCAGGCAAGCCAAAGCCAGCAGCATGCCATGCCAAGGCCAAGGCCAGCAGCATGCCATGCCACGGCCAAGGCAGCCCAGCCAAAGCCAGCAGCATGCCATGCCAAGGCCAAGGCCAGCAGCATGCCATGCCACGGCCAAGGCAGCCCAGCCAAAGCCAGCAGCATGCCATGCCAAGGCCTAGGCCAGCAGCATGCCATGCCACGGCCAAGGCAGGCCAGCCAAAGCCAGCAGCATGCCATGCCAAGGCCAAGGCCAGCAGCATGCCATGCCACGGCCAAGGCAGCCCAACCAAAGCCAGCAGCATGCCATGCCAAGGCCTAGGCCAGCAGCATGCCATGCCACGGCCAAGGCAGGCCAGCCAAAGCCAGCAGCAAGCCATGCCAAGGCCTTGGCCACCAGCATGCCATGCCACGGCCAAGGCAGCCCAGCCAAAGCCAGCAGCATGCCATGCCAAGGCCTAGGCCAGCAGCATGCCATGCCACGGCCAAGGCAGGCCAGCCAAAGCCAGCAGCATGCCATGCCAAGGCCAAGGCCAGCAGCATGCCATGCCACGGCCAAGGCAGCCCAACCAAAGCCAGCAGCATGCCATGCCAAGGCCTAGGCCAGCAGCATGCCATGCCACGGCCAAGGCAGGCCAGCCAAAGCCAGCAGCATGCCATGCCAAGGCCAAGGCCAGCAGCATGCCATGCCACGGCCAAGGCAGCCCAGCCAAAGCCAGCAGCATGCCATGCCAAGGCCTAGGCCAGCAGCATGCCATGCCACGGCCAAGGCAGGCAAGCCAAAGCCAGCAGCATGCCATGCCAAGGCCAAGGCCAGCAGCATGCCATGCCACGGCCAAGGCAGCCCAGCCAAAGCCAGCAGCATGCCATGCCAAGGCCAAGGCCAGCAGCATGCCATGCCACGGCCAAGGCAGCCCAGCCAAAGCCAGCAGCATGCCATGCCAAGGCCTAGGCCAGCAGCATGCCATGCCACGGCCAAGGCAGGCCAGCCAAAGCCAGCAGCAAGCCATGCCAAGGCCTAGGCCACCAGCATGCCATGCCACGGCCAAGGCAGCCCAGCCAAAGCCAGCAGCATGCCATGCCAAGGCCTAGGCCAGCAGCATGCCATGCCACGGCCAAGGCAGGCCAGCCAAAGCCAGCAGCATGCCATGCCAAGGCCAAGGCCAGCAGCATGCCATGCCACGGCCAAGGCAGCCCAACCAAAGCCAGCAGCATGCCATGCCAAGGCCTAGGCCAGCAGCATGCCATGCCACGGCCAAGGCAGGCCAGCCAAAGCCAGCAGCATGCCATGCCAAGGCCAAGGCCAGCAGCATGCCATGCCACGGCCAAGGCAGCCCAGCCAAAGCCAGCAGCATGCCATGCCAAGGCCTAGGCCAGCAGCATGCCATGCCACGGCCAAGGCAGGCAAGCCAAAGCCAGCAGCATGCCATGCCAAGGCCAAGGCCAGCAGCATGCCATGCCACGGCCAAGGCAGCCCAGCCAAAGCCAGCAGCATGCCATGCCAAGGCCAAGGCCAGCAGCATGCCATGCCACGGCCAAGGCAGCCCAGCCAAAGCCAGCAGCATGCCATGCCAAGGCCTAGGCCAGCAGCATGCCATGCCACGGCCAAGGCAGGCCAGCCAAAGCCAGCAGCATGCCATGCCAAGGCCAAGGCCAGCAGCATGCCATGCCACGGCCAAGGCAGCCCAACCAAAGCCAGCAGCATGCCATGCCAAGGCCTAGGCCAGCAGCATGCCATGCCACGGCCAAGGCAGGCCAGCCAAAGCCAGCAGCAAGCCATGCCAAGGCCTTGGCCACCAGCATGCCATGCCACGGCCAAGGCAGCCCAGCCAAAGCCAGCAGCATGCCATGCCAAGGCCTAGGCCAGCAGCATGCCATGCCACGGCCAAGGCAGGCCAGCCAAAGCCAGCAGCATGCCATGCCAAGGCCAAGGCCAGCAGCATGCCATGCCAAGGCCAAGGCAAGGCAGCCCAACCAAAGCCAGCAGCATGCCATGCCAAGGCCTAGGCCAGCAGCATGCCATGCCACGGCCAAGGCAGGCCAGCCAAAGCCAGCAGCATGCCATGCCAAGGCCAAGGCCAGCAGCATGCCATGCCACGGCCAAGGCAGCCCAACCAAAGCCAGCAGCATGCCATGCCAAGGCCTAGGCCAGCAGCATGCCATGCCACGGCCAAGGCAGGCCAGCCAAAGCCAGCAGCATGCCATGCCAAGGCCAAGGCCAGCAGCATGCCATGCCACGGCCAAGGCAGCCCAGCCAAAGCCAGCAGCATGCCATGCCAAGGCCTAGGCCAGCAGCATGCCATGCCACGGCCAAGGCAGGCAAGCCAAAGCCAGCAGCATGCCATGCCAAGGCCAAGGCCAGCAGCATGCCATGCCACGGCCAAGGCAGCCCAGCCAAAGCCAGCAGCATGCCATGCCAAGGCCAAGGCCAGCAGCATGCCATGCCACGGCCAAGGCAGCCCAACCAAAGCCAGCAGCATGCCATGCCAAGGCCTAGGCCAGCAGCATGCCATGCCACGGCCAAGGCAGGCCAGCCAAAGCCAGCAGCATGCCATGCCAAGGCCAAGGCCAGCAGCATGCCATGCCACGGCCAAGGCAGCCCAGCCAAAGCCAGCAGCATGCCATGCCAAGGCCTAGGCCAGCAGCATGCCATGCCACGGCCAAGGCAGGCAAGCCAAAGCCAGCAGCATGCCATGCCAAGGCCAAGGCCAGCAGCATGCCATGCCACGGCCAAGGCAGCCCAGCCAAAGCCAGCAGCATGCCATGCCAAGGCCAAGGCCAGCAGCATGCCATGCCACGGCCAAGGCAGCCCAGCCAAAGCCAGCAGCATGCCATGCCAAGGCCTAGGCCAGCAGCATGCCATGCCACGGCCAAGGCAGGCCAGCCAAAGCCAGCAGCATGCCATGCCAAGGCCAAGGCCAGCAGCATGCCATGCCACGGCCAAGGCAGCCCAACCAAAGCCAGCAGCATGCCATGCCAAGGCCTAGGCCAGCAGCATGCCATGCCACGGCCAAGGCAGGCCAGCCAAAGCCAGCAGCAAGCCATGCCAAGGCCTTGGCCACCAGCATGCCATGCCACGGCCAAGGCAGCCCAGCCAAAGCCAGCAGCATGCCATGCCAAGGCCTAGGCCAGCAGCATGCCATGCCACGGCCAAGGCAGGCCAGCCAAAGCCAGCAGCATGCCATGCCAAGGCCAAGGCCAGCAGCATGCCATGCCACGGCCAAGGCAGCCCAACCAAAGCCAGCAGCATGCCATGCCAAGGCCTAGGCCAGCAGCATGCCATGCCACGGCCAAGGCAGGCCAGCCAAAGCCAGCAGCATGCCATGCCAAGGCCAAGGCCAGCAGCATGCCATGCCACGGCCAAGGCAGCCCAGCCAAAGCCAGCAGCATGCCATGCCAAGGCCTAGGCCAGCAGCATGCCATGCCACGGCCAAGGCAGGCAAGCCAAAGCCAGCAGCATGCCATGCCAAGGCCAAGGCCAGCAGCATGCCATGCCACGGCCAAGGCAGCCCAGCCAAAGCCAGCAGCATGCCATGCCAAGGCCAAGGCCAGCAGCATGCCATGCCACGGCCAAGGCAGCCCAGCCAAAGCCAGCAGCATGCCATGCCAAGGCCTAGGCCAGCAGCATGCCATGCCACGGCCAAGGCAGGCCAGCCAAAGCCAGCAGCAAGCCATGCCAAGGCCTAGGCCACCAGCATGCCATGCCACGGCCAAGGCAGCCCAGCCAAAGCCAGCAGCATGCCATGCCAAGGCCTAGGCCAGCAGCATGCCATGCCACGGCCAAGGCAGGCCAGCCAAAGCCAGCAGCATGCCATGCCAAGGCCAAGGCCAGCAGCATGCCATGCCACGGCCAAGGCAGCCCAACCAAAGCCAGCAGCATGCCATGCCAAGGCCTAGGCCAGCAGCATGCCATGCCACGGCCAAGGCAGGCCAGCCAAAGCCAGCAGCATGCCATGCCAAGGCCAAGGCCAGCAGCATGCCATGCCACGGCCAAGGCAGCCCAGCCAAAGCCAGCAGCATGCCATGCCAAGGCCTAGGCCAGCAGCATGCCATGCCACGGCCAAGGCAGGCAAGCCAAAGCCAGCAGCATGCCATGCCAAGGCCAAGGCCAGCAGCATGCCATGCCACGGCCAAGGCAGCCCAGCCAAAGCCAGCAGCATGCCATGCCAAGGCCAAGGCCAGCAGCATGCCATGCCACGGCCAAGGCAGCCCAGCCAAAGCCAGCAGCATGCCATGCCAAGGCCTAGGCCAGCAGCATGCCATGCCACGGCCAAGGCAGGCCAGCCAAAGCCAGCAGCAAGCCATGCCAAGGCCTAGGCCACCAGCATGCCATGCCACGGCCAAGGCAGCCCAGCCAAAGCCAGCAGCATGCCATGCCAAGGCCTAGGCCAGCAGCATGCCATGCCACGGCCAAGGCAGGCCAGCCAAAGCCAGCAGCATGCCATGCCAAGGCCAAGGCCAGCAGCATGCCATGCCACGGCCAAGGCAGCCCAACCAAAGCCAGCAGCATGCCATGCCAAGGCCTAGGCCAGCAGCATGCCATGCCACGGCCAAGGCAGGCCAGCCAAAGCCAGCAGCATGCCATGCCAAGGCCAAGGCCAGCAGCATGCCATGCCACGGCCAAGGCAGCCCAGCCAAAGCCAGCAGCATGCCATGCCAAGGCCTAGGCCAGCAGCATGCCATGCCACGGCCAAGGCAGGCAAGCCAAAGCCAGCAGCATGCCATGCCAAGGCCAAGGCCAGCAGCATGCCATGCCACGGCCAAGGCAGCCCAGCCAAAGCCAGCAGCATGCCATGCCAAGGCCAAGGCCAGCAGCATGCCATGCCACGGCCAAGGCAGCCCAGCCAAAGCCAGCAGCATGCCATGCCAAGGCCTAGGCCAGCAGCATGCCATGCCACGGCCAAGGCAGGCCAGCCAAAGCCAGCAGCATGCCATGCCAAGGCCAAGGCCAGCAGCATGCCATGCCACGGCCAAGGCAGCCCAACCAAAGCCAGCAGCATGCCATGCCAAGGCCTAGGCCAGCAGCATGCCATGCCACGGCCAAGGCAGGCCAGCCAAAGCCAGCAGCAAGCCATGCCAAGGCCTTGGCCACCAGCATGCCATGCCACGGCCAAGGCAGCCCAGCCAAAGCCAGCAGCATGCCATGCCAAGGCCTAGGCCAGCAGCATGCCATGCCACGGCCAAGGCAGGCCAGCCAAAGCCAGCAGCATGCCATGCCAAGGCCAAGGCCAGCAGCATGCCATGCCAAGGCCAAGGCAAGGCAGCCCAACCAAAGCCAGCAGCATGCCATGCCAAGGCCTAGGCCAGCAGCATGCCATGCCACGGCCAAGGCAGGCCAGCCAAAGCCAGCAGCATGCCATGCCAAGGCCAAGGCCAGCAGCATGCCATGCCACGGCCAAGGCAGCCCAGCCAAAGCCAGCAGCATGCCATGCCAAGGCCAAGGCCAGCAGCATGCCATGCCACGGCCAAGGCAGCCCAGCCAAAGCCAGCAGCATGCCATGCCAAGGCCTAGGCCAGCAGCATGCCATGCCACGGCCAAGGCAGGCCAGCCAAAGCCAGCAGCATGCCATGCCAAGGCCAAGGCCAGCAGCATGCCATGCCACGGCCAAGGCAGCCCAACCAAAGCCAGCAGCATGCCATGCCACGGCCAAGGCAGCCCAGCCAAAGCCAGCAGCATGCCATGCCAAGGCCAAGGCCAAGGCCAGCAGCATGCCATGCCACGGCCAAGGCCAAGGCCAAGGCAGCCCATCCGAAGCCAGCAACATTCCATGGCAAGGCCAACGCAGCCCAGCCAAAGCCGGCGGCATGCCATGCCAAGGCCAAGGCCAGCCGCATGTCTTGCCACGGCCTTGTCCCGCAGCGTGGCGTGCCTTGGCCTTGGGCTAGAACATCGCATGCCACGCCCTTGGCAAGCAATCCTGTCCCTCGTGTAATTGCCATTTGGTTTGGCTTTGACTTACGTATATGTTGCCCTGCGAAATGCTTGTCCCTCGGGTAATAGCCGGTTTGGTTGCCTTTGACTTGCGAACACGTTGCTAGTGCTTTCCCCAGTGGAAGCTTGTTGGGAAAAGTATGTCCCTCGGAAGTTGCCTGTTGCGTTTGTTATTTGCATTCGAGCTATCCGATGCTTGCTGGGTTTCTCTAAGAGTTTTTGCACGTTCGTCGGGCTTTTTAATTATTTATTTACTCATAAAAATTATAATAAAATAAATTAAAAATAAAAAAATAATTAAAAAAATTACTATAATTACTAGTGCCTCATCTTATAATTGTTGGAATTTTTCTAGAATTTTTTGAGTATTTTTAGTAATTTTTATTATTTTTTAAGTATTAAAATTGAAATAAATTAAAATAAAATATTCCGGTGGCCAAATATTTTTTTATAATTTTTTTTATGGTGTATTAAATTATTTCATACAACTTTCATGTTGAAAGTTTTGGCAAAAAACCATTACTTTTTAAAAAAACCCCATTATGACTCCTCGAACATGCTTGATGTTTCCTCCTGCCAGATTGAAAAGGGCTTAACAGGCTATTATAAGGGGGGGGCACCTCCCTTAAGGCTGGCCAGCATGGCCAGGCCACAGGCCACGCCTATGCCTAGGCGGGCGCTTGGCACATGCCATCGCTTGGCTTGTGGCATTGGCTTGTGGCATCGAAACTACATAGCCAAGCACGGGATGCGTCGAGTGGCGGCCCGCGGCGGTGGCGGTGGCACGTTGGCCTAGGGCAGCATGCCATGCCACAGCCTTGGCCAGCAACATGGCATGCCAAAGCCTTGGCCAGCAGCATGCCATGCCCTGGCCTTGGCAAGCATGTCATGCCACGGCCTTGGCCAGCAGCATGCCATGCCACGGCCTTGGCCAGCAGCATGCCATGCCACGGCCAAGGCAGCCCAGCCAAAGCCAGCAGCATGCCATGCCAAGGCCTAGGCCAGCAGCATGCCATGCCACGGCCAAGGCAGGCAAGCCAAAGCCAGCAGCATGCCATGCCAAGGCCAAGGCCAGCAGCATGCCATGCCACGGCCAAGGCAGCCCAGCCAAAGCCAGCAGCATGCCATGCCAAGGCCAAGGCCAGCAGCATGCCATGCCACGGCCAAGGCAGCCCAGCCAAAGCCAGCAGCATGCCATGCCAAGGCCTAGGCCAGCAGCATGCCATGCCACGGCCAAGGCAGGCCAGCCAAAGCCAGCAGCATGCCATGCCAAGGCCAAGGCCAGCAGCATGCCATGCCACGGCCAAGGCAGCCCAACCAAAGCCAGCAGCATGCCATGCCAAGGCCTAGGCCAGCAGCATGCCATGCCACGGCCAAGGCAGGCCAGCCAAAGCCAGCAGCAAGCCATGCCAAGGCCTTGGCCACCAGCATGCCATGCCACGGCCAAGGCAGCCCAGCCAAAGCCAGCAGCATGCCATGCCAAGGCCTAGGCCAGCAGCATGCCATGCCACGGCCAAGGCAGGCCAGCCAAAGCCAGCAGCATGCCATGCCAAGGCCAAGGCCAGCAGCATGCCATGCCACGGCCAAGGCAGCCCAACCAAAGCCAGCAGCATGCCATGCCAAGGCCTAGGCCAGCAGCATGCCATGCCACGGCCAAGGCAGGCCAGCCAAAGCCAGCAGCATGCCATGCCAAGGCCAAGGCCAGCAGCATGCCATGCCACGGCCAAGGCAGCCCAGCCAAAGCCAGCAGCATGCCATGCCAAGGCCTAGGCCAGCAGCATGCCATGCCACGGCCAAGGCAGGCAAGCCAAAGCCAGCAGCATGCCATGCCAAGGCCAAGGCCAGCAGCATGCCATGCCACGGCCAAGGCAGCCCAGCCAAAGCCAGCAGCATGCCATGCCAAGGCCAAGGCCAGCAGCATGCCATGCCACGGCCAAGGCAGCCCAGCCAAAGCCAGCAGCATGCCATGCCAAGGCCTAGGCCAGCAGCATGCCATGCCACGGCCAAGGCAGGCCAGCCAAAGCCAGCAGCAAGCCATGCCAAGGCCTAGGCCACCAGCATGCCATGCCACGGCCAAGGCAGCCCAGCCAAAGCCAGCAGCATGCCATGCCAAGGCCTAGGCCAGCAGCATGCCATGCCACGGCCAAGGCAGGCCAGCCAAAGCCAGCAGCATGCCATGCCAAGGCCAAGGCCAGCAGCATGCCATGCCACGGCCAAGGCAGCCCAACCAAAGCCAGCAGCATGCCATGCCAAGGCCTAGGCCAGCAGCATGCCATGCCACGGCCAAGGCAGGCCAGCCAAAGCCAGCAGCATGCCATGCCAAGGCCAAGGCCAGCAGCATGCCATGCCACGGCCAAGGCAGCCCAGCCAAAGCCAGCAGCATGCCATGCCAAGGCCTAGGCCAGCAGCATGCCATGCCACGGCCAAGGCAGGCAAGCCAAAGCCAGCAGCATGCCATGCCAAGGCCAAGGCCAGCAGCATGCCATGCCACGGCCAAGGCAGCCCAGCCAAAGCCAGCAGCATGCCATGCCAAGGCCAAGGCCAGCAGCATGCCATGCCACGGCCAAGGCAGCCCAGCCAAAGCCAGCAGCATGCCATGCCAAGGCCTAGGCCAGCAGCATGCCATGCCACGGCCAAGGCAGGCCAGCCAAAGCCAGCAGCATGCCATGCCAAGGCCAAGGCCAGCAGCATGCCATGCCACGGCCAAGGCAGCCCAACCAAAGCCAGCAGCATGCCATGCCAAGGCCTAGGCCAGCAGCATGCCATGCCACGGCCAAGGCAGGCCAGCCAAAGCCAGCAGCAAGCCATGCCAAGGCCTTGGCCACCAGCATGCCATGCCACGGCCAAGGCAGCCCAGCCAAAGCCAGCAGCATGCCATGCCAAGGCCTAGGCCAGCAGCATGCCATGCCACGGCCAAGGCAGGCCAGCCAAAGCCAGCAGCATGCCATGCCAAGGCCAAGGCCAGCAGCATGCCATGCCAAGGCCAAGGCAAGGCAGCCCAACCAAAGCCAGCAGCATGCCATGCCAAGGCCTAGGCCAGCAGCATGCCATGCCACGGCCAAGGCAGGCCAGCCAAAGCCAGCAGCATGCCATGCCAAGGCCAAGGCCAGCAGCATGCCATGCCACGGCCAAGGCAGCCCAGCCAAAGCCAGCAGCATGCCATGCCAAGGCCAAGGCCAGCAGCATGCCATGCCACGGCCAAGGCAGCCCAGCCAAAGCCAGCAGCATGCCATGCCAAGGCCTAGGCCAGCAGCATGCCATGCCACGGCCAAGGCAGGCCAGCCAAAGCCAGCAGCATGCCATGCCAAGGCCAAGGCCAGCAGCATGCCATGCCACGGCCAAGGCAGCCCAACCAAAGCCAGCAGCATGCCATGCCACGGCCAAGGCAGCCCAGCCAAAGCCAGCAGCATGCCATGCCAAGGCCAAGGCCAAGGCCAGCAGCATGCCATGCCACGGCCAAGGCCAAGGCCAAGGCAGCCCATCCGAAGCCAGCAACATTCCATGGCAAGGCCAACGCAGCCCAGCCAAAGCCGGCGGCATGCCATGCCAAGGCCAAGGCCAGCCGCATGTCTTGCCACGGCCTTGTCCCGCAGCGTGGCGTGCCTTGGCCTTGGGCTAGAACATCGCATGCCACGCCCTTGGCAAGCAATCCTGTCCCTCGTGTAATTGCCATTTGGTTTGGCTTTGACTTACGTATATGTTGCCCTGCGAAATGCTTGTCCCTCGGGTAATAGCCGGTTTGGTTGCCTTTGACTTGCGAACACGTTGCTAGTGCTTTCCCCAGTGGAAGCTTGTTGGGAAAAGTATGTCCCTCGGAAGTTGCCTGTTGCGTTTGTTATTTGCATTCGAGCTATCCGATGCTTGCTGGGTTTCTCTAAGAGTTTTTGCACGTTCGTCGGGCTTTTTAATTATTTATTTACTCATAAAAATTATAATAAAATAAATTAAAAATAAAAAAATAATTAAA
Organism: Camellia sinensis; assembly: GCF_055761805.1. NCBI lineage: Eukaryota > Viridiplantae > Streptophyta > Magnoliopsida > Ericales > Theaceae > Camellia > Camellia sinensis. The sequence goes on along the minus strand of NW_028129277.1, from coordinate 19,973,699 downwards.
AAAATTACTATAATTACTAGTGCCTCATCTTATAATTGTTGGAATTTTTCTAGAATTTTTTGAGTATTTTTAGTAATTTTTATTATTTTTTAAGTATTAAAATTGAAATAAATTAAAATAAAATATTCCGGTGGCCAAATATTTTTTTATAATTTTTTTTATGGTGTATTAAATTATTTCATACAACTTTCATGTTGAAAGTTTTGGCAAAAAACCATTACTTTTTAAAAAAACCCCATTATGACTCCTCGAACATGCTTGATGTTTCCTCCTGCCAGATTGAAAAGGGCTTAACAGGCTATTATAAGGGGGGGGCACCTCCCTTAAGGCTGGCCAGCATGGCCAGGCCACAGGCCACGCCTATGCCTAGGCGGGCGCTTGGCACATGCCATCGCTTGGCTTGTGGCATTGGCTTGTGGCATCGAAACTACATAGCCAAGCACGGGATGCGTCGAGTGGCGGCCCGCGGCGGTGGCGGTGGCACGTTGGCCTAGGGCAGCATGCCATGCCACAGCCTTGGCCAGCAACATGGCATGCCAAAGCCTTGGCCAGCAGCATGCCATGCCCTGGCCTTGGCAAGCATGTCATGCCACGGCCTTGGCCAGCAGCATGCCATGCCACGGCCTTGGCCAGCAGCATGCCATGCCCCGGCCTTGGCCAGCATGTCATGCCACGGCCTTGGCCAGCAGCATGCCACGCCACGGCCTTGGCCAGCAGCATGCCATGCCACAGCCTTGGCCAGCAGCATGCCATGCCACAGCCTTGGCCAGCAACATGGCATGCCAAAGCCTTGGCCAGCAGCACGCCATGCCCCGGCCTTGGCAAGCTTGTCAAGCCACGGCCATGGCCAGCAGCGTGCTATGCCCCGGCCTTGGCCAGCAGCGTGCCATGCCACGACCTTGGCCAGCAGCTTGCCATGCCCCGGCCTTGGCCAGCATGTCATGCCACGGCCTTGGCCAGCAGCATGCCATGCCACGGCCTTGGCCGGCACCATGGCATGCCGCGGCCTTGGCCGGCAGCATGGCAAGCCCAAGCCTTGGTCAGCAGCAGCATGCCATGCCAACGCCTTGGCCAGCAGCATGCCTTGCCACGGCCTCGGCCAGCAGCATGCCTTGCCACGGCCTCGGCCATCAGCATGCCTTGCCACGGCCTCGGCCATCAGCATGCCTTGCCACGGCCTCGGCCATCAGCATGCCTTG
>NW_028129277.1:19950000-19962500 GCF_055761805.1 Camellia sinensis | reverse complement strand
GCCTCGGCCCGCATGCCTTGCTACGGCGTCGCCCAACATGCAGTGCCACGGCCTCGGCCCGCATGCCATGCCACGGCCTCGGCCCGCATGCCTTGCCACGGCGTCGCCCAACATGCCATGCCACGGCCTCGGCTAGCATGCCATGCCACGGCCTCGGCCCGCATGTCTTGCCAAGGCGTTGCCCAACATGCCATGCCACGGCCTCGGCCCGCATGCCTTGCCACGGCGTTGCCCAGCATGCCATGCCACCGCGTTGCCCGGCATGCCATGCCTTAGCCTTGGCCAGCATGGCATGCCACGGCCTCGGCCATCATGCCATGCCACGGCCTCGGCCCGCATGCCTTGCCACGGCGTTGCCCAACATGCCATGCCACGGCCTCGGCCCGCATGCCATGCCATGCCATGCCTTGGCCTTGGCCAGCATGACATGCCACGGCCTCGGCCCGCATGCCTTGCTACGGCGTCGCCCAACAAGCCATGCCACGGCCTCGGCCCGCATGACATGCCACGGCCTCGGACCGCATGCCTTGCTACGGCGTCGCCCAACATGCCATGCCACGGCCTCGGCCCGCATGCCATGCCACGGCCTCGGCCCGCATGACATGCCACGGCCTCGGCCATCATGCCATGCCACGGCCTCGGCCCGCATGCCTTGCCACGGCGTTGCCCAAGATGCCATGCCACGGCCTCGGCCCGCATGCCTTGCTACGGCGTCGCCCAACATGCCATGCCACGGCCTCGGCCCGCATGCCGTGCCACGGCCTCGGCCCGCATGCCATGCCATGCCACGGCCCGCATGTCTTGCCACGGCGTTGCCAAACATGCCATGCCACGGCCTCGGCCCGCATGCCTTGCGACGGCGTCGCCCAACATGCCATGCCACGGCCACGGCCCGCATGCCATGCCACGGCCTCGGCCCGCATGCCATGCCACGGCCTCGGCCCGCATGCCTTGCTGCGGCGTTGCCCAACATGCCATGCCACGGCCTCGGCCCGCATGCCTTGCCACCGCGTTGCCCAGCATGCCATGCCACCGCGTTGCCCGGCGTGCCATGCCTTAGCCTTGGCCAACATGTCGAGCCACGGCCTCGGCCCGCATGCCATGCCATGCCACAGCCCGCATGTCTTGCCACGGCGTTGCCAAACATGCCATGCCACGGCCTCGGCCCGCATGACGTGCCACGGCCTCGGCCCGCATGCCATGCCACGGCCTCGGCCCGCATGACATGCCACGGCCTCGGCCCGCATGCCTTGCCACGACGCCGCCCAACTTGCCATGCCACGGTCTCGGCCCGCATGCCATGCCACGGCCTCGGCCCGCATGACATGCCACGGCCTCGGCCCGCATGCCTTGCTACGGCGTCGCCCAACATGCCATGCCACGGCCTCGGCCCGCATGCCATGCCACGGCCTCGGCCCGCATGACATGCCACGGCCTCGGACCGCATGCCTTGCTACGGCGTCGCCCAACATGCCATGCCACGGCCTCGGCCCGCATGCCACGGCACGGCCTCGGCCCGCATGCCTTGCTACGGCGTCGCCCAACATGCCATGCCACGGCCTCGGCCCGCATGCCATGCCACGGCCTCGGCCCGCATGACATGCCACGGCCTCGGACCGCATGCCTTGCTACGGCGTCGCCCAACATGCCATGCCACGGCCTCGGCCCGCATGCCACGGCACGGCCTCGGCCCGCATGCCTTGCTACGGCGTCGCCCAACATGCCATGCCACGGCCTCGGCCCGCATGCCATGCCACGGCCTCGGCCCGCATGACATGCCACGGCCTCGGACCGCATGCCTTGCTACGGCGTCGCCCAACATGCCATGCCACGGCCTCGGCCCGCATGCCATGCCACGGCCTCGGCCCGCATGCCTTGCTGCGGCGTTGCCCAACATGCCATGCCACGGCCTCGGCCCGCATGCCTTGCCACCGCGTTGCCCAGCATGCCATGCCACCGCGTTGCCCGGCGTGCCATGCCTTAGCCTTGGCCAACATGTCGAGCCACGGCCTCGGCCCGCATGCCATGCCATGCCACGGCCCGCATGTCTTGCCACGGCGTGGCCAAACATGCCATGCCACGGCCTCGGCCCGCATGACGTGCCACGGCCTCGGCCCGCATGACATGCCACGGCCTCGGCCCGCATGCCTTGCTACGGCGTCGCCCAACATGCCTTGCCACGGCCTCGGCCCGCATGCCATGCCACGGCCTCGGCCCGCATGACATGCCACGGCCTCGGCCAGCATGCCTTGCCACGACGCCGCCCAACTTGCCATGCCACGGCCTCGGCCCGCATGCCATGCCACGGCCTCGGCCCGCATGACATGCCACGGCCTCGGCCCGCATGCCTTGCTACGGCGTCGCCCAACATGCCATGCCACGGCCTCGGCCCGCATGCCATGCCACGGCCTCGGCCCGCATGACATGCCACGGCCTCGGACCGCATGCCTTGCTACGGCGTCGCCCAACATGCCATGCCACGGCCTCGGCCCGCATGCCACGGCACGGCCTCGGCCCGCATGCCTTGCTACGGCGTCGCCCAACATGCCATGCCACGGCCTCGGCCCGCATGCCATGCCACGGCCTCGGCCCGCATGACATGCCACGGCCTCGGACCGCATGCCTTGCTACGGCGTCGCCCAACATGCCATGCCACGGCCTCGGCCCGCACGCCACGGCACGGCCTCGGGCCGCATGCCTTGCTACGGCGTCGCCCAACATGCCATGCCACGGCCTCGGCCCGCATGCCATGCCACGGCCTCGGCCGAATGACATGCCACGGCCTCGGACCGCATGCCTTGCTACGGCGTCGCCCAACATGCCATGCCACGGCCTCGGCCCGCATGCCATGCCACGGCCTCGGCCCGCATGACATGCCACGGCCTCGGCCCGCATGCCTTGCTACGGCGTCGCCCAACATGCCTTGCCACGGCCTCGGCCCGCATGCCATGCCACGGCCTCGGCCCGCATGCCTTGCCACGACGTCGCCCAACTTGCCATGCCACGGCCTCGGGCCGCATGCCATGCCACGGCCTCGGCGCGCATGACATGCCACGGCCTCGGCCCGCATGCCATGCTACGGCGTCGCCCAACATGCCATGCCACGGCCTCGGCCCGCATGCCATGCCACGGCCTCGGCCCGCATGCCATGCCACGGCCTCGGCCCGCATGACATGCCACGGCCTCGGACCGCATGCCTTGCTACGGCGTCGCCCAACATGCCATGCCACGGCCTCGGCCCGCATGCCATGCCACGGCCTCGGCCCGCATGCCACGGCACGGCCTCGGCCCGCATGCCTTGCTACGGCGTCGCCCAACATGCCATGCCACGGCCTCGGCCCGCATGCCATGCCACGGCCTCGGCCCGCATGACATGCCACGGCCTCGGACCGCATGCCTTGCTACGGCGTCGCCCAACATGCCATGCCACAGCCTCGGCCCGCATGCCGTGCCACGGCCTCGGCCTCGGCCCGCATGCCTTGCTACGACGTTGGCCAACATGCCATGCCACGGCCCCGGCCCGCATGCCATGCCACCGCGTTGCCCGGCGTGCCATGCCTTAGCCTTGGCCAACATGTCATGCCACGGCCTCGGCCCGCATGCCATGCCATGCCACGGCCCTCATGTCTTGCCACGGCGTTGCCAAACATGCCATGCCACGGCCTCGGCCCGCATGCCTTGCTACGGCGTCGCCCAACATGCCATGACATGCCACGGCCTCGGCCCGCATGCCTTGCTACGGCGTCGCCCAACATGCCATGCCACGGCCTCGGCCCGCATGCCATGCCACGGCCTCGGCCCGCATGCCTTGCGACGGCGTCGCCCAACATGCCATGCCACGGCCTCTGCCCGCATGCCATGCCACGGCCTCGGCCCGCGTGACATGCCACGGCCTCGGCCCGCATGCCTTGCCACGACGTCGCCCAACTTGCCATGCCACGGCCTCGGCCCGCATGCCATGCCACGGCCTCGGCTCGCATGACATGCCACGGCCTCGGCCCGCATGCCTTGCTACGGCGTCGCCCAACATGCCATGCCACGGCCTCGGCCCGCATGCCATGCCATGGCCTCGGCCCGCATGACATGCCACGGCCTCGGACCGCATGCCTTGCTACGGCGTCGCCCAACATGCCATGCCACGGCCTCGGCCCGCATGCCATGCCATGGCCTCGGCCCGCATGACATGCCACGGCCTCGGCCCGCATGCCTTGCTACGGCGTCGCCCAACATGCCATGCCACCGCGTTGCCCGGCGTGCCATGCCTTAGCCTTGGCCAACATGTCGTGCCACGGCCTCGGCCCGCATGCCATGCCATGCCACGGCCCGCATGTCTTGCCACGGCGTTGCCAAACATGCCATGCCACGGCCTCGGCCCGCATGCCTTGCCACGGCCTCGGCCAACATGCCATGCCACGGCCTCGGCCCGCATGCCATGCCACGGCCTCGGCCCGCATGACATGCCACGGCCTCGGCCCGCATGCCTTGCTACGGCGTCGCCCAACATGCCATGCCACGGCCTCGGCCCGCATGCCATGCCACGGCCTCGGCCCGCATGCCCTTCTACGGCGTTGCCCAACATGCCATGCCACGGCCTCGGCCCGCATGCCTTGCCACCGCGTTGCCCAGCATGCCATGCCACCGCGTTGCCCGGCGTGCCATGCCTTAGCCTTGGCCAACATGTCGTGCCACGGCCTCGGCCCGCATGCCATGCCACGGACGGCCTCGGCCCGCATGCCATGCCACGGCCTCGGCCCGCATGTCTTGCCACGGCGTTGCCCAACATGCCATGCCACGGCCTCGGCCCCCATGCCTTGCCACCGCGCTGCCCAGCATGCCAATGCACCGCGTTGCCCGGCGTGCCATGCCTTAGCCTTGGCCAACATGCCACGCCACGGCCTCGGCCCGCATGGCTTGCCAGGGCGTTGCCCAACATGCCATGCCACGGCCTCGGCCCGCATGTCTTGCCACGGCGTTGCCCAACATGCCATGCCATGCCACGCCACGGCCTCGGCCCGCATGCCATGCCACGGCCTCGGCCCGCATGCCATGCCATGCCATGCCACGGCCTCGGCCCGCATGCCATGCCACGGCCTCGGCCAGCATGCCATGCCAAGGCCTCGGCCCGCATGCCTTGCCACGGCGTTGCCCAGCATGCCATGCCACCGCGTTGCCCAGCGGGCCGTGCCGCGGCCTCGGCCTGCATGCCTTGCGACTGCCTTGGCCAGCGTGCCATGCCTTAGCCTTGGCCTACATGCCATGCCACTGCCTTGGCCAGCATGTCGTGCCACCGCCACGGCCAGCATGCCATGCCGGTCCGTTGCCCAGCATGCCACGGCCGTGGCGGCATGGCAAGCCACGGCCTCGGCCAGCATGCCATGCCACGGCCTCGGCCAGCATGCCATGGCACTGTCTTGGTCAGCATGCCATGCCATGGCACCGCCTTGTCCAGCACGCCGTGCCGCAGCGTTGGCCAGCATGCCTTGGCCGGCATGCCATGCCAATGCCTTGGGCCAACATGGCGTGCCACGGGCTGGGCATGCCACGGGCTGGGCGAGCATGCCACGCCACGGCCTTGGCTAGCAGCAAGGCATGCCACGGCCTCGGCGAGCATGCCATGCCATGCCAAGGCCAAGGCCAAAGCCAAGGCCAAGGCAGTGGGCAAGGCCAAGTCCCTGTGCAAGGCATGGCCAAGGCCAAGGCAAAGGCCATGGCCGCGGGCAAAGGCCAAGGCCAAGGCCAAGGCCATGGCGTGCCACCGCCTCGATCGATCTTTTTGAACATGATTCTTTTATACCCAAACCGTGCAACACAATTAAAAATGCACTACAATCAATTTTAAATGTCATTCCCTATTTTTTTGCAATTTTTCTAGAGCTTTTCGAATTTTTAAAGCCCTTATTTGGCATAAAAAAATCAAAATAAAATAAAAAAAATGAAAAAAATAATTTAATAATTTCTATAATTACTAGTGAATCATCCTTTAATTATGGGAATTTTTCCATAATTTTTTGACTATTTTTATTAATTTTTATTATTTTTTAAGTATTAATATCGAAATAAATTAAAATAAAATATTTTCTGTAAAAAAATATTTTTTTTAATTTTTTTTATGGTGTATTAAATTATTTCCTACAACTTTCATGTTGAAAGTTTTGGCAAAAAACGATTACTTTTTAAAAAAACCCCATTATGACTCCTCGAACATGCTTGATGTTTCCTCCTGCCAGATTGAAAAGGGCTTAACAGGCTATTATAAGGGGGGGGCACCTCCCTTGCCCAGGGCAAGGCAGTGGCAGGTACGCCCCATGTTGGGCGCGGCCTGGGCTGCGGCCTTGGGTTACATGCACTGCGGCTCGACCGCGGCCTGGGCTGCGGCCTGGGGCGGCTCGGCCGCGGCCTTGGGCGGCCTGGACCGCGGCCTTGGGCGGCCTTGCGCGGCCTGGGCGCGGCCTTGGGCGGCCTGGGCGCGGCCTTGCGCGGCCTGGGCGCGGCCTTGCGCGGCCTGGGCGCGGCCTTGGGCAGCATGGCGTGGCATGCGCGCGGGCGTGGGCGGCCTGGCATGCGCGCGGCATGGGCAGCACGGCATGGCATGCGCACGGCCTGGGCGGCCTGGCATGCAGCCGGCCTGGCATGCCCGCGGCGTGGGCAGCACGGCATGGCATGCGCACGGCCTGGTCGGCCTGGCATGCAGCCGGCCTGGCATGCCCGCGGCGTGGGCAGCACGGCATGGCATGCGCACGGCCTGGGCGGCCTGGCATGCAGCCGGCCTGGGCAGCACGGCATGGCATGCGCACGGCCTGGGCGGCCTGGCATGCCCGCGGCGTGGGCAGCGTGGCCTGTGCGAATACCGCGCGCGTGGTCTTTTGACCACGGTGCGCGTGTTGCGCGCATGGTCGCGCACGCCTTTGCACGCCTTCGCACGCAACGCACGTCTAGTGATAAGAACCGCAGCCAAGGCAGCCCAGCCCCAAGGCCAAGGCCAGCAGCATGGCATGCCACGGCGAAGGCAGCCCAGCCAAAGCCAGCAGCATGCCATGCCAAGGCCAGCAGCATGCCATGCCACGGCCAAGGCAGGCCAGCCAAAGCCAGCAGCATGCCATGCCAAGGCCAAGGCCAGCAGCATGCCATGCCACGGCCAAGGCAGCCCAACCAAAGCCAGCAGCATGCCATGCCAAGGCCTAGGCCAGCAGCATGCCATGCCACGGCCAAGGCAGGCCAGCCAAAGCCAGCAGCAAGCCATGCCAAGGCCTTGGCCACCAGCATGCCATGCCACGGCCAAGGCAGCCCAGCCAAAGCCAGCAGCATGCCATGCCAAGGCCTAGGCCAGCAGCATGCCATGCCACGGCCAAGGCAGGCCAGCCAAAGCCAGCAGCATGCCATGCCAAGGCCAAGGCCAGCAGCATGCCATGCCACGGCCAAGGCAGCCCAACCAAAGCCAGCAGCATGCCATGCCAAGGCCTAGGCCAGCAGCATGCCATGCCACGGCCAAGGCAGGCCAGCCAAAGCCAGCAGCAAGCCATGCCAAGGCCTTGGCCACCAGCATGCCATGCCACGGCCAAGGCAGCCCAGCCAAAGCCAGCAGCATGCCATGCCAAGGCCTAGGCCAGCAGCATGCCATGCCACGGCCAAGGCAGGCCAGCCAAAGCCAGCAGCATGCCATGCCAAGGCCAAGGCCAGCAGCATGCCATGCCACGGCCAAGGCAGCCCAACCAAAGCCAGCAGCATGCCATGCCAAGGCCTAGGCCAGCAGCATGCCATGCCACGGCCAAGGCAGGCCAGCCAAAGCCAGCAGCATGCCATGCCAAGGCCAAGGCCAGCAGCATGCCATGCCACGGCCAAGGCAGCCCAGCCAAAGCCAGCAGCATGCCATGCCAAGGCCTAGGCCAGCAGCATGCCATGCCACGGCCAAGGCAGGCAAGCCAAAGCCAGCAGCATGCCATGCCAAGGCCAAGGCCAGCAGCATGCCATGCCACGGCCAAGGCAGCCCAGCCAAAGCCAGCAGCATGCCATGCCAAGGCCAAGGCCAGCAGCATGCCATGCCACGGCCAAGGCAGCCCAGCCAAAGCCAGCAGCATGCCATGCCAAGGCCTAGGCCAGCAGCATGCCATGCCACGGCCAAGGCAGGCCAGCCAAAGCCAGCAGCAAGCCATGCCAAGGCCTAGGCCACCAGCATGCCATGCCACGGCCAAGGCAGCCCAGCCAAAGCCAGCAGCATGCCATGCCAAGGCCTAGGCCAGCAGCATGCCATGCCACGGCCAAGGCAGGCCAGCCAAAGCCAGCAGCATGCCATGCCAAGGCCAAGGCCAGCAGCATGCCATGCCACGGCCAAGGCAGCCCAACCAAAGCCAGCAGCATGCCATGCCAAGGCCTAGGCCAGCAGCATGCCATGCCACGGCCAAGGCAGGCCAGCCAAAGCCAGCAGCATGCCATGCCACGGCCAAGGCAGCCCAGCCAAAGCCAGCAGCATGCCATGCCAAGGCCTAGGCCAGCAGCATGCCATGCCACGGCCAAGGCAGGCAAGCCAAAGCCAGCAGCATGCCATGCCAAGGCCAAGGCCAGCAGCATGCCATGCCACGGCCAAGGCAGCCCAGCCAAAGCCAGCAGCATGCCATGCCAAGGCCAAGGCCAGCAGCATGCCATGCCACGGCCAAGGCAGCCCAGCCAAAGCCAGCAGCATGCCATGCCAAGGCCTAGGCCAGCAGCATGCCATGCCACGGCCAAGGCAGGCCAGCCAAAGCCAGCAGCATGCCATGCCAAGGCCAAGGCCAGCAGCATGCCATGCCACGGCCAAGGCAGCCCAACCAAAGCCAGCAGCATGCCATGCCAAGGCCTAGGCCAGCAGCATGCCATGCCACGGCCAAGGCAGGCCAGCCAAAGCCAGCAGCAAGCCATGCCAAGGCCTTGGCCACCAGCATGCCATGCCACGGCCAAGGCAGCCCAGCCAAAGCCAGCAGCATGCCATGCCAAGGCCTAGGCCAGCAGCATGCCATGCCACGGCCAAGGCAGGCCAGCCAAAGCCAGCAGCATGCCATGCCAAGGCCAAGGCCAGCAGCATGCCATGCCACGGCCAAGGCAGCCCAGCCAAAGCCAGCAGCATGCCATGCCAAGGCCTAGGCCAGCAGCATGCCATGCCAAGGCCAAGGCCAGCAGCATGCCATGCCACGGCCAAGGCAGCCCAGCCAAAGCCAGCAGCATGCCATGCCAAGGCCAAGGCCAGCAGCATGCCATGCCACGGCCAAGGCAGCCCAGCCAAAGCCAGCAGCATGCCATGCCAAGGCCTAGGCCAGCAGCATGCCATGCCACGGCCAAGGCAGGCCAGCCAAAGCCAGCAGCATGCCATGCCAAGGCCAAGGCCAGCAGCATGCCATGCCACGGCCTAGGCCAGCAGCATGCCATGCCACGGCCAAGGCAGCCCAGCCAAAGCCAGCAGCATGCCATGCCACGGCCAAGGCAGCCCAGCCAAAGCCAGCAGCATGCCATGCCAAGGCCAAGGCCAAGGCCAGCAGCATGCCATGCCACGGCCAAGGCCAAGGCCAAGGCAGCCCATCCGAAGCCAGCAACATTCCATGGCAAGGCCAACGCAGCCCAGCCAAAGCCGGCGGCATGCCATGCCAAGGCCAAGGCCAGCCGCATGTCTTGCCACGGCCTTGTCCCGCAGCGTGGCGTGCCTTGGCCTTGGGCTAGAACATCGCATGCCACGCCCTTGGCAAGCAATCCTGTCCCTCGTGTAATTGCCATTTGGTTTGGCTTTGACTTACGTATATGTTGCCCTGCGAAATGCTTGTCCCTCGGGTAATAGCCGGTTTGGTTGCCTTTGACTTGCGAACACGTTGCTAGTGCTTTCCCCAGTGGAAGCTTGTTGGGAAAAGTATGTCCCTCGGAAGTTGCCTGTTGCGTTTGTTATTTGCATTCGAGCTATCCGATGCTTGCTGGGTTTCTCTAAGAGTTTTTGCACGTTCGTCGGGCTTTTTAATTATTTATTTACTCATAAAAATTATAATAAAATAAATTAAAAATAAAAAAATAATTAAAAAAATTACTATAATTACTAGTGCCTCATCTTATAATTGTTGGAATTTTTCTAGAATTTTTTGAGTATTTTTAGTAATTTTTATTATTTTTTAAGTATTAAAATTGAAATAAATTAAAATAAAATATTCCGGTGGCCAAATATTTTTTTATAATTTTTTTTATGGTGTATTAAATTATTTCATACAACTTTCATGTTGAAAGTTTTGGCAAAAAACCATTACTTTTTAAAAAAACCCCATTATGACTCCTCGAACATGCTTGATGTTTCCTCCTGCCAGATTGAAAAGGGCTTAACAGGCTATTATAAGGGGGGGGCACCTCCCTTAAGGCTGGCCAGCATGGCCAGGCCACAGGCCACGCCTATGCCTAGGCGGGCGCTTGGCACATGCCATCGCTTGGCTTGTGGCATTGGCTTGTGGCATCGAAACTACATAGCCAAGCACGGGATGCGTCGAGTGGCGGCCCGCGGCGGTGGCGGTGGCACGTTGGCCTAGGGCAGCATGCCATGCCACAGCCTTGGCCAGCAACATGGCATGCCAAAGCCTTGGCCAGCAGCATGCCATGCCCTGGCCTTGGCAAGCATGTCATGCCACGGCCTTGGCCAGCAGCATGCCATGCCACGGCCTTGGCCAGCAGCATGCCATGCCCCGGCCTTGGCCAGCATGTCATGCCACGGCCTTGGCCAGCAGCATGCCATGCCACAGCCTTGGCCAGCAGCATGCCATGCCACAGCCTTGGCCAGCAACATGGCATGCCAAAGCCTTGGCCAGCAGCACGCCATGCCCCGGCCTTGGCAAGCTTGTCATGCCACGGCCATGGCCAGCAGCGTGCTATGCCCCGGCCTTGGCCAGCAGCGTGCCATGCCACGACCTTGGCCAGCAGCTTGCCATGCCCCGGCCTTGGCCAGCATGTCATGCCACGGCCTTGGCCAGCAGCATGCCATGCCACGGCCTTGGCCAGCAACATGGCATGCCGCGGCCTTGGCCAGCAGCATGCCATGCCCTGGCCTTGGCAAGCATGTCATGCCACGGCCTTGGCCAGCAGCATGCCATGCCACGGCCTTGGCCAGCAGCATGCCATGCCCCGGCCTTGGCCAGCATGTCATGCCACGGCCTTGGCCAGCAGCATGGCATGCCACAGCCTTGGCCAGCAGCATGCCATGCCACAGCCTTGGCCAGCAGCATGCCATGCCACAGCCTTGGCCAGCAACATGGCATGCCAAAGCCTTGGCCAGCAGCACGCCATGCCCCGGCCTTGGCAAGCTTGTCATGCCACGGCCATGGCCAGCAAGCAGCGTGCTATGCCCCGGCCTTGGCCAGCAGCGTGCCATGCCACGACCTTGGCCAGCAGCTTGCCATGCCCCGGCCTTGGCCAGCATGTCATGCCACGGCCTTGGCCGGCAGCATGGCAAGCCCAAGCCTTGGTCAGCAGCAGCATGCCATGCCAACGCCTTGGCCAGCAGCATGCCTTGCCACGGCCTCGGCCATCAGCATGCCTTGCCACGGCCTCGGCCATCAGCATGCCTTGCCACGGCCTCGGCCATCAGCATGCCTTGCCACGGCCTTGTCCAGCAGCATGGCATGCCCGGCCTTGGCCAGCAGCATGTCATGCCACGGCCTTGGCAAGCATGCCAAGCCACGGCCTTGGCAAGCATGCCATGTCCCTCGGGTAATTGTACAAGTTGCCTTGCGAAATGCATGTCCCTCGGTTAAATTGCCATTTGGTTGGCTTTGGCGTGCGAACGAGTTGCCTGTGCTTTCCTTGTGGAAGCTTGTTGCGAGAAGTATGTCCCTCGAAAGTTGCCTGTTGCGTTTGTTATTTGCATTCGCGCTAACCGGTGCTTGCTCGGCCTCTCTAAATGTTTTCGCGCGTTCGTCGGGCTTCTTGGTCCTTCGGGGGGTGATTCGTTTTGGGGGGCTGATGCACAGTGTACGTCGTGGCGCGTGAGTTGTGTTCGGTTTGTGCGAGTTGGACGGATCCCTGCCTGTGCAGCGAACTCCACTGGTGCATTCCTCCATGTCCCTCGGGTTGTCTTCGACTCGCCTTCGGGTTGCTTGCGCTTCCCTAGTGGAAGGTGCCTTGCGAAAAGCGTGTCCCTCGGGTAATTGCCATTTGGTTGGCTTTGACGTTCGAACGAGTTGCCTATGCTTTCCTAGTGGAAGCTTGTTGCGAAAAGTATGTCCCTCGAAATTTGCCTGTTGCGTTTGTTATTTGCATTCGCGCTAACCGGTGCTTGCTCGGCCTCTCTAAATGTTTTCGCGCGTTCGTCGGGCTTCTTAGTCCTTCGGGGGGTGATTCGTTTTGGGGGGCTGGTGCACAGTGTACGTCGTGGCGCGTGAGTTGTGTTCGGTTTGTGCGAGTTGGACGGATCCCTGCCTGTGCAGCGAACTCCACTGGTGCATTCCTCCATGTCCCTCGGGTTGTCTTCGACTCGCCTTCGGGTTGCCTGCGCTTCCCTAGTGGAAGGT
>NW_028129277.1:19927500-19940000 GCF_055761805.1 Camellia sinensis | reverse complement strand
CGGCCCGCATGCCATGCCACGGCCTCGGCCCGCATGCCTTGCTGCGGCGTTGCCCAACATGCCATGCCACGGCCTCGGCCCGCATGCCTTGCCACCGCGTTGCCCAGCATGCCATGCCACCGCGTTGCCCGGCGTGCCATGCCTTAGCCTTGGCCAACATGTCGAGCCACGGCCTCGGCCCGCATGCCATGCCATGCCACAGCCCGCATGTCTTGCCACGGCGTTGCCAAACATGCCATGCCACGGCCTCGGCCCGCATGACGTGCCACGGCCTCGGCCCGCATGCCATGCCACGGCCTCGGCCCGCATGACATGCCACGGCCTCGGCCCGCATGCCTTGCCACGACGCCGCCCAACTTGCCATGCCACGGTCTCGGCCCGCATGCCATGCCACGGCCTCGGCCCGCATGACATGCCACGGCCTCGGCCCGCATGCCTTGCTACGGCGTCGCCCAACATGCCATGCCACGGCCTCGGCCCGCATGCCATGCCACGGCCTCGGCCCGCATGACATGCCACGGCCTCGGACCGCATGCCTTGCTACGGCGTCGCCCAACATGCCATGCCACGGCCTCGGCCCGCATGCCACGGCACGGCCTCGGCCCGCATGCCTTGCTACGGCGTCGCCCAACATGCCATGCCACGGCCTCGGCCCGCATGCCATGCCACGGCCTCGGCCCGCATGACATGCCACGGCCTCGGACCGCATGCCTTGCTACGGCGTCGCCCAACATGCCATGCCACGGCCTCGGCCCGCATGCCACGGCACGGCCTCGGCCCGCATGCCTTGCTACGGCGTCGCCCAACATGCCATGCCACGGCCTCGGCCCGCATGCCATGCCACGGCCTCGGCCCGCATGACATGCCACGGCCTCGGACCGCATGCCTTGCTACGGCGTCGCCCAACATGCCATGCCACGGCCTCGGCCCGCATGCCATGCCACGGCCTCGGCCCGCATGCCTTGCTGCGGCGTTGCCCAACATGCCATGCCACGGCCTCGGCCCGCATGCCTTGCCACCGCGTTGCCCAGCATGCCATGCCACCGCGTTGCCCGGCGTGCCATGCCTTAGCCTTGGCCAACATGTCGAGCCACGGCCTCGGCCCGCATGCCATGCCATGCCACGGCCCGCATGTCTTGCCACGGCGTGGCCAAACATGCCATGCCACGGCCTCGGCCCGCATGACGTGCCACGGCCTCGGCCCGCATGACATGCCACGGCCTCGGCCCGCATGCCTTGCTACGGCGTCGCCCAACATGCCTTGCCACGGCCTCGGCCCGCATGCCATGCCACGGCCTCGGCCCGCATGACATGCCACGGCCTCGGCCAGCATGCCTTGCCACGACGCCGCCCAACTTGCCATGCCACGGCCTCGGCCCGCATGCCATGCCACGGCCTCGGCCCGCATGACATGCCACGGCCTCGGCCCGCATGCCTTGCTACGGCGTCGCCCAACATGCCATGCCACGGCCTCGGCCCGCATGCCATGCCACGGCCTCGGCCCGCATGACATGCCACGGCCTCGGACCGCATGCCTTGCTACGGCGTCGCCCAACATGCCATGCCACGGCCTCGGCCCGCATGCCACGGCACGGCCTCGGCCCGCATGCCTTGCTACGGCGTCGCCCAACATGCCATGCCACGGCCTCGGCCCGCATGCCATGCCACGGCCTCGGCCCGCATGACATGCCACGGCCTCGGACCGCATGCCTTGCTACGGCGTCGCCCAACATGCCATGCCACGGCCTCGGCCCGCACGCCACGGCACGGCCTCGGGCCGCATGCCTTGCTACGGCGTCGCCCAACATGCCATGCCACGGCCTCGGCCCGCATGCCATGCCACGGCCTCGGCCGAATGACATGCCACGGCCTCGGACCGCATGCCTTGCTACGGCGTCGCCCAACATGCCATGCCACGGCCTCGGCCCGCATGCCATGCCACGGCCTCGGCCCGCATGACATGCCACGGCCTCGGCCCGCATGCCTTGCTACGGCGTCGCCCAACATGCCTTGCCACGGCCTCGGCCCGCATGCCATGCCACGGCCTCGGCCCGCATGCCTTGCCACGACGTCGCCCAACTTGCCATGCCACGGCCTCGGGCCGCATGCCATGCCACGGCCTCGGCGCGCATGACATGCCACGGCCTCGGCCCGCATGCCATGCTACGGCGTCGCCCAACATGCCATGCCACGGCCTCGGCCCGCATGCCATGCCACGGCCTCGGCCCGCATGCCATGCCACGGCCTCGGCCCGCATGACATGCCACGGCCTCGGACCGCATGCCTTGCTACGGCGTCGCCCAACATGCCATGCCACGGCCTCGGCCCGCATGCCATGCCACGGCCTCGGCCCGCATGCCACGGCACGGCCTCGGCCCGCATGCCTTGCTACGGCGTCGCCCAACATGCCATGCCACGGCCTCGGCCCGCATGCCATGCCACGGCCTCGGCCCGCATGACATGCCACGGCCTCGGACCGCATGCCTTGCTACGGCGTCGCCCAACATGCCATGCCACAGCCTCGGCCCGCATGCCGTGCCACGGCCTCGGCCTCGGCCCGCAAGCCTTGCTACGACGTTGGCCAACATGCCATGCCACGGCCCCGGCCCGCATGCCATGCCACCGCGTTGCCCGGCGTGCCATGCCTTAGCCTTGGCCAACATGTCATGCCACGGCCTCGGCCCGCATGCCATGCCATGCCACGGCCCTCATGTCTTGCCACGGCGTTGCCAAACATGCCATGCCACGGCCTCGGCCCGCATGCCTTGCTACGGCGTCGCCCAACATGCCATGACATGCCACGGCCTCGGCCCGCATGCCTTGCTACGGCGTCGCCCAACATGCCATGCCACGGCCTCGGCCCGCATGCCATGCCACGGCCTCGGCCCGCATGCCTTGCGACGGCGTCGCCCAACATGCCATGCCACGGCCTCTGCCCGCATGCCATGCCACGGCCTCGGCCCGCGTGACATGCCACGGCCTCGGCCCGCATGCCTTGCCACGACGTCGCCCAACTTGCCATGCCACGGCCTCGGCCCGCATGCCATGCCACGGCCTCGGCTCGCATGACATGCCACGGCCTCGGCCCGCATGCCTTGCTACGGCGTCGCCCAACATGCCATGCCACGGCCTCGGCCCGCATGCCATGCCATGGCCTCGGCCCGCATGACATGCCACGGCCTCGGACCGCATGCCTTGCTACGGCGTCGCCCAACATGCCATGCCACGGCCTCGGCCCGCATGCCATGCCATGGCCTCGGCCCGCATGACATGCCACGGCCTCGGCCCGCATGCCTTGCTACGGCGTCGCCCAACATGCCATGCCACCGCGTTGCCCGGCGTGCCATGCCTTAGCCTTGGCCAACATGTCGTGCCACGGCCTCGGCCCGCATGCCATGCCATGCCACGGCCCGCATGTCTTGCCACGGCGTTGCCAAACATGCCATGCCACGGCCTCGGCCCGCATGCCTTGCCACGGCCTCGGCCAACATGCCATGCCACGGCCTCGGCCCGCATGCCATGCCACGGCCTCGGCCCGCATGACATGCCACGGCCTCGGCCCGCATGCCTTGCTACGGCGTCGCCCAACATGCCATGCCACGGCCTCGGCCCGCATGCCATGCCACGGCCTCGGCCCGCATGCCCTTCTACGGCGTTGCCCAACATGCCATGCCACGGCCTCGGCCCGCATGCCTTGCCACCGCGTTGCCCAGCATGCCATGCCACCGCGTTGCCCGGCGTGCCATGCCTTAGCCTTGGCCAACATGTCGTGCCACGGCCTCGGCCCGCATGCCATGCCACGGACGGCCTCGGCCCGCATGCCATGCCACGGCCTCGGCCCGCATGTCTTGCCACGGCGTTGCCCAACATGCCATGCCACGGCCTCGGCCCCCATGCCTTGCCACCGCGCTGCCCAGCATGCCAATGCACCGCGTTGCCCGGCGTGCCATGCCTTAGCCTTGGCCAACATGCCACGCCACGGCCTCGGCCCGCATGGCTTGCCAGGGCGTTGCCCAACATGCCATGCCACGGCCTCGGCCCGCATGTCTTGCCACGGCGTTGCCCAACATGCCATGCCATGCCACGCCACGGCCTCGGCCCGCATGCCATGCCACGGCCTCGGCCCGCATGCCATGCCATGCCATGCCACGGCCTCGGCCCGCATGCCATGCCACGGCCTCGGCCAGCATGCCATGCCAAGGCCTCGGCCCGCATGCCTTGCCACGGCGTTGCCCAGCATGCCATGCCACCGCGTTGCCCAGCGGGCCGTGCCGCGGCCTCGGCCTGCATGCCTTGCGACTGCCTTGGCCAGCGTGCCATGCCTTAGCCTTGGCCTACATGCCATGCCACTGCCTTGGCCAGCATGTCGTGCCACCGCCACGGCCAGCATGCCATGCCGGTCCGTTGCCCAGCATGCCACGGCCGTGGCGGCATGGCAAGCCACGGCCTCGGCCAGCATGCCATGCCACGGCCTCGGCCAGCATGCCATGGCACTGTCTTGGTCAGCATGCCATGCCATGGCACCGCCTTGTCCAGCACGCCGTGCCGCAGCGTTGGCCAGCATGCCTTGGCCGGCATGCCATGCCAATGCCTTGGGCCAACATGGCGTGCCACGGGCTGGGCATGCCACGGGCTGGGCGAGCATGCCACGCCACGGCCTTGGCTAGCAGCAAGGCATGCCACGGCCTCGGCGAGCATGCCATGCCATGCCAAGGCCAAGGCCAAAGCCAAGGCCAAGGCAGTGGGCAAGGCCAAGTCCCTGTGCAAGGCATGGCCAAGGCCAAGGCAAAGGCCATGGCCGCGGGCAAAGGCCAAGGCCAAGGCCAAGGCCATGGCGTGCCACCGCCTCGATCGATCTTTTTGAACATGATTCTTTTATACCCAAACCGTGCAACACAATTAAAAATGCACTACAATCAATTTTAAATGTCATTCCCTATTTTTTTGCAATTTTTCTAGAGCTTTTCGAATTTTTAAAGCCCTTATTTGGCATAAAAAAATCAAAATAAAATAAAAAAAATGAAAAAAATAATTTAATAATTTCTATAATTACTAGTGAATCATCCTTTAATTATGGGAATTTTTCCATAATTTTTTGACTATTTTTATTAATTTTTATTATTTTTTAAGTATTAATATCGAAATAAATTAAAATAAAATATTTTCTGTAAAAAAATATTTTTTTTAATTTTTTTTATGGTGTATTAAATTATTTCCTACAACTTTCATGTTGAAAGTTTTGGCAAAAAACGATTACTTTTTAAAAAAACCCCATTATGACTCCTCGAACATGCTTGATGTTTCCTCCTGCCAGATTGAAAAGGGCTTAACAGGCTATTATAAGGGGGGGGCACCTCCCTTGCCCAGGGCAAGGCAGTGGCAGGTACGCCCCATGTTGGGCGCGGCCTGGGCTGCGGCCTTGGGTTACATGCACTGCGGCTCGACCGCGGCCTGGGCTGCGGCCTGGGGCGGCTCGGCCGCGGCCTTGGGCGGCCTGGACCGCGGCCTTGGGCGGCCTTGCGCGGCCTGGGCGCGGCCTTGGGCGGCCTGGGCGCGGCCTTGCGCGGCCTGGGCGCGGCCTTGCGCGGCCTGGGCGCGGCCTTGGGCAGCATGGCGTGGCATGCGCGCGGGCGTGGGCGGCCTGGCATGCGCGCGGCATGGGCAGCACGGCATGGCATGCGCACGGCCTGGGCGGCCTGGCATGCAGCCGGCCTGGCATGCCCGCGGCGTGGGCAGCACGGCATGGCATGCGCACGGCCTGGTCGGCCTGGCATGCAGCCGGCCTGGCATGCCCGCGGCGTGGGCAGCACGGCATGGCATGCGCACGGCCTGGGCGGCCTGGCATGCAGCCGGCCTGGGCAGCACGGCATGGCATGCGCACGGCCTGGGCGGCCTGGCATGCCCGCGGCGTGGGCAGCGTGGCCTGTGCGAATACCGCGCGCGTGGTCTTTTGACCACGGTGCGCGTGTTGCGCGCATGGTCGCGCACGCCTTTGCACGCCTTCGCACGCAACGCACGTCTAGTGATAAGAACCGCAGCCAAGGCAGCCCAGCCCCAAGGCCAAGGCCAGCAGCATGGCATGCCACGGCGAAGGCAGCCCAGCCAAAGCCAGCAGCATGCCATGCCAAGGCCAGCAGCATGCCATGCCACGGCCAAGGCAGGCCAGCCAAAGCCAGCAGCATGCCATGCCAAGGCCAAGGCCAGCAGCATGCCATGCCACGGCCAAGGCAGCCCAGCCAAAGCCAGCAGCATGCCATGCCAAGGCCTAGGCCAGCAGCATGCCATGCCACGGCCAAGGCAGGCCAGCCAAAGCCAGCAGCATGCCATGCCAAGGCCAAGGCCAGCAGCATGCCATGCCACGGCCAAGGCAGCCCAACCAAAGCCAGCAGCATGCCATGCCAAGGCCTAGGCCAGCAGCATGCCATGCCACGGCCAAGGCAGGCCAGCCAAAGCCAGCAGCATGCCATGCCAAGGCCAAGGCCAGCAGCATGCCATGCCACGGCCAAGGCAGCCCAGCCAAAGCCAGCAGCATGCCATGCCAAGGCCTAGGCCAGCAGCATGCCATGCCACGGCCAAGGCAGGCAAGCCAAAGCCAGCAGCATGCCATGCCAAGGCCAAGGCCAGCAGCATGCCATGCCACGGCCAAGGCAGCCCAGCCAAAGCCAGCAGCATGCCATGCCAAGGCCTAGGCCAGCAGCATGCCATGCCACGGCCAAGGCAGGCCAGCCAAAGCCAGCAGCAAGCCATGCCAAGGCCTAGGCCACCAGCATGCCATGCCACGGCCAAGGCAGCCCAGCCAAAGCCAGCAGCATGCCATGCCAAGGCCTAGGCCAGCAGCATGCCATGCCACGGCCAAGGCAGGCCAGCCAAAGCCAGCAGCATGCCATGCCAAGGCCAAGGCCAGCAGCATGCCATGCCACGGCCAAGGCAGCCCAACCAAAGCCAGCAGCATGCCATGCCAAGGCCTAGGCCAGCAGCATGCCATGCCACGGCCAAGGCAGGCCAGCCAAAGCCAGCAGCATGCCATGCCAAGGCCAAGGCCAGCAGCATGCCATGCCACGGCCAAGGCAGCCCAGCCAAAGCCAGCAGCATGCCATGCCAAGGCCTAGGCCAGCAGCATGCCATGCCACGGCCAAGGCAGGCAAGCCAAAGCCAGCAGCATGCCATGCCAAGGCCAAGGCCAGCAGCATGCCATGCCACGGCCAAGGCAGCCCAGCCAAAGCCAGCAGCATGCCATGCCAAGGCCAAGGCCAGCAGCATGCCATGCCACGGCCAAGGCAGCCCAACCAAAGCCAGCAGCATGCCATGCCAAGGCCTAGGCCAGCAGCATGCCATGCCACGGCCAAGGCAGGCCAGCCAAAGCCAGCAGCATGCCATGCCAAGGCCAAGGCCAGCAGCATGCCATGCCACGGCCAAGGCAGCCCAGCCAAAGCCAGCAGCATGCCATGCCAAGGCCTAGGCCAGCAGCATGCCATGCCACGGCCAAGGCAGGCAAGCCAAAGCCAGCAGCATGCCATGCCAAGGCCAAGGCCAGCAGCATGCCATGCCACGGCCAAGGCAGCCCAGCCAAAGCCAGCAGCATGCCATGCCAAGGCCAAGGCCAGCAGCATGCCATGCCACGGCCAAGGCAGCCCAGCCAAAGCCAGCAGCATGCCATGCCAAGGCCTAGGCCAGCAGCATGCCATGCCACGGCCAAGGCAGGCCAGCCAAAGCCAGCAGCATGCCATGCCAAGGCCAAGGCCAGCAGCATGCCATGCCACGGCCAAGGCAGCCCAACCAAAGCCAGCAGCATGCCATGCCAAGGCCTAGGCCAGCAGCATGCCATGCCACGGCCAAGGCAGGCCAGCCAAAGCCAGCAGCAAGCCATGCCAAGGCCTTGGCCACCAGCATGCCATGCCACGGCCAAGGCAGCCCAGCCAAAGCCAGCAGCATGCCATGCCAAGGCCTAGGCCAGCAGCATGCCATGCCACGGCCAAGGCAGGCCAGCCAAAGCCAGCAGCATGCCATGCCAAGGCCAAGGCCAGCAGCATGCCATGCCAAGGCCAAGGCAAGGCAGCCCAACCAAAGCCAGCAGCATGCCATGCCAAGGCCTAGGCCAGCAGCATGCCATGCCACGGCCAAGGCAGGCCAGCCAAAGCCAGCAGCATGCCATGCCAAGGCCAAGGCCAGCAGCATGCCATGCCACGGCCAAGGCAGCCCAGCCAAAGCCAGCAGCATGCCATGCCAAGGCCTAGGCCAGCAGCATGCCATGCCACGGCCAAGGCAGGCAAGCCAAAGCCAGCAGCATGCCATGCCAAGGCCAAGGCCAGCAGCATGCCATGCCACGGCCAAGGCAGCCCAGCCAAAGCCAGCAGCATGCCATGCCAAGGCCAAGGCCAGCAGCATGCCATGCCACGGCCAAGGCAGCCCAGCCAAAGCCAGCAGCATGCCATGCCAAGGCCTAGGCCAGCAGCATGCCATGCCACGGCCAAGGCAGGCCAGCCAAAGCCAGCAGCATGCCATGCCAAGGCCAAGGCCAGCAGCATGCCATGCCACGGCCAAGGCAGCCCAACCAAAGCCAGCAGCATGCCATGCCAAGGCCTAGGCCAGCAGCATGCCATGCCACGGCCAAGGCAGGCCAGCCAAAGCCAGCAGCAAGCCATGCCAAGGCCTAGGCCACCAGCATTCCATGCCACGGCCAAGGCAGCCCAGCCAAAGCCAGCAGCATGCCATGCCAAGGCCTAGGCCAGCAGCATGCCATGCCACGGCCAAGGCAGGCAAGCCAAAGCCAGCAGCATGCCATGCCAAGGCCAAGGCCAGCAGCATGCCATGCCACGGCCAAGGCAGCCCAGCCAAAGCCAGCAGCATGCCATGCCACGGCCAAGGCAGCCCAGCCAAAGCCAGCAGCATGCCATGCCAAGGCCTAGGCCAGCAGCATGCCATGCCACGGCCAAGGCAGGCCAGCCAAAGCCAGCAGCATGCCATGCCAAGGCCAAGGCCAGCAGCATGCCATGCCACGGCCAAGGCAGCCCAGCCAAAGCCAGCAGCATGCCATGCCAAGGCCAAGGCCAGCAGCATGCCATGCCACGGCCAAGGCAGCCCAGCCAAAGCCAGCAGCATGCCATGCCAAGGCCTAGG
Organism: Camellia sinensis; assembly: GCF_055761805.1. Lineage (NCBI taxonomy): Eukaryota > Viridiplantae > Streptophyta > Magnoliopsida > Ericales > Theaceae > Camellia > Camellia sinensis. The sequence goes on along the minus strand of NW_028129277.1, from coordinate 19,930,883 downwards.
CCAGCAGCATGCCATGCCACGGCCAAGGCAGGCCAGCCAAAGCCAGCAGCATGCCATGCCAAGGCCAAGGCCAGCAGCATGCCATGCCACGGCCTAGGCCAGCAGCATGCCATGCCACGGCCAAGGCAGCCCAGCCAAAGCCAGCAGCATGCCATGCCACGGCCAAGGCAGCCCAGCCAAAGCCAGCAGCATGCCATGCCAAGGCCAAGGCCAAGGCCAGCAGCATGCCATGCCACGGCCAAGGCCAAGGCCAAGGCAGCCCATCCGAAGCCAGCAACATTCCATGGCAAGGCCAACGCAGCCCAGCCAAAGCCGGCGGCATGCCATGCCAAGGCCAAGGCCAGCCGCATGTCTTGCCACGGCCTTGTCCCGCAGCGTGGCGTGCCTTGGCCTTGGGCTAGAACATCGCATGCCACGCCCTTGGCAAGCAATCCTGTCCCTCGTGTAATTGCCATTTGGTTTGGCTTTGACTTACGTATATGTTGCCCTGCGAAATGCTTGTCCCTCGGGTAATAGCCGGTTTGGTTGCCTTTGACTTGCGAACACGTTGCTAGTGCTTTCCCCAGTGGAAGCTTGTTGGGAAAAGTATGTCCCTCGGAAGTTGCCTGTTGCGTTTGTTATTTGCATTCGAGCTATCCGATGCTTGCTGGGTTTCTCTAAGAGTTTTTGCACGTTCGTCGGGCTTTTTAATTATTTATTTACTCATAAAAATTATAATAAAATAAATTAAAAATAAAAAAATAATTAAAAAAATTACTATAATTACTAGTGCCTCATCTTATAATTGTTGGAATTTTTCTAGAATTTTTTGAGTATTTTTAGTAATTTTTATTATTTTTTAAGTATTAAAATTGAAATAAATTAAAATAAAATATTCCGGTGGCCAAATATTTTTTTATAATTTTTTTTATGGTGTATTAAATTATTTCATACAACTTTCATGTTGAAAGTTTTGGCAAAAAACCATTACTTTTTAAAAAAACCCCATTATGACTCCTCGAACATGCTTGATGTTTCCTCCTGCCAGATTGAAAAGGGCTTAACAGGCTATTATAAGGGGGGGGCACCTCCCTTAAGGCTGGCCAGCATGGCCAGGCCACAGGCCACGCCTATGCCTAGGCGGGCGCTTGGCACATGCCATCGCTTGGCTTGTGGCATTGGCTTGTGGCATCGAAACTACATAGCCAAGCACGGGATGCGTCGAGTGGCGGCCCGCGGCGGTGGCGGTGGCACGTTGGCCTAGGGCAGCATGCCATGCCACAGCCTTGGCCAGCAACATGGCATGCCAAAGCCTTGGCCAGCAGCATGCCATGCCCTGGCCTTGGCAAGCATGTCATGCCACGGCCTTGGCCAGCAGCATGCCATGCCACGGCCTTGGCCAGCAGCATGCCATGCCCCGGCCTTGGCCAGCATGTCATGCCACGGCCTTGGCCAGCAGCATGCCATGCCACAGCCTTGGCCAGCAGCATGCCATGCCACAGCCTTGGCCAGCAACATGGCATGCCAAAGCCTTGGCCAGCAGCACGCCATGCCCCGGCCTTGGCAAGCTTGTCATGCCACGGCCATGGCCAGCAGCGTGCTATGCCCCGGCCTTGGCCAGCAGCGTGCCATGCCACGACCTTGGCCAGCAGCTTGCCATGCCCCGGCCTTGGCCAGCATGTCATGCCACGGCCTTGGCCAGCAGCATGCCATGCCACGGCCTTGGCCAGCAACATGGCATGCCGCGGCCTTGGCCAGCAGCATGCCATGCCCTGGCCTTGGCAAGCATGTCATGCCACGGCCTTGGCCAGCAGCATGCCATGCCACGGCCTTGGCCAGCAGCATGCCATGCCCCGGCCTTGGCCAGCATGTCATGCCACGGCCTTGGCCAGCAGCATGGCATGCCACAGCCTTGGCCAGCAGCATGCCATGCCACAGCCTTGGCCAGCAGCATGCCATGCCACAGCCTTGGCCAGCAACATGGCATGCCAAAGCCTTGGCCAGCAGCACGCCATGCCCCGGCCTTGGCAAGCTTGTCATGCCACGGCCATGGCCAGCAAGCAGCGTGCTATGCCCCGGCCTTGGCCAGCAGCGTGCCATGCCACGACCTTGGCCAGCAGCTTGCCATGCCCCGGCCTTGGCCAGCATGTCATGCCACGGCCTTGGCCGGCAGCATGGCAAGCCCAAGCCTTGGTCAGCAGCAGCATGCCATGCCAACGCCTTGGCCAGCAGCATGCCTTGCCACGGCCTCGGCCATCAGCATGCCTTGCCACGGCCTCGGCCATCAGCATGCCTTGCCACGGCCTCGGCCATCAGCATGCCTTGCCACGGCCTTGTCCAGCAGCATGGCATGCCCGGCCTTGGCCAGCAGCATGTCATGCCACGGCCTTGGCAAGCATGCCAAGCCACGGCCTTGGCAAGCATGCCATGTCCCTCGGGTAATTGTACAAGTTGCCTTGCGAAATGCATGTCCCTCGGTTAAATTGCCATTTGGTTGGCTTTGGCGTGCGAACGAGTTGCCTGTGCTTTCCTTGTGGAAGCTTGTTGCGAGAAGTATGTCCCTCGAAAGTTGCCTGTTGCGTTTGTTATTTGCATTCGCGCTAACCGGTGCTTGCTCGGCCTCTCTAAATGTTTTCGCGCGTTCGTCGGGCTTCTTGGTCCTTCGGGGGGTGATTCGTTTTGGGGGGCTGATGCACAGTGTACGTCGTGGCGCGTGAGTTGTGTTCGGTTTGTGCGAGTTGGACGGATCCCTGCCTGTGCAGCGAACTCCACTGGTGCATTCCTCCATGTCCCTCGGGTTGTCTTCGACTCGCCTTCGGGTTGCTTGCGCTTCCCTAGTGGAAGGTGCCTTGCGAAAAGCGTGTCCCTCGGGTAATTGCCATTTGGTTGGCTTTGACGTTCGAACGAGTTGCCTATGCTTTCCTAGTGGAAGCTTGTTGCGAAAAGTATGTCCCTCGAAATTTGCCTGTTGCGTTTGTTATTTGCATTCGCGCTAACCGGTGCTTGCTCGGCCTCTCTAAATGTTTTCGCGCGTTCGTCGGGCTTCTTAGTCCTTCGGGGGGTGATTCGTTTTGGGGGGCTGGTGCACAGTGTACGTCGTGGCGCGTGAGTTGTGTTCGGTTTGTGCGAGTTGGACGGATCCCTGCCTGTGCAGCGAACTCCACTGGTGCATTCCTCCATGTCCCTCGGGTTGTCTTCGACTCGCCTTCGGGTTGCCTGCGCTTCCCTAGTGGAAGGTGCCTTGCGAAAAGCGTGTCCCTCGGGTAATTGCCATTTGGTTGGCTTTGACGTTCGAACGAGTTGCCTATGCTTTCCTAGTGGAAGCTTGTTGCGAAAAGTATGTCCCTCGAAAGTTGCCTGTTGCGCTTGTTACTTTCATTCGCGCTAACCGGTGCTTGCTCGGC
>NW_028129277.1:19905000-19917500 GCF_055761805.1 Camellia sinensis | reverse complement strand
CCACGGCCTCGGCCCGCATGCCATGCCATGCCACAGCCCGCATGTCTTGCCACGGCGTTGCCAAACATGCCATGCCACGGCCTCGGCCCGCATGACGTGCCACGGCCTCGGCCCGCATGCCATGCCACGGCCTCGGCCCGCATGACATGCCACGGCCTCGGCCCGCATGCCTTGCCACGACGCCGCCCAACTTGCCATGCCACGGTCTCGGCCCGCATGCCATGCCACGGCCTCGGCCCGCATGACATGCCACGGCCTCGGCCCGCATGCCTTGCTACGGCGTCGCCCAACATGCCATGCCACGGCCTCGGCCCGCATGCCATGCCACGGCCTCGGCCCGCATGACATGCCACGGCCTCGGACCGCATGCCTTGCTACGGCGTCGCCCAACATGCCATGCCACGGCCTCGGCCCGCATGCCACGGCACGGCCTCGGCCCGCATGCCTTGCTACGGCGTCGCCCAACATGCCATGCCACGGCCTCGGCCCGCATGCCATGCCACGGCCTCGGCCCGCATGACATGCCACGGCCTCGGACCGCATGCCTTGCTACGGCGTCGCCCAACATGCCATGCCACGGCCTCGGCCCGCATGCCACGGCACGGCCTCGGCCCGCATGCCTTGCTACGGCGTCGCCCAACATGCCATGCCACGGCCTCGGCCCGCATGCCATGCCACGGCCTCGGCCCGCATGACATGCCACGGCCTCGGACCGCATGCCTTGCTACGGCGTCGCCCAACATGCCATGCCACGGCCTCGGCCCGCATGCCATGCCACGGCCTCGGCCCGCATGCCTTGCTGCGGCGTTGCCCAACATGCCATGCCACGGCCTCGGCCCGCATGCCTTGCCACCGCGTTGCCCAGCATGCCATGCCACCGCGTTGCCCGGCGTGCCATGCCTTAGCCTTGGCCAACATGTCGAGCCACGGCCTCGGCCCGCATGCCATGCCATGCCACGGCCCGCATGTCTTGCCACGGCGTGGCCAAACATGCCATGCCACGGCCTCGGCCCGCATGACGTGCCACGGCCTCGGCCCGCATGACATGCCACGGCCTCGGCCCGCATGCCTTGCTACGGCGTCGCCCAACATGCCTTGCCACGGCCTCGGCCCGCATGCCATGCCACGGCCTCGGCCCGCATGACATGCCACGGCCTCGGCCAGCATGCCTTGCCACGACGCCGCCCAACTTGCCATGCCACGGCCTCGGCCCGCATGCCATGCCACGGCCTCGGCCCGCATGACATGCCACGGCCTCGGCCCGCATGCCTTGCTACGGCGTCGCCCAACATGCCATGCCACGGCCTCGGCCCGCATGCCATGCCACGGCCTCGGCCCGCATGACATGCCACGGCCTCGGACCGCATGCCTTGCTACGGCGTCGCCCAACATGCCATGCCACGGCCTCGGCCCGCATGCCACGGCACGGCCTCGGCCCGCATGCCTTGCTACGGCGTCGCCCAACATGCCATGCCACGGCCTCGGCCCGCATGCCATGCCACGGCCTCGGCCCGCATGACATGCCACGGCCTCGGACCGCATGCCTTGCTACGGCGTCGCCCAACATGCCATGCCACGGCCTCGGCCCGCACGCCACGGCACGGCCTCGGGCCGCATGCCTTGCTACGGCGTCGCCCAACATGCCATGCCACGGCCTCGGCCCGCATGCCATGCCACGGCCTCGGCCGAATGACATGCCACGGCCTCGGACCGCATGCCTTGCTACGGCGTCGCCCAACATGCCATGCCACGGCCTCGGCCCGCATGCCATGCCACGGCCTCGGCCCGCATGACATGCCACGGCCTCGGCCCGCATGCCTTGCTACGGCGTCGCCCAACATGCCTTGCCACGGCCTCGGCCCGCATGCCATGCCACGGCCTCGGCCCGCATGCCTTGCCACGACGTCGCCCAACTTGCCATGCCACGGCCTCGGGCCGCATGCCATGCCACGGCCTCGGCGCGCATGACATGCCACGGCCTCGGCCCGCATGCCATGCTACGGCGTCGCCCAACATGCCATGCCACGGCCTCGGCCCGCATGCCATGCCACGGCCTCGGCCCGCATGCCATGCCACGGCCTCGGCCCGCATGACATGCCACGGCCTCGGACCGCATGCCTTGCTACGGCGTCGCCCAACATGCCATGCCACGGCCTCGGCCCGCATGCCATGCCACGGCCTCGGCCCGCATGCCACGGCACGGCCTCGGCCCGCATGCCTTGCTACGGCGTCGCCCAACATGCCATGCCACGGCCTCGGCCCGCATGCCATGCCACGGCCTCGGCCCGCATGACATGCCACGGCCTCGGACCGCATGCCTTGCTACGGCGTCGCCCAACATGCCATGCCACAGCCTCGGCCCGCATGCCGTGCCACGGCCTCGGCCTCGGCCCGCATGCCTTGCTACGACGTTGGCCAACATGCCATGCCACGGCCCCGGCCCGCATGCCATGCCACCGCGTTGCCCGGCGTGCCATGCCTTAGCCTTGGCCAACATGTCATGCCACGGCCTCGGCCCGCATGCCATGCCATGCCACGGCCCTCATGTCTTGCCACGGCGTTGCCAAACATGCCATGCCACGGCCTCGGCCCGCATGCCTTGCTACGGCGTCGCCCAACATGCCATGACATGCCACGGCCTCGGCCCGCATGCCTTGCTACGGCGTCGCCCAACATGCCATGCCACGGCCTCGGCCCGCATGCCATGCCACGGCCTCGGCCCGCATGCCTTGCGACGGCGTCGCCCAACATGCCATGCCACGGCCTCTGCCCGCATGCCATGCCACGGCCTCGGCCCGCGTGACATGCCACGGCCTCGGCCCGCATGCCTTGCCACGACGTCGCCCAACTTGCCATGCCACGGCCTCGGCCCGCATGCCATGCCACGGCCTCGGCTCGCATGACATGCCACGGCCTCGGCCCGCATGCCTTGCTACGGCGTCGCCCAACATGCCATGCCACGGCCTCGGCCCGCATGCCATGCCATGGCCTCGGCCCGCATGACATGCCACGGCCTCGGACCGCATGCCTTGCTACGGCGTCGCCCAACATGCCATGCCACGGCCTCGGCCCGCATGCCATGCCATGGCCTCGGCCCGCATGACATGCCACGGCCTCGGCCCGCATGCCTTGCTACGGCGTCGCCCAACATGCCATGCCACCGCGTTGCCCGGCGTGCCATGCCTTAGCCTTGGCCAACATGTCGTGCCACGGCCTCGGCCCGCATGCCATGCCATGCCACGGCCCGCATGTCTTGCCACGGCGTTGCCAAACATGCCATGCCACGGCCTCGGCCCGCATGCCTTGCCACGGCCTCGGCCAACATGCCATGCCACGGCCTCGGCCCGCATGCCATGCCACGGCCTCGGCCCGCATGACATGCCACGGCCTCGGCCCGCATGCCTTGCTACGGCGTCGCCCAACATGCCATGCCACGGCCTCGGCCCGCATGCCATGCCACGGCCTCGGCCCGCATGCCCTTCTACGGCGTTGCCCAACATGCCATGCCACGGCCTCGGCCCGCATGCCTTGCCACCGCGTTGCCCAGCATGCCATGCCACCGCGTTGCCCGGCGTGCCATGCCTTAGCCTTGGCCAACATGTCGTGCCACGGCCTCGGCCCGCATGCCATGCCACGGACGGCCTCGGCCCGCATGCCATGCCACGGCCTCGGCCCGCATGTCTTGCCACGGCGTTGCCCAACATGCCATGCCACGGCCTCGGCCCCCATGCCTTGCCACCGCGCTGCCCAGCATGCCAATGCACCGCGTTGCCCGGCGTGCCATGCCTTAGCCTTGGCCAACATGCCACGCCACGGCCTCGGCCCGCATGGCTTGCCAGGGCGTTGCCCAACATGCCATGCCACGGCCTCGGCCCGCATGTCTTGCCACGGCGTTGCCCAACATGCCATGCCATGCCACGCCACGGCCTCGGCCCGCATGCCATGCCACGGCCTCGGCCCGCATGCCATGCCATGCCATGCCACGGCCTCGGCCCGCATGCCATGCCACGGCCTCGGCCAGCATGCCATGCCAAGGCCTCGACCCGCATGCCTTGCCACGGCGTTGCCCAGCATGCCATGCCACCGCGTTGCCCAGCGGGCCGTGCCGCGGCCTCGGCCTGCATGCCTTGCGACTGCCTTGGCCAGCGTGCCATGCCTTAGCCTTGGCCTACATGCCATGCCACTGCCTTGGCCAGCATGTCGTGCCACCGCCACGGCCAGCATGCCATGCCGGTCCGTTGCCCAGCATGCCACGGCCGTGGCGGCATGGCAAGCCACGGCCTCGGCCAGCATGCCATGCCACGGCCTCGGCCAGCATGCCATGGCACTGTCTTGGTCAGCATGCCATGCCATGGCACCGCCTTGTCCAGCACGCCGTGCCGCAGCGTTGGCCAGCATGCCTTGGCCGGCATGCCATGCCAATGCCTTGGGCCAACATGGCGTGCCACGGGCTGGGCATGCCACGGGCTGGGCGAGCATGCCACGCCACGGCCTTGGCTAGCAGCAAGGCATGCCACGGCCTCGGCGAGCATGCCATGCCATGCCAAGGCCAAGGCCAAAGCCAAGGCCAAGGCAGTGGGCAAGGCCAAGTCCCTGTGCAAGGCATGGCCAAGGCCAAGGCAAAGGCCATGGCCGCGGGCAAAGGCCAAGGCCAAGGCCAAGGCCATGGCGTGCCACCGCCTCGATCGATCTTTTTGAACATGATTCTTTTATACCCAAACCGTGCAACACAATTAAAAATGCACTACAATCAATTTTAAATGTCATTCCCTATTTTTTTGCAATTTTTCTAGAGCTTTTCGAATTTTTAAAGCCCTTATTTGGCATAAAAAAATCAAAATAAAATAAAAAAAATGAAAAAAATAATTTAATAATTTCTATAATTACTAGTGAATCATCCTTTAATTATGGGAATTTTTCCATAATTTTTTGACTATTTTTATTAATTTTTATTATTTTTTAAGTATTAATATCGAAATAAATTAAAATAAAATATTTTCTGTAAAAAAATATTTTTTTTAATTTTTTTTATGGTGTATTAAATTATTTCCTACAACTTTCATGTTGAAAGTTTTGGCAAAAAACGATTACTTTTTAAAAAAACCCCATTATGACTCCTCGAACATGCTTGATGTTTCCTCCTGCCAGATTGAAAAGGGCTTAACAGGCTATTATAAGGGGGGGGCACCTCCCTTGCCCAGGGCAAGGCAGTGGCAGGTACGCCCCATGTTGGGCGCGGCCTGGGCTGCGGCCTTGGGTTACATGCACTGCGGCTCGACCGCGGCCTGGGCTGCGGCCTGGGGCGGCTCGGCCGCGGCCTTGGGCGGCCTGGACCGCGGCCTTGGGCGGCCTTGCGCGGCCTGGGCGCGGCCTTGGGCGGCCTGGGCGCGGCCTTGCGCGGCCTGGGCGCGGCCTTGCGCGGCCTGGGCGCGGCCTTGGGCAGCATGGCGTGGCATGCGCGCGGGCGTGGGCGGCCTGGCATGCGCGCGGCATGGGCAGCACGGCATGGCATGCGCACGGCCTGGGCGGCCTGGCATGCAGCCGGCCTGGCATGCCCGCGGCGTGGGCAGCACGGCATGGCATGCGCACGGCCTGGTCGGCCTGGCATGCAGCCGGCCTGGCATGCCCGCGGCGTGGGCAGCACGGCATGGCATGCGCACGGCCTGGGCGGCCTGGCATGCAGCCGGCCTGGGCAGCACGGCATGGCATGCGCACGGCCTGGGCGGCCTGGCATGCCCGCGGCGTGGGCAGCGTGGCCTGTGCGAATACCGCGCGCGTGGTCTTTTGACCACGGTGCGCGTGTTGCGCGCATGGTCGCGCACGCCTTTGCACGCCTTCGCACGCAACGCACGTCTAGTGATAAGAACCGCAGCCAAGGCAGCCCAGCCCCAAGGCCAAGGCCAGCAGCATGGCATGCCACGGCGAAGGCAGCCCAGCCAAAGCCAGCAGCATGCCATGCCAAGGCCAGCAGCATGCCATGCCACGGCCAAGGCAGGCCAGCCAAAGCCAGCAGCATGCCATGCCAAGGCCAAGGCCAGCAGCATGCCATGCCACGGCCAAGGCAGCCCAACCAAAGCCAGCAGCATGCCATGCCAAGGCCTAGGCCAGCAGCATGCCATGCCACGGCCAAGGCAGGCCAGCCAAAGCCAGCAGCAAGCCATGCCAAGGCCTTGGCCACCAGCATGCCATGCCACGGCCAAGGCAGCCCAGCCAAAGCCAGCAGCATGCCATGCCAAGGCCTAGGCCAGCAGCATGCCATGCCACGGCCAAGGCAGGCCAGCCAAAGCCAGCAGCATGCCATGCCAAGGCCAAGGCCAGCAGCATGCCATGCCACGGCCAAGGCAGCCCAACCAAAGCCAGCAGCATGCCATGCCAAGGCCTAGGCCAGCAGCATGCCATGCCACGGCCAAGGCAGGCCAGCCAAAGCCAGCAGCATGCCATGCCAAGGCCAAGGCCAGCAGCATGCCATGCCACGGCCAAGGCAGCCCAGCCAAAGCCAGCAGCATGCCATGCCAAGGCCTAGGCCAGCAGCATGCCATGCCACGGCCAAGGCAGGCAAGCCAAAGCCAGCAGCATGCCATGCCAAGGCCAAGGCCAGCAGCATGCCATGCCACGGCCAAGGCAGCCCAGCCAAAGCCAGCAGCATGCCATGCCAAGGCCAAGGCCAGCAGCATGCCATGCCACGGCCAAGGCAGCCCAGCCAAAGCCAGCAGCATGCCATGCCAAGGCCTAGGCCAGCAGCATGCCATGCCACGGCCAAGGCAGGCCAGCCAAAGCCAGCAGCAAGCCATGCCAAGGCCTAGGCCACCAGCATGCCATGCCACGGCCAAGGCAGCCCAGCCAAAGCCAGCAGCATGCCATGCCAAGGCCTAGGCCAGCAGCATGCCATGCCACGGCCAAGGCAGGCCAGCCAAAGCCAGCAGCATGCCATGCCAAGGCCAAGGCCAGCAGCATGCCATGCCACGGCCAAGGCAGCCCAACCAAAGCCAGCAGCATGCCATGCCAAGGCCTAGGCCAGCAGCATGCCATGCCACGGCCAAGGCAGGCCAGCCAAAGCCAGCAGCATGCCATGCCACGGCCAAGGCAGCCCAGCCAAAGCCAGCAGCATGCCATGCCAAGGCCTAGGCCAGCAGCATGCCATGCCACGGCCAAGGCAGGCAAGCCAAAGCCAGCAGCATGCCATGCCAAGGCCAAGGCCAGCAGCATGCCATGCCACGGCCAAGGCAGCCCAGCCAAAGCCAGCAGCATGCCATGCCAAGGCCAAGGCCAGCAGCATGCCATGCCACGGCCAAGGCAGCCCAGCCAAAGCCAGCAGCATGCCATGCCAAGGCCTAGGCCAGCAGCATGCCATGCCACGGCCAAGGCAGGCCAGCCAAAGCCAGCAGCATGCCATGCCAAGGCCAAGGCCAGCAGCATGCCATGCCACGGCCAAGGCAGCCCAACCAAAGCCAGCAGCATGCCATGCCAAGGCCTAGGCCAGCAGCATGCCATGCCACGGCCAAGGCAGGCCAGCCAAAGCCAGCAGCAAGCCATGCCAAGGCCTTGGCCACCAGCATGCCATGCCACGGCCAAGGCAGCCCAGCCAAAGCCAGCAGCATGCCATGCCAAGGCCTAGGCCAGCAGCATGCCATGCCACGGCCAAGGCAGGCCAGCCAAAGCCAGCAGCATGCCATGCCAAGGCCAAGGCCAGCAGCATGCCATGCCACGGCCAAGGCAGCCCAGCCAAAGCCAGCAGCATGCCATGCCAAGGCCTAGGCCAGCAGCATGCCATGCCACGGCCAAGGCAGGCCAGCCAAAGCCAGCAGCATGCCATGCCAAGGCCAAGGCCAGCAGCATGCCATGCCACGACCAAGGCAGCCCAACCAAAGCCAGCAGCATGCCATGCCAAGGCCAAGGCCAGCAGCATGCCATGCCACGGCCAAGGCAGCCCAGCCAAAGCCAGCAGCATGCCATGCCAAGGCCTAGGCCAGCAGCATGCCATGCCACGGCCAAGGCAGGCCAGCCAAAGCCAGCAGCAAGCCATGCCAAGGCCTAGGCCACCAGCATGCCATGCCACGGCCAAGGCAGCCCAGCCAAAGCCAGCAGCATGCCATGCCAAGGCCTAGGCCAGCAGCATGCCATGCCACGGCCAAGGCAGGCCAGCCAAAGCCAGCAGCATGCCATGCCAAGGCCAAGGCCAGCAGCATGCCATGCCACGGCCAAGGCAGCCCAACCAAAGCCAGCAGCATGCCATGCCAAGGCCTAGGCCAGCAGCATGCCATGCCACGGCCAAGGCAGGCCAGCCAAAGCCAGCAGCATGCCATGCCACGGCCAAGGCAGCCCAGCCAAAGCCAGCAGCATGCCATGCCAAGGCCTAGGCCAGCAGCATGCCATGCCACGGCCAAGGCAGGCAAGCCAAAGCCAGCAGCATGCCATGCCAAGGCCAAGGCCAGCAGCATGCCATGCCACGGCCAAGGCAGCCCAGCCAAAGCCAGCAGCATGCCATGCCAAGGCCAAGGCCAGCAGCATGCCATGCCACGGCCAAGGCAGCCCAGCCAAAGCCAGCAGCATGCCATGCCAAGGCCTAGGCCAGCAGCATGCCATGCCACGGCCAAGGCAGGCCAGCCAAAGCCAGCAGCATGCCATGCCAAGGCCAAGGCCAGCAGCATGCCATGCCACGGCCAAGGCAGCCCAACCAAAGCCAGCAGCATGCCATGCCAAGGCCTAGGCCAGCAGCATGCCATGCCACGGCCAAGGCAGGCCAGCCAAAGCCAGCAGCAAGCCATGCCAAGGCCTTGGCCACCAGCATGCCATGCCACGGCCAAGGCAGCCCAGCCAAAGCCAGCAGCATGCCATGCCAAGGCCTAGGCCAGCAGCATGCCATGCCACGGCCAAGGCAGGCCAGCCAAAGCCAGCAGCATGCCATGCCAAGGCCAAGGCCAGCAGCATGCCATGCCACGGCCAAGGCAGCCCAGCCAAAGCCAGCAGCATGCCATGCCAAGGCCTAGGCCAGCAGCATGCCATGCCAAGGCCAAGGCCAGCAGCATGCCATGCCACGGCCAAGGCAGCCCAGCCAAAGCCAGCAGCATGCCATGCCAAGGCCAAGGCCAGCAGCATGCCATGCCACGGCCAAGGCAGCCCAGCCAAAGCCAGCAGCATGCCATGCCAAGGCCTAGGCCAGCAGCATGCCATGCCACGGCCAAGGCAGGCCAGCCAAAGCCAGCAGCATGCCATGCCAAGGCCAAGGCCAGCAGCATGCCATGCCACGGCCTAGGCCAGCAGCATGCCATGCCACGGCCAAGGCAGCCCAGCCAAAGCCAGCAGCATGCCATGCCACGGCCAAGGCAGCCCAGCCAAAGCCAGCAGCATGCCATGCCAAGGCCAAGGCCAAGGCCAGCAGCATGCCATGCCACGGCCAAGGCCAAGGCCAAGGCAGCCCATCCGAAGCCAGCAACATTCCATGGCAAGGCCAACGCAGCCCAGCCAAAGCCGGCGGCATGCCATGCCAAGGCCAAGGCCAGCCGCATGTCTTGCCACGGCCTTGTCCCGCAGCGTGGCGTGCCTTGGCCTTGGGCTAGAACATCGCATGCCACGCCCTTGGCAAGCAATCCTGTCCCTCGTGTAATTGCCATTTGGTTTGGCTTTGACTTACGTATATGTTGCCCTGCGAAATGCTTGTCCCTCGGGTAATAGCCGGTTTGGTTGCCTTTGACTTGCGAACACGTTGCTAGTGCTTTCCCCAGTGGAAGCTTGTTGGGAAAAGTATGTCCCTCGGAAGTTGCCTGTTGCGTTTGTTATTTGCATTCGAGCTATCCGATGCTTGCTGGGTTTCTCTAAGAGTTTTTGCACGTTCGTCGGGCTTTTTAATTATTTATTTACTCATAAAAATTATAATAAAATAAATTAAAAATAAAAAAATAATTAAAAAAATTACTATAATTACTAGTGCCTCATCTTATAATTGTTGGAATTTTTCTAGAATTTTTTGAGTATTTTTAGTAATTTTTATTATTTTTTAAGTATTAAAATTGAAATAAATTAAAATAAAATATTCCGGTGGCCAAATATTTTTTTATAATTTTTTTTATGGTGTATTAAATTATTTCATACAACTTTCATGTTGAAAGTTTTGGCAAAAAACCATTACTTTTTAAAAAAACCCCATTATGACTCCTCGAACATGCTTGATGTTTCCTCCTGCCAGATTGAAAAGGGCTTAACAGGCTATTATAAGGGGGGGGCACCTCCCTTAAGGCTGGCCAGCATGGCCAGGCCACAGGCCACGCCTATGCCTAGGCGGGCGCTTGGCACATGCCATCGCTTGGCTTGTGGCATTGGCTTGTGGCATCGAAACTACATAGCCAAGCACGGGATGCGTCGAGTGGCGGCCCGCGGCGGTGGCGGTGGCACGTTGGCCTAGGGCAGCATGCCATGCCACAGCCTTGGCCAGCAACATGGCATGCCAAAGCCTTGGCCAGCAGCATGCCATGCCCTGGCCTTGGCAAGCATGTCATGCCACGGCCTTGGCCAGCAGCATGCCATGCCACGGCCTTGGCCAGCAGCATGCCATGCCCCGGCCTTGGCCAGCATGTCATGCCACGGCCTTGGCCAGCAGCATGCCATGCCACAGCCTTGGCCAGCAGCATGCCATGCCACAGCCTTGGCCAGCAACATGGCATGCCAAAGCCTTGGCCAGCAGCACGCCATGCCCCGGCCTTGGCAAGCTTGTCATGCCACGGCCATGGCCAGCAGCGTGCTATGCCCCGGCCTTGGCCAGCAGCGTGCCATGCCACGACCTTGGCCAGCAGCTTGCCATGCCCCGGCCTTGGCCAGCATGTCATGCCACGGCCTTGGCCAGCAGCATGCCATGCCACGGCCTTGGCCAGCAACATGGCATGCCGCGGCCTTGGCCAGCAGCATGCCATGCCCTGGCCTTGGCAAGCATGTCATGCCACGGCCTTGGCCAGCAGCATGCCATGCCACGGCCTTGGCCAGCAGCATGCCATGCCCCGGCCTTGGCCAGCATGTCATGCCACGGCCTTGGCCAGCAGCATGGCATGCCACAGCCTTGGCCAGCAGCATGCCATGCCACAGCCTTGGCCAGCAGCATGCCATGCCACAGCCTTGGCCAGCAACATGGCATGCCAAAGCCTTGGCCAGCAGCACGCCATGCCCCGGCCTTGGCAAGCTTGTCATGCCACGGCCATGGCCAGCAAGCAGCGTGCTATGCCCCGGCCTTGGCCAGCAGCGTGCCATGCCACGACCTTGGCCAGCAGCTTGCCATGCCCCGGCCTTGGCCAGCATGTCATGCCACGGCCTTGGCCGGCAGCATGGCAAGCCCAAGCCTTGGTCAGCAGCAGCATGCCATGCCAACGCCTTGGCCAGCAGCATGCCTTGCCACGGCCTCGGCCATCAGCATGCCTTGCCACGGCCTCGGCCATCAGCATGCCTTGCCACGGCCTCGGCCATCAGCATGCCTTGCCACGGCCTTGTCCAGCAGCATGGCATGCCCGGCCTTGGCCAGCAGCATGTCATGCCACGGCCTTGGCAAGCATGCCAAGCCACGGCCTTGGCAAGCATGCCATGTCCCTCGGGTAATTGTACAAGTTGCCTTGCGAAATGCATGTCCCTCGGTTAAATTGCCATTTGGTTGGCTTTGGCGTGCGAACGAGTTGCCTGTGCTTTCCTTGTGGAAGCTTGTTGCGAGAAGTATGTCCCTCGAAAGTTGCCTGTTGCGTTTGTTATTTGCATTCGCGCTAACCGGTGCTTGCTCGGCCTCTCTAAATGTTTTCGCGCGTTCGTCGGGCTTCTTGGTCCTTCGGGGGGTGATTCGTTTTGGGGGGCTGATGCACAGTGTACGTCGTGGCGCGTGAGTTGTGTTCGGTTTGTGCGAGTTGGACGGATCCCTGCCTGTGCAGCGAACTCCACTGGTGCATTCCTCCATGTCCCTCGGGTTGTCTTCGACTCGCCTTCGGGTTGCTTGCGCTTCCCTAGTGGAAGGTGCCTTGCGAAAAGCGTGTCCCTCGGGTAATTGCCATTTGGTTGGCTTTGACGTTCGAACGAGTTGCCTATGCTTTCCTAGTGGAAGCTTGTTGCGAAAAGTATGTCCCTCGAAATTTGCCTGTTGCGTTTGTTATTTGCATTCGCGCTAACCGGTGCTTGCTCGGCCTCTCTAAATGTTTTCGCGCGTTCGTCGGGCTTCTTAGTCCTTCGGGGGGTGATTCGTTTTGGGGGGCTGGTGCACAGTGTACGTCGTGGCGCGTGAGTTGTGTTCGGTTTGTGCGAGTTGGACGGATCCCTGCCTGTGCAGCGAACTCCACTGGTGCATTCCTCCATGTCCCTCGGGTTGTCTTCGACTCGCCTTCGGGTTGCCTGCGCTTCCCTAGTGGAAGGTGCCTTGCGAAAAGCGTGTCCCTCGGGTAATTGCCATTTGGTTGGCTTTGACGTTCGAACGAGTTGCCTATGCTTTCCTAGTGGAAGCTTGTTGCGAAAAGTATGTCCCTCGAAAGTTGCCTGTTGCG
>NW_028129277.1:19877500-19895000 GCF_055761805.1 Camellia sinensis | reverse complement strand
CCCGGCGTGCCATGCCTTAGCCTTGGCCAACATGTCGAGCCACGGCCTCGGCCCGCATGCCATGCCATGCCACAGCCCGCATGTCTTGCCACGGCGTTGCCAAACATGCCATGCCACGGCCTCGGCCCGCATGACGTGCCACGGCCTCGGCCCGCATGCCATGCCACGGCCTCGGCCCGCATGACATGCCACGGCCTCGGCCCGCATGCCTTGCCACGACGCCGCCCAACTTGCCATGCCACGGTCTCGGCCCGCATGCCATGCCACGGCCTCGGCCCGCATGACATGCCACGGCCTCGGCCCGCATGCCTTGCTACGGCGTCGCCCAACATGCCATGCCACGGCCTCGGCCCGCATGCCATGCCACGGCCTCGGCCCGCATGACATGCCACGGCCTCGGACCGCATGCCTTGCTACGGCGTCGCCCAACATGCCATGCCACGGCCTCGGCCCGCATGCCACGGCACGGCCTCGGCCCGCATGCCTTGCTACGGCGTCGCCCAACATGCCATGCCACGGCCTCGGCCCGCATGCCATGCCACGGCCTCGGACCGCATGCCTTGCTACGGCGTCGCCCAACATGCCATGCCACGGCCTCGGCCCGCATGCCATGCCACGGCCTCGGCCCGCATGACATGCCACGGCCTCGGCCATCATGCCATGCCACGGCCTCGGCCCGCATGCCTTGCCACGGCGTTGCCCAAGATGCCATGCCACGGCCTCGGCCCGCATGCCTTGCTACGGCGTCGCCCAACATGCCATGCCACGGCCTCGGCCCGCATGCCGTGCCACGGCCTCGGCCCGCATGCCATGCCATGCCACGGCCTCGGTCGCGCATGCCATGCCACCGCGTTGCCCGGCATGCCATGCCTTGGCCTCGGTCAACATGCCATGCCACGGCCTCGGCCTCGGCCCGCATGCCTTGCTACGGCGTCGCCCAACAAGCCATGCCACGGCCTCGGCCCGCAGGCCCTGCTACGGCGTCGCCCAACATGCAATGCCACGGCCTCGGCCCGCATGCCATGCCACGGCCTCGGCCCGCATGCCTTGCCACGGCGTCGCCCAACATGCCATGCCACGGCCTCGGCCCGCATGCCTTGCCACGGCCTCGGCCGCGCATGCCATGCCACCGCGTTGCCCGGCATGCCATGCCTTGGCCTCGGTCAACATGCCATGCCACGGCCTCGGCCTCGGCCCGCATGCCTTGCTACGGCGTCGCCCAACATGCAGTGCCACGGCCTCGGCCCGCATGCCATGCCACGGCCTCGGCCCGCATGCCTTGCCACGGCGTCGCCCAACATGCCATGCCACGGCCTCGGCCCGCATGCCTTGCCACGGCCTCGGCCGCGCATGCCATGCCACCGCGTTGCCCGGCATGCCATGCCTTGGCCTCGGTCAACATGCCATGCCACAGCCTCGGCCTCGGCCCGCATGCCTTGCCACGGCGTCGCCCAACATGCAGTGCCACGGCCTCGGCCCGCATGCCATGCCACGGCCTCGGCCCGCATGCCTTGCCACGGCGTCGCCCAACATGCCATGCCACGGCCTCGGCCCGCATGCCTTGCCACGGCCTCGGCCGCGCATGCCATGCCACCGCGTTGCCCGGCATGCCATGCCTTGGCCTCGGTCAACATGCCATGCCACGGCCTCGGCCTCGGCCCGCATGCCTTGCTACGGCGTCGCCCAACATGCAGTGCCACGGCCTCGGCCCGCATGCCATGCCACGGCCTCGGCCCGCATGCCTTGCCACGGCGTCGCCCAACATGCCATGCCACGGCCTCGGCTAGCATGCCATGCCACGGCCTCGGCCCGCATGTCTTGCCAAGGCGTTGCCCAACATGCCATGCCACGGCCTCGGCCCGCATGCCTTGCCACGGCGTTGCCCAGCATGCCATGCCACCGCGTTGCCCGGCATGCCATGCCTTAGCCTTGGCCAGCATGGCATGCCACGGCCTCGGCCATCATGCCATGCCACGGCCTCGGCCCGCATGCCTTGCCACGGCGTTGCCCAACATGCCATGCCACGGCCTCGGCCCGCATGCCATGCCATGCCATGCCTTGGCCTTGGCCAGCATGACATGCCACGGCCTCGGCCCGCATGCCTTGCTACGGCGTCGCCCAACAAGCCATGCCACGGCCTCGGCCCGCATGACATGCCACGGCCTCGGACCGCATGCCTTGCTACGGCGTCGCCCAACATGCCATGCCACGGCCTCGGCCCGCATGCCATGCCACGGCCTCGGCCCGCATGACATGCCACGGCCTCGGCCATCATGCCATGCCACGGCCTCGGCCCGCATGCCTTGCCACGGCGTTGCCCAAGATGCCATGCCACGGCCTCGGCCCGCATGCCTTGCTACGGCGTCGCCCAACATGCCATGCCACGGCCTCGGCCCGCATGCCGTGCCACGGCCTCGGCCCGCATGCCATGCCATGCCACGGCCCGCATGTCTTGCCACGGCGTTGCCAAACATGCCATGCCACGGCCTCGGCCCGCATGCCTTGCGACGGCGTCGCCCAACATGCCATGCCACGGCCACGGCCCGCATGCCATGCCACGGCCTCGGCCCGCATGCCATGCCACGGCCTCGGCCCGCATGCCTTGCTGCGGCGTTGCCCAACATGCCATGCCACGGCCTCGGCCCGCATGCCTTGCCACCGCGTTGCCCAGCATGCCATGCCACCGCGTTGCCCGGCGTGCCATGCCTTAGCCTTGGCCAACATGTCGAGCCACGGCCTCGGCCCGCATGCCATGCCATGCCACAGCCCGCATGTCTTGCCACGGCGTTGCCAAACATGCCATGCCACGGCCTCGGCCCGCATGACGTGCCACGGCCTCGGCCCGCATGCCATGCCACGGCCTCGGCCCGCATGACATGCCACGGCCTCGGCCCGCATGCCTTGCCACGACGCCGCCCAACTTGCCATGCCACGGTCTCGGCCCGCATGCCATGCCACGGCCTCGGCCCGCATGACATGCCACGGCCTCGGCCCGCATGCCTTGCTACGGCGTCGCCCAACATGCCATGCCACGGCCTCGGCCCGCATGCCATGCCACGGCCTCGGCCCGCATGACATGCCACGGCCTCGGACCGCATGCCTTGCTACGGCGTCGCCCAACATGCCATGCCACGGCCTCGGCCCGCATGCCACGGCACGGCCTCGGCCCGCATGCCTTGCTACGGCGTCGCCCAACATGCCATGCCACGGCCTCGGCCCGCATGCCATGCCACGGCCTCGGCCCGCATGACATGCCACGGCCTCGGACCGCATGCCTTGCTACGGCGTCGCCCAACATGCCATGCCACGGCCTCGGCCCGCATGCCACGGCACGGCCTCGGCCCGCATGCCTTGCTACGGCGTCGCCCAACATGCCATGCCACGGCCTCGGCCCGCATGCCATGCCACGGCCTCGGCCCGCATGACATGCCACGGCCTCGGACCGCATGCCTTGCTACGGCGTCGCCCAACATGCCATGCCACGGCCTCGGCCCGCATGCCATGCCACGGCCTCGGCCCGCATGCCTTGCTGCGGCGTTGCCCAACATGCCATGCCACGGCCTCGGCCCGCATGCCTTGCCACCGCGTTGCCCAGCATGCCATGCCACCGCGTTGCCCGGCGTGCCATGCCTTAGCCTTGGCCAACATGTCGAGCCACGGCCTCGGCCCGCATGCCATGCCATGCCACGGCCCGCATGTCTTGCCACGGCGTGGCCAAACATGCCATGCCACGGCCTCGGCCCGCATGACGTGCCACGGCCTCGGCCCGCATGACATGCCACGGCCTCGGCCCGCATGCCTTGCTACGGCGTCGCCCAACATGCCTTGCCACGGCCTCGGCCCGCATGCCATGCCACGGCCTCGGCCCGCATGACATGCCACGGCCTCGGCCAGCATGCCTTGCCACGACGCCGCCCAACTTGCCATGCCACGGCCTCGGCCCGCATGCCATGCCACGGCCTCGGCCCGCATGACATGCCACGGCCTCGGCCCGCATGCCTTGCTACGGCGTCGCCCAACATGCCATGCCACGGCCTCGGCCCGCATGCCATGCCACGGCCTCGGCCCGCATGACATGCCACGGCCTCGGACCGCATGCCTTGCTACGGCGTCGCCCAACATGCCATGCCACGGCCTCGGCCCGCATGCCACGGCACGGCCTCGGCCCGCATGCCTTGCTACGGCGTCGCCCAACATGCCATGCCACGGCCTCGGCCCGCATGCCATGCCACGGCCTCGGCCCGCATGACATGCCACGGCCTCGGACCGCATGCCTTGCTACGGCGTCGCCCAACATGCCATGCCACGGCCTCGGCCCGCACGCCACGGCACGGCCTCGGGCCGCATGCCTTGCTACGGCGTCGCCCAACATGCCATGCCACGGCCTCGGCCCGCATGCCATGCCACGGCCTCGGCCGAATGACATGCCACGGCCTCGGACCGCATGCCTTGCTACGGCGTCGCCCAACATGCCATGCCACGGCCTCGGCCCGCATGCCATGCCACGGCCTCGGCCCGCATGACATGCCACGGCCTCGGCCCGCATGCCTTGCTACGGCGTCGCCCAACATGCCTTGCCACGGCCTCGGCCCGCATGCCATGCCACGGCCTCGGCCCGCATGCCTTGCCACGACGTCGCCCAACTTGCCATGCCACGGCCTCGGGCCGCATGCCATGCCACGGCCTCGGCGCGCATGACATGCCACGGCCTCGGCCCGCATGCCATGCTACGGCGTCGCCCAACATGCCATGCCACGGCCTCGGCCCGCATGCCATGCCACGGCCTCGGCCCGCATGCCATGCCACGGCCTCGGCCCGCATGACATGCCACGGCCTCGGACCGCATGCCTTGCTACGGCGTCGCCCAACATGCCATGCCACGGCCTCGGCCCGCATGCCATGCCACGGCCTCGGCCCGCATGCCACGGCACGGCCTCGGCCCGCATGCCTTGCTACGGCGTCGCCCAACATGCCATGCCACGGCCTCGGCCCGCATGCCATGCCACGGCCTCGGCCCGCATGACATGCCACGGCCTCGGACCGCATGCCTTGCTACGGCGTCGCCCAACATGCCATGCCACAGCCTCGGCCCGCATGCCGTGCCACGGCCTCGGCCTCGGCCCGCATGCCTTGCTACGACGTTGGCCAACATGCCATGCCACGGCCCCGGCCCGCATGCCATGCCACCGCGTTGCCCGGCGTGCCATGCCTTAGCCTTGGCCAACATGTCATGCCACGGCCTCGGCCCGCATGCCATGCCATGCCACGGCCCTCATGTCTTGCCACGGCGTTGCCAAACATGCCATGCCACGGCCTCGGCCCGCATGCCTTGCTACGGCGTCGCCCAACATGCCATGACATGCCACGGCCTCGGCCCGCATGCCTTGCTACGGCGTCGCCCAACATGCCATGCCACGGCCTCGGCCCGCATGCCATGCCACGGCCTCGGCCCGCATGCCTTGCGACGGCGTCGCCCAACATGCCATGCCACGGCCTCTGCCCGCATGCCATGCCACGGCCTCGGCCCGCGTGACATGCCACGGCCTCGGCCCGCATGCCTTGCCACGACGTCGCCCAACTTGCCATGCCACGGCCTCGGCCCGCATGCCATGCCACGGCCTCGGCTCGCATGACATGCCACGGCCTCGGCCCGCATGCCTTGCTACGGCGTCGCCCAACATGCCATGCCACGGCCTCGGCCCGCATGCCATGCCATGGCCTCGGCCCGCATGACATGCCACGGCCTCGGACCGCATGCCTTGCTACGGCGTCGCCCAACATGCCATGCCACGGCCTCGGCCCGCATGCCATGCCATGGCCTCGGCCCGCATGACATGCCACGGCCTCGGCCCGCATGCCTTGCTACGGCGTCGCCCAACATGCCATGCCACCGCGTTGCCCGGCGTGCCATGCCTTAGCCTTGGCCAACATGTCGTGCCACGGCCTCGGCCCGCATGCCATGCCATGCCACGGCCCGCATGTCTTGCCACGGCGTTGCCAAACATGCCATGCCACGGCCTCGGCCCGCATGCCTTGCCACGGCCTCGGCCAACATGCCATGCCACGGCCTCGGCCCGCATGCCATGCCACGGCCTCGGCCCGCATGACATGCCACGGCCTCGGCCCGCATGCCTTGCTACGGCGTCGCCCAACATGCCATGCCACGGCCTCGGCCCGCATGCCATGCCACGGCCTCGGCCCGCATGCCCTTCTACGGCGTTGCCCAACATGCCATGCCACGGCCTCGGCCCGCATGCCTTGCCACCGCGTTGCCCAGCATGCCATGCCACCGCGTTGCCCGGCGTGCCATGCCTTAGCCTTGGCCAACATGTCGTGCCACGGCCTCGGCCCGCATGCCATGCCACGGACGGCCTCGGCCCGCATGCCATGCCACGGCCTCGGCCCGCATGTCTTGCCACGGCGTTGCCCAACATGCCATGCCACGGCCTCGGCCCCCATGCCTTGCCACCGCGCTGCCCAGCATGCCAATGCACCGCGTTGCCCGGCGTGCCATGCCTTAGCCTTGGCCAACATGCCACGCCACGGCCTCGGCCCGCATGGCTTGCCAGGGCGTTGCCCAACATGCCATGCCACGGCCTCGGCCCGCATGTCTTGCCACGGCGTTGCCCAACATGCCATGCCATGCCACGCCACGGCCTCGGCCCGCATGCCATGCCACGGCCTCGGCCCGCATGCCATGCCATGCCATGCCACGGCCTCGGCCCGCATGCCATGCCACGGCCTCGGCCAGCATGCCATGCCAAGGCCTCGGCCCGCATGCCTTGCCACGGCGTTGCCCAGCATGCCATGCCACCGCGTTGCCCAGCGGGCCGTGCCGCGGCCTCGGCCTGCATGCCTTGCGACTGCCTTGGCCAGCGTGCCATGCCTTAGCCTTGGCCTACATGCCATGCCACTGCCTTGGCCAGCATGTCGTGCCACCGCCACGGCCAGCATGCCATGCCGGTCCGTTGCCCAGCATGCCACGGCCGTGGCGGCATGGCAAGCCACGGCCTCGGCCAGCATGCCATGCCACGGCCTCGGCCAGCATGCCATGGCACTGTCTTGGTCAGCATGCCATGCCATGGCACCGCCTTGTCCAGCACGCCGTGCCGCAGCGTTGGCCAGCATGCCTTGGCCGGCATGCCATGCCAATGCCTTGGGCCAACATGGCGTGCCACGGGCTGGGCATGCCACGGGCTGGGCGAGCATGCCACGCCACGGCCTTGGCTAGCAGCAAGGCATGCCACGGCCTCGGCGAGCATGCCATGCCATGCCAAGGCCAAGGCCAAAGCCAAGGCCAAGGCAGTGGGCAAGGCCAAGTCCCTGTGCAAGGCATGGCCAAGGCCAAGGCAAAGGCCATGGCCGCGGGCAAAGGCCAAGGCCAAGGCCAAGGCCATGGCGTGCCACCGCCTCGATCGATCTTTTTGAACATGATTCTTTTATACCCAAACCGTGCAACACAATTAAAAATGCACTACAATCAATTTTAAATGTCATTCCCTATTTTTTTGCAATTTTTCTAGAGCTTTTCGAATTTTTAAAGCCCTTATTTGGCATAAAAAAATCAAAATAAAATAAAAAAAATGAAAAAAATAATTTAATAATTTCTATAATTACTAGTGAATCATCCTTTAATTATGGGAATTTTTCCATAATTTTTTGACTATTTTTATTAATTTTTATTATTTTTTAAGTATTAATATCGAAATAAATTAAAATAAAATATTTTCTGTAAAAAAATATTTTTTTTAATTTTTTTTATGGTGTATTAAATTATTTCCTACAACTTTCATGTTGAAAGTTTTGGCAAAAAACGATTACTTTTTAAAAAAACCCCATTATGACTCCTCGAACATGCTTGATGTTTCCTCCTGCCAGATTGAAAAGGGCTTAACAGGCTATTATAAGGGGGGGGCACCTCCCTTGCCCAGGGCAAGGCAGTGGCAGGTACGCCCCATGTTGGGCGCGGCCTGGGCTGCGGCCTTGGGTTACATGCACTGCGGCTCGACCGCGGCCTGGGCTGCGGCCTGGGGCGGCTCGGCCGCGGCCTTGGGCGGCCTGGACCGCGGCCTTGGGCGGCCTTGCGCGGCCTGGGCGCGGCCTTGGGCGGCCTGGGCGCGGCCTTGCGCGGCCTGGGCGCGGCCTTGGGCAGCATGGCGTGGCATGCGCGCGGGCGTGGGCGGCCTGGCATGCGCGCGGCATGGGCAGCACGGCATGGCATGCGCACGGCCTGGGCGGCCTGGCATGCAGCCGGCCTGGCATGCCCGCGGCGTGGGCAGCACGGCATGGCATGCGCACGGCCTGGTCGGCCTGGCATGCAGCCGGCCTGGCATGCCCGCGGCGTGGGCAGCACGGCATGGCATGCGCACGGCCTGGGCGGCCTGGCATGCAGCCGGCCTGGGCAGCACGGCATGGCATGCGCACGGCCTGGGCGGCCTGGCATGCCCGCGGCGTGGGCAGCGTGGCCTGTGCGAATACCGCGCGCGTGGTCTTTTGACCACGGTGCGCGTGTTGCGCGCATGGTCGCGCACGCCTTTGCACGCCTTCGCACGCAACGCACGTCTAGTGATAAGAACCGCAGCCAAGGCAGCCCAGCCCCAAGGCCAAGGCCAGCAGCATGGCATGCCACGGCGAAGGCAGCCCAGCCAAAGCCAGCAGCATGCCATGCCAAGGCCAGCAGCATGCCATGCCACGGCCAAGGCAGGCCAGCCAAAGCCAGCAGCATGCCATGCCAAGGCCAAGGCCAGCAGCATGCCATGCCACGGCCAAGGCAGCCCAACCAAAGCCAGCAGCATGCCATGCCAAGGCCTAGGCCAGCAGCATGCCATGCCACGGCCAAGGCAGGCCAGCCAAAGCCAGCAGCAAGCCATGCCAAGGCCTAGGCCACCAGCATGCCATGCCACGGCCAAGGCAGCCCAGCCAAAGCCAGCAGCATGCCATGCGAAGGCCTAGGCCAGCAGCATGCCATGCCACGGCCAAGGCAGGCCAGCCAAAGCCAGCAGCATGCCATGCCAAGGCCAAGGCCAGCAGCATGCCATGCCACGGCCAAGGCAGCCCAACCAAAGCCAGCAGCATGCCATGCCAAGGCCTAGGCCAGCAGCATGCCATGCCACGGCCAAGGCAGGCCAGCCAAAGCCAGCAGCATGCCATGCCAAGGCCAAGGCCAGCAGCATGCCATGCCACGGCCAAGGCAGCCCAGCCAAAGCCAGCAGCATGCCATGCCAAGGCCTAGGCCAGCAGCATGCCATGCCACGGCCAAGGCAGGCAAGCCAAAGCCAGCAGCATGCCATGCCAAGGCCAAGGCCAGCAGCATGCCATGCCACGGCCAAGGCAGCCCAGCCAAAGCCAGCAGCATGCCATGCCAAGGCCAAGGCCAGCAGCATGCCATGCCACGGCCAAGGCAGCCCAACCAAAGCCAGCAGCATGCCATGCCAAGGCCTAGGCCAGCAGCATGCCATGCCACGGCCAAGGCAGGCCAGCCAAAGCCAGCAGCATGCCATGCCAAGGCCAAGGCCAGCAGCATGCCATGCCACGGCCAAGGCAGCCCAGCCAAAGCCAGCAGCATGCCATGCCAAGGCCTAGGCCAGCAGCATGCCATGCCACGGCCAAGGCAGGCAAGCCAAAGCCAGCAGCATGCCATGCCAAGGCCAAGGCCAGCAGCATGCCATGCCACGGCCAAGGCAGCCCAGCCAAAGCCAGCAGCATGCCATGCCAAGGCCAAGGCCAGCAGCATGCCATGCCACGGCCAAGGCAGCCCAGCCAAAGCCAGCAGCATGCCATGCCAAGGCCTAGGCCAGCAGCATGCCATGCCACGGCCAAGGCAGGCCAGCCAAAGCCAGCAGCATGCCATGCCAAGGCCAAGGCCAGCAGCATGCCATGCCACGGCCAAGGCAGCCCAACCAAAGCCAGCAGCATGCCATGCCAAGGCCTAGGCCAGCAGCATGCCATGCCACGGCCAAGGCAGGCCAGCCAAAGCCAGCAGCAAGCCATGCCAAGGCCTTGGCCACCAGCATGCCATGCCACGGCCAAGGCAGCCCAGCCAAAGCCAGCAGCATGCCATGCCAAGGCCTAGGCCAGCAGCATGCCATGCCACGGCCAAGGCAGGCCAGCCAAAGCCAGCAGCATGCCATGCCAAGGCCAAGGCCAGCAGCATGCCATGCCACGGCCAAGGCAGCCCAACCAAAGCCAGCAGCATGCCATGCCAAGGCCTAGGCCAGCAGCATGCCATGCCACGGCCAAGGCAGGCCAGCCAAAGCCAGCAGCATGCCATGCCAAGGCCAAGGCCAGCAGCATGCCATGCCACGGCCAAGGCAGCCCAGCCAAAGCCAGCAGCATGCCATGCCAAGGCCTAGGCCAGCAGCATGCCATGCCACGGCCAAGGCAGGCAAGCCAAAGCCAGCAGCATGCCATGCCAAGGCCAAGGCCAGCAGCATGCCATGCCACGGCCAAGGCAGCCCAGCCAAAGCCAGCAGCATGCCATGCCAAGGCCAAGGCCAGCAGCATGCCATGCCACGGCCAAGGCAGCCCAGCCAAAGCCAGCAGCATGCCATGCCAAGGCCTAGGCCAGCAGCATGCCATGCCACGGCCAAGGCAGGCCAGCCAAAGCCAGCAGCAAGCCATGCCAAGGCCTAGGCCACCAGCATGCCATGCCACGGCCAAGGCAGCCCAGCCAAAGCCAGCAGCATGCCATGCCAAGGCCTAGGCCAGCAGCATGCCATGCCACGGCCAAGGCAGGCCAGCCAAAGCCAGCAGCATGCCATGCCAAGGCCAAGGCCAGCAGCATGCCATGCCACGGCCAAGGCAGCCCAACCAAAGCCAGCAGCATGCCATGCCAAGGCCTAGGCCAGCAGCATGCCATGCCACGGCCAAGGCAGGCCAGCCAAAGCCAGCAGCATGCCATGCCAAGGCCAAGGCCAGCAGCATGCCATGCCACGGCCAAGGCAGCCCAGCCAAAGCCAGCAGCATGCCATGCCAAGGCCTAGGCCAACAGCATGCCATGCCACGGCCAAGGCAGGCAAG
Organism: Camellia sinensis; assembly: GCF_055761805.1. Classification (NCBI taxonomy): domain Eukaryota; kingdom Viridiplantae; phylum Streptophyta; class Magnoliopsida; order Ericales; family Theaceae; genus Camellia; species Camellia sinensis. The sequence continues at coordinate 19,883,981 of NW_028129277.1, read as the reverse complement.
CCAAAGCCAGCAGCATGCCATGCCAAGGCCAAGGCCAGCAGCATGCCATGCCACGGCCAAGGCAGCCCAGCCAAAGCCAGCAGCATGCCATGCCAAGGCCAAGGCCAGCAGCATGCCATGCCACGGCCAAGGCAGCCCAGCCAAAGCCAGCAGCATGCCATGCCAAGGCCTAGGCCAGCAGCATGCCATGCCACGGCCAAGGCAGGCCAGCCAAAGCCAGCAGCATGCCATGCCAAGGCCAAGGCCAGCAGCATGCCATGCCACGGCCAAGGCAGCCCAACCAAAGCCAGCAGCATGCCATGCCAAGGCCTAGGCCAGCAGCATGCCATGCCACGGCCAAGGCAGGCCAGCCAAAGCCAGCAGCAAGCCATGCCAAGGCCTTGGCCACCAGCATGCCATGCCACGGCCAAGGCAGCCCAGCCAAAGCCAGCAGCATGCCATGCCAAGGCCTAGGCCAGCAGCATGCCATGCCACGGCCAAGGCAGGCCAGCCAAAGCCAGCAGCATGCCATGCCAAGGCCAAGGCCAGCAGCATGCCATGCCAAGGCCAAGGCAAGGCAGCCCAACCAAAGCCAGCAGCATGCCATGCCAAGGCCTAGGCCAGCAGCATGCCATGCCACGGCCAAGGCAGGCCAGCCAAAGCCAGCAGCATGCCATGCCAAGGCCAAGGCCAGCAGCATGCCATGCCACGGCCAAGGCAGCCCAACCAAAGCCAGCAGCATGCCGTGCCAAGGCCTAGGCCAGCAGCATGCCATGCCACGGCCAAGGCAGGCCAGCCAAAGCCAGCAGCATGCCATGCCAAGGCCAAGGCCAGCAGCATGCCATGCCACGGCCAAGGCAGCCCAGCCAAAGCCAGCAGCATGCCATGCCAAGGCCTAGGCCAGCAGCATGCCATGCCACGGCCAAGGCAGGCAAGCCAAAGCCAGCAGCATGCCATGCCAAGGCCAAGGCCAGCAGCATGCCATGCCACGGCCAAGGCAGCCCAGCCAAAGCCAGCAGCATGCCATGCCAAGGCCAAGGCCAGCAGCATGCCATGCCACGGCCAAGGCAGCCCAACCAAAGCCAGCAGCATGCCATGCCAAGGCATAGGCCAGCAGCATGCCATGCCACGGCCAAGGCAGGCCAGCCAAAGCCAGCAGCATGCCATGCCAAGGCCAAGGCCAGCAGCATGCCATGCCACGGCCAAGGCAGCCCAGCCAAAGCCAGCAGCATGCCATGCCAAGGCCTAGGCCAGCAGCATGCCATGCCACGGCCAAGGCAGGCAAGCCAAAGCCAGCAGCATGCCATGCCAAGGCCAAGGCCAGCAGCATGCCATGCCACGGCCAAGGCAGCCCAGCCAAAGCCAGCAGCATGCCATGCCAAGGCCAAGGCCAGCAGCATGCCATGCCACGGCCAAGGCAGCCCAGCCAAAGCCAGCAGCATGCCATGCCAAGGCCTAGGCCAGCAGCATGCCATGCCACGGCCAAGGCAGGCCAGCCAAAGCCAGCAGCATGCCATGCCAAGGCCAAGGCCAGCAGCATGCCATGCCACGGCCAAGGCAGCCCAACCAAAGCCAGCAGCATGCCATGCCAAGGCCTAGGCCAGCAGCATGCCATGCCACGGCCAAGGCAGGCCAGCCAAAGCCAGCAGCAAGCCATGCCAAGGCCTTGGCCACCAGCATGCCATGCCACGGCCAAGGCAGCCCAGCCAAAGCCAGCAGCATGCCATGCCAAGGCCTAGGCCAGCAGCATGCCATGCCACGGCCAAGGCAGGCCAGCCAAAGCCAGCAGCATGCCATGCCAAGGCCAAGGCCAGCAGCATGCCATGCCACGGCCAAGGCAGCCCAACCAAAGCCAGCAGCATGCCATGCCAAGGCCTAGGCCAGCAGCATGCCATGCCACGGCCAAGGCAGGCCAGCCAAAGCCAGCAGCATGCCATGCCAAGGCCAAGGCCAGCAGCATGCCATGCCACGGCCAAGGCAGCCCAGCCAAAGCCAGCAGCATGCCATGCCAAGGCCTAGGCCAGCAGCATGCCATGCCACGGCCAAGGCAGGCAAGCCAAAGCCAGCAGCATGCCATGCCAAGGCCAAGGCCAGCAGCATGCCATGCCACGGCCAAGGCAGCCCAGCCAAAGCCAGCAGCATGCCATGCCAAGGCCAAGGCCAGCAGCATGCCATGCCACGGCCAAGGCAGCCCAGCCAAAGCCAGCAGCATGCCATGCCAAGGCCTAGGCCAGCAGCATGCCATGCCACGGCCAAGGCAGGCCAGCCAAAGCCAGCAGCAAGCCATGCCAAGGCCTAGGCCACCAGCATGCCATGCCACGGCCAAGGCAGCCCAGCCAAAGCCAGCAGCATGCCATGCCAAGGCCTAGGCCAGCAGCATGCCATGCCACGGCCAAGGCAGGCCAGCCAAAGCCAGCAGCATGCCATGCCAAGGCCAAGGCCAGCAGCATGCCATGCCACGGCCAAGGCAGCCCAACCAAAGCCAGCAGCATGCCATGCCAAGGCCTAGGCCAGCAGCATGCCATGCCACGGCCAAGGCAGGCCAGCCAAAGCCAGCAGCATGCCATGCCAAGGCCAAGGCCAGCAGCATGCCATGCCACGGCCAAGGCAGCCCAGCCAAAGCCAGCAGCATGCCATGCCAAGGCCTAGGCCAGCAGCATGCCATGCCACGGCCAAGGCAGGCAAGCCAAAGCCAGCAGCATGCCATGCCAAGGCCAAGGCCAGCAGCATGCCATGCCACGGCCAAGGCAGCCCAGCCAAAGCCAGCAGCATGCCATGCCAAGGCCAAGGCCAGCGGCATGCCATGCCACGGCCAAGGCAGCCCAGCCAAAGCCAGCAGCATGCCATGCCAAGGCCTAGGCCAGCCGCATGCCATGCCACGGCCAAGGCAGGCCAGCCAAAGCCAGCAGCATGCCATGCCAAGGCCAAGGCCAGCAGCATGCCATGCCACGGCCAAGGCAGCCCAACCAAAGCCAGCAGCATGCCATGCCAAGGCCTAGGCCAGCAGCATGCCATGCCACGGCCAAGGCAGGCCAGCCAAAGCCAGCAGCAAGCCATGCCAAGGCCTTGGCCACCAGCATGCCATGCCACGGCCAAGGCAGCCCAGCCAAAGCCAGCAGCATGCCATGCCAAGGCCTAGGCCAGCAGCATGCCATGCCACGGCCAAGGCAGGCCAGCCAAAGCCAGCAGCATGCCATGCCAAGGCCAAGGCCAGCAGCATGCCATGCCAAGGCCAAGGCAAGGCAGCCCAACCAAAGCCAGCAGCATGCCATGCCAAGGCCTAGGCCAGCAGCATGCCATGCCACGGCCAAGGCAGGCCAGCCAAAGCCAGCAGCATGCCATGCCAAGGCCAAGGCCAGCAGCATGCCATGCCACGGCCAAGGCAGCCCAGCCAAAGCCAGCAGCATGCCATGCCAAGGCCTAGGCCAGCAGCATGCCATGCCACGGCCAAGGCAGGCAAGCCAAAGCCAGCAGCATGCCATGCCAAGGCCAAGGCCAGCAGCATGCCATGCCACGGCCAAGGCAGCCCAGCCAAAGCCAGCAGCATGCCATGCCAAGGCCAAGGCCCGCAGCATGCCATGCCACGGCCAAGGCAGCCCAGCCAAAGCCAGCAGCATGCCATGCCAAGGCCTAGGCCAGCAGCATGCCATGCCACGGCCAAGGCAGGCCAGCCAAAGCCAGCAGCATGCCATGCCAAGGCCAAGGCCAGCAGCATGCCATGCCACGGCCAAGGCAGCCCAACCAAAGCCAGCAGCATGCCATGCCAAGGCCTAGGCCAGCAGCATGCCATGCCACGGCCAAGGCAGGCCAGCCAAAGCCAGCAGCAAGCCATGCCAAGGCCTAGGCCACCAGCATTCCATGCCACGGCCAAGGCAGCCCAGCCAAAGCCAGCAGCATGCCATGCCAAGGCCTAGGCCAGCAGCATGCCATGCCACGGCCAAGGCAGGCAAGCCAAAGCCAGCAGCATGCCATGCCAAGGCCAAGGCCAGCAGCATGCCATGCCACGGCCAAGGCAGCCCAGCCAAAGCCAGCAGCATGCCATGCCACGGCCAAGGCAGCCCAGCCAAAGCCAGCAGCATGCCATGCCAAGGCCTAGGCCAGCAGCATGCCATGCCACGGCCAAGGCAGGCCAGCCAAAGCCAGCAGCATGCCATGCCAAGGCCTAGGCCAGCAGCATGCCATGCCACGGCCAAGGCAGGCCAGCCAAAGCCAGCAGCATGCCATGCCAAGGCCAAGGCCAGCAGCATGCCATGCCACGGCCAAGGCAGCCCAGCCAAAGCCAGCAGCATGCCATGCCAAGGCCAAGGCCAGCAGCATGCCATGCCACGGCCAAGGCAGCCCAGCCAAAGCCAGCAGCATGCCATGCCAAGGCCTAGGCCAGCAGCATGCCATGCCACGGCTAAGGCAGGCCAGCCAAAGCCAGCAGCATGCCATGCCAAGGCCAAGGCCAGCAGCATGCCATGCCACGGCCTAGGCCAGCAGCATGCCATGCCACGGCCAAGGCAGCCCAGCCAAAGCCAGCAGCATGCCATGCCACGGCCAAGGCAGCCCAGCCAAAGCCAGCAGCATGCCATGCCAAGGCCAAGGCCAAGGCCAGCAGCATGCCATGCCACGGCCAAGGCCAAGGCCAAGGCAGCCCATCCGAAGCCAGCAACATTCCATGGCAAGGCCAACGCAGCCCAGCCAAAGCCGGCGGCATGCCATGCCAAGGCCAAGGCCAGCCGCATGTCTTGCCACGGCCTTGTCCCGCAGCGTGGCGTGCCTTGGCCTTGGGCTAGAACATCGCATGCCACGCCCTTGGCAAGCAATCCTGTCCCTCGTGTAATTGCCATTTGGTTTGGCTTTGACTTACGTATATGTTGCCCTGCGAAATGCTTGTCCCTCGGGTAATAGCCGGTTTGGTTGCCTTTGACTTGCGAACACGTTGCTAGTGCTTTCCCCAGTGGAAGCTTGTTGGGAAAAGTATGTCCCTCGGAAGTTGCCTGTTGCGTTTGTTATTTGCATTCGAGCTATCCGATGCTTGCTGGGTTTCTCTAAGAGTTTTTGCACGTTCGTCGGGCTTTTTAATTATTTATTTACTCATAAAAATTATAATAAAATAAATTAAAAATAAAAAAATAATTAAAAAAATTACTATAATTACTAGTGCCTCATCTTATAATTGTTGGAATTTTTCTAGAATTTTTTGAGTATTTTTAGTAATTTTTATTATTTTTTAAGTATTAAAATTGAAATAAATTAAAATAAAATATTCCGGTGGCCAAATATTTTTTTATAATTTTTTTTATGGTGTATTAAATTATTTCATACAACTTTCATGTTGAAAGTTTTGGCAAAAAACCATTACTTTTTAAAAAAACCCCATTATGACTCCTCGAACATGCTTGATGTTTCCTCCTGCCAGATTGAAAAGGGCTTAACAGGCTATTATAAGGGGGGGGCACCTCCCTTAAGGCTGGCCAGCATGGCCAGGCCACAGGCCACGCCTATGCCTAGGCGGGCGCTTGGCACATGCCATCGCTTGGCTTGTGGCATTGGCTTGTGGCATCGAAACTACATAGCCAAGCACGGGATGCGTCGAGTGGCGGCCCGCGGCGGTGGCGGTGGCACGTTGGCCTAGGGCAGCATGCCATGCCACAGCCTTGGCCAGCAACATGGCATGCCAAAGCCTTGGCCAGCAGCATGCCATGCCCTGGCCTTGGCAAGCATGTCATGCCACGGCCTTGGCCAGCAGCATGCCATGCCACGGCCTTGGCCAGCAGCATGCCATGCCCCGGCCTTGGCCAGCATGTCATGCCACGGCCTTGGCCAGCAGCATGCCATGCCACAGCCTTGGCCAGCAGCATGCCATGCCACAGCCTTGGCCAGCAACATGGCATGCCAAAGCCTTGGCCAGCAGCACGCCATGCCCCGGCCTTGGCAAGCTTGTCATGCCACGGCCATGGCCAGCAGCGTGCTATGCCCCGGCCTTGGCCAGCAGCGTGCCATGCCACGACCTTGGCCAGCAGCTTGCCATGCCCCGGCCTTGGCCAGCATGTCATGCCACGGCCTTGGCCAGCAGCATGCCATGCCACGGCCTTGGCCAGCAACATGGCATGCCGCGGCCTTGGCCAGCAGCATGCCATGCCCTGGCCTTGGCAAGCATGTCATGCCACGGCCTTGGCCAGCAGCATGCCATGCCACGGCCTTGGCCAGCAGCATGCCATGCCCCGGCCTTGGCCAGCATGTCATGCCACGGCCTTGGCCAGTAGCATGGCATGCCACAGCCTTGGCCAGCAGCATGCCATGCCACAGCCTTGGCCAGCAGCATGCCATGCCACAGCCTTGGCCAGCAACATGGCATGCCAAAGCCTTGGCCAGCAGCACGCCATGCCCCGGCCTTGGCAAGCTTGTCATGCCACGGCCATGGCCAGCAAGCAGCGTGCTATGCCCCGGCCTTGGCCAGCAGCGTGCCATGCCACGACCTTGGCCAGCAGCTTGCCATGCCCCGGCCTTGGCCAGC
>NW_028129277.1:19852500-19867500 GCF_055761805.1 Camellia sinensis | reverse complement strand
TCGGCCCGCATGCCATGCCACGGCCTCGGCCCGCATGCCTTGCCACGGCGTCGCCCAACATGCCATGCCACGGCCTCGGCCCGCATGCCTTGCCACGGCCTCGGCCGCGCATGCCATGCCACCGCGTTGCCCGGCATGCCATGCCTTGGCCTCGGTCAACATGCCATGCCACGGCCTCGGCCTCGGCCCGCATGCCTTGCTACGGCGTCGCCCAACATGCAGTGCCACGGCCTCGGCCCGCATGCCATGCCACGGCCTCGGCCCGCATGCCTTGCCACGGCGTCGCCCAACATGCCATGCCACGGCCTCGGCTAGCATGCCATGCCACGGCCTCGGCCCGCATGTCTTGCCAAGGCGTTGCCCAACATGCCATGCCACGGCCTCGGCCCGCATGCCTTGCCACGGCGTTGCCCAGCATGCCATGCCACCGCGTTGCCCGGCATGCCATGCCTTAGCCTTGGCCAGCATGGCATGCCACGGCCTCGGCCATCATGCCATGCCACGGCCTCGGCCCGCATGCCTTGCCACGGCGTTGCCCAACATGCCATGCCACGGCCTCGGCCCGCATGCCATGCCATGCCATGCCTTGGCCTTGGCCAGCATGACATGCCACGGCCTCGGCCCGCATGCCTTGCTACGGCGTCGCCCAACAAGCCATGCCACGGCCTCGGCCCGCATGACATGCCACGGCCTCGGACCGCATGCCTTGCTACGGCGTCGCCCAACATGCCATGCCACGGCCTCGGCCCACATGCCATGCCACGGCCTCGGCCCGCATGACATGCCACGGCCTCGGCCATCATGCCATGCCACGGCCTCGGCCCGCATGCCTTGCCACGGCGTTGCCCAAGATGCCATGCCACGGCCTCGGCCCGCATGCCTTGCTACGGCGTCGCCCAACATGCCATGCCACGGCCTCGGCCCGCATGCCGTGCCACGGCCTCGGCCCGCATGCCATGCCATGCCACGGCCCGCATGTCTTGCCACGGCGTTGCCAAACATGCCATGCCACGGCCTCGGCCCGCATGCCTTGCGACGGCGTCGCCCAACATGCCATGCCACGGCCACGGCCCGCATGCCATGCCACGGCCTCGGCCCGCATGCCATGCCACGGCCTCGGCCCGCATGCCTTGCTGCGGCGTTGCCCAACATGCCATGCCACGGCCTCGGCCCGCATGCCTTGCCACCGCGTTGCCCAGCATGCCATGCCACCGCGTTGCCCGGCGTGCCATGCCTTAGCCTTGGCCAACATGTCGAGCCACGGCCTCGGCCCGCATGCCATGCCATGCCACAGCCCGCATGTCTTGCCACGGCGTTGCCAAACATGCCATGCCACGGCCTCGGCCCGCATGACGTGCCACGGCCTCGGCCCGCATGCCATGCCACGGCCTCGGCCCGCATGACATGCCACGGCCTCGGCCCGCATGCCTTGCCACGACGCCGCCCAACTTGCCATGCCACGGTCTCGGCCCGCATGCCATGCCACGGCCTCGGCCCGCATGACATGCCACGGCCTCGGCCCGCATGCCTTGCTACGGCGTCGCCCAACATGCCATGCCACGGCCTCGGCCCGCATGCCATGCCACGGCCTCGGCCCGCATGACATGCCACGGCCTCGGACCGCATGCCTTGCTACGGCGTCGCCCAACATGCCATGCCACGGCCTCGGCCCGCATGCCACGGCACGGCCTCGGCCCGCATGCCTTGCTACGGCGTCGCCCAACATGCCATGCCACGGCCTCGGCCCGCATGCCATGCCACGGCCTCGGCCCGCATGACATGCCACGGCCTCGGACCGCATGCCTTGCTACGGCGTCGCCCAACATGCCATGCCACGGCCTCGGCCCGCATGCCACGGCACGGCCTCGGCCCGCATGCCTTGCTACGGCGTCGCCCAACATGCCATGCCACGGCCTCGGCCCGCATGCCATGCCACGGCCTCGGCCCGCATGACATGCCACGGCCTCGGACCGCATGCCTTGCTACGGCGTCGCCCAACATGCCATGCCACGGCCTCGGCCCGCATGCCATGCCACGGCCTCGGCCCGCATGCCATGCCCCGGCCTCGGCCCGCATGCCTTGCTGCGGCGTTGCCCAACATGCCATGCCACGGCCTCGGCCCGCATGCCTTGCCACCGCGTTGCCCAGCATGCCATGCCACCGCGTTGCCCGGCGTGCCATGCCTTAGCCTTGGCCAACATGTCGAGCCACGGCCTCGGCCCGCATGCCATGCCATGCCACGGCCCGCATGTCTTGCCACGGCGTGGCCAAACATGCCATGCCACGGCCTCGGCCCGCATGACGTGCCACGGCCTCGGCCCGCATGACATGCCACGGCCTCGGCCCGCATGCCTTGCTACGGCGTCGCCCAACATGCCTTGCCACGGCCTCGGCCCGCATGCCATGCCACGGCCTCGGCCCGCATGACATGCCACGGCCTCGGCCAGCATGCCTTGCCACGACGCCGCCCAACTTGCCATGCCACGGCCTCGGCCCGCATGCCATGCCACGGCCTCGGCCCGCATGACATGCCACGGCCTCGGCCCGCATGCCTTGCTACGGCGTCGCCCAACATGCCATGCCACGGCCTCGGCCCGCATGCCATGCCACGGCCTCGGCCCGCATGACATGCCACGGCCTCGGACCGCATGCCTTGCTACGGCGTCGCCCAACATGCCATGCCACGGCCTCGGCCCGCATGCCACGGCACGGCCTCGGCCCGCATGCCTTGCTACGGCGTCGCCCAACATGCCATGCCACGGCCTCGGCCCGCATGCCATGCCACGGCCTCGGCCCGCATGACATGCCACGGCCTCGGACCGCATGCCTTGCTACGGCGTCGCCCAACATGCCATGCCACGGCCTCGGCCCGCACGCCACGGCACGGCCTCGGGCCGCATGCCTTGCTACGGCGTCGCCCAACATGCCATGCCACGGCCTCGGCCCGCATGCCATGCCACGGCCTCGGCCGAATGACATGCCACGGCCTCGGACCGCATGCCTTGCTACGGCGTCGCCCAACAAGCCATGCCACGGCCTCGGCCCGCATGCCATGCCACGGCCTCGGCCCGCATGACATGCCACGGCCTCGGCCCGCATGCCTTGCTACGGCGTCGCCCAACATGCCTTGCCACGGCCTCGGCCCGCATGCCATGCCACGGCCTCGGCCCGCATGCCATGCCACGGCCTCGGCCCGCATGACATGCCACGGCCTCGGACCGCATGCCTTGCTACGGCGTCGCCCAACATGCCATGCCACGGCCTCGGCCCGCACGCCACGGCACGGCCTCGGGCCGCATGCCTTGCTACGGCGTCGCCCAACATGCCATGCCACGGCCTCGGCCCGCATGCCATGCCACGGCCTCGGCCGAATGACATGCCACGGCCTCGGACCGCATGCCTTGCTACGGCGTCGCCCAACATGCCATGCCACGGCCTCGGCCCGCATGCCATGCCACGGCCTCGGCCCGCATGACATGCCACGGCCTCGGCCCGCATGCCTTGCTACGGCGTCGCCCAACATGCCTTGCCACGGCCTCGGCCCGCATGCCTTGCCACGACGTCGCCCAACTTGCCATGCCACGGCCTCGGGCCGCATGCCATGCCACGGCCTCGGCGCGCATGACATGCCACGGCCTCGGCCCGCATGCCATGCTACGGCGTCGCCCAACATGCCATGCCACGGCCTCGGCCCGCATGCCATGCCACGGCCTCGGCCCGCATGCCATGCCACGGCCTCGGCCCGCATGACATGCCACGGCCTCGGACCGCATGCCTTGCTACGGCGTCGCCCAACATGCCATGCCACGGCCTCGGCCCGCATGCCATGCCACGGCCTCGGCCCGCATGCCACGGCACGGCCTCGGCCCGCATGCCTTGCTACGGCGTCGCCCAACATGCCATGCCACGGCCTCGGCCCGCATGCCATGCCACGGCCTCGGCCCGCATGACATGCCACGGCCTCGGACCGCATGCCTTGCTACGGCGTCGCCCAACATGCCATGCCACAGCCTCGGCCCGCATGCCGTGCCACGGCCTCGGCCTCGGCCCGCATGCCTTGCTACGACGTTGGCCAACATGCCATGCCACGGCCCCGGCCCGCATGCGATGCCACCGCGTTGCCCGGCGTGCCATGCCTTAGCCTTGGCCAATATGTCATGCCACGGCCTCGGCCCGCATGCCATGCCATGCCACGGCCCTCATGTCTTGCCACGGCGTTGCCAAACATGCCATGCCACGGCCTCGGCCCGCATGCCTTGCTACGGCGTCGCCCAACATGCCATGACATGCCACGGCCTCGGCCCGCATGCCTTGCTACGGCGTCGCCCAACATGCCATGCCACGGCCTCGGCCCGCATGCCATGCCACGGCCTCGGCCCGCATGCCTTGCGACGGCGTCGCCCAACATGCCATGCCACGGCCTCTGCCCGCATGCCATGCCACGGCCTCGGCCCGCGTGACATGCCACGGCCTCGGCCCGCATGCCTTGCCACGACGTCGCCCAACTTGCCATGCCACGGCCTCGGCCCGCATGCCATGCCACGGCCTCGGCTCGCATGACATGCCACGGCCTCGGCCCGCATGCCTTGCTACGGCGTCGCCCAACATGCCATGCCACGGCCTCGGCCCGCATGCCATGCCATGGCCTCGGCCCGCATGACATGCCACGGCCTCGGACCGCATGCCTTGCTACGGCGTCGCCCAACATGCCATGCCACGGCCTCGGCCCGCATGCCATGCCATGGCCTCGGCCCGCATGACATGCCACGGCCTCGGCCCGCATGCCTTGCTACGGCGTCGCCCAACATGCCATGCCACCGCGTTGCCCGGCGTGCCATGCCTTAGCCTTGGCCAACATGTCGTGCCACGGCCTCGGCCCGCATGCCATGCCATGCCACGGCCCGCATGTCTTGCCACGGCGTTGCCAAACATGCCATGCCACGGCCTCGGCCCGCATGCCTTGCCACGGCCTCGGCCAACATGCCATGCCACGGCCTCGGCCCGCATGCCATGCCACGGCCTCGGCCCGCATGACATGCCACGGCCTCGGCCCGCATGCCTTGCTACGGCGTCGCCCAACATGCCATGCCACGGCCTCGGCCCGCATGCCATGCCACGGCCTCGGCCCGCATGCCCTTCTACGGCGTTGCCCAACATGCCATGCCACGGCCTCGGCCCGCATGCCTTGCCACCGCGTTGCCCAGCATGCCATGCCACCGCGTTGCCCGGCGTGCCATGCCTTAGCCTTGGCCAACATGTCGTGCCACGGCCTCGGCCCGCATGCCATGCCACGGACGGCCTCGGCCCGCATGCCATGCCACGGCCTCGGCCCGCATGTCTTGCCACGGCGTTGCCCAACATGCCATGCCACGGCCTCGGCCCCCATGCCTTGCCACCGCGCTGCCCAGCATGCCAATGCACCGCGTTGCCCGGCGTGCCATGCCTTAGCCTTGGCCAACATGCCACGCCACGGCCTCGGCCCGCATGGCTTGCCAGGGCGTTGCCCAACATGCCATGCCACGGCCTCGGCCCGCATGTCTTGCCACGGCGTTGCCCAACATGCCATGCCATGCCACGCCACGGCCTCGGCCCGCATGCCATGCCACGGCCTCGGCCCGCATGCCATGCCATGCCATGCCACGGCCTCGGCCCGCATGCCATGCCACGGCCTCGGCCAGCATGCCATGCCAAGGCCTCGGCCCGCATGCCTTGCCACGGCGTTGCCCAGCATGCCATGCCACCGCGTTGCCCAGCGGGCCGTGCCGCGGCCTCGGCCTGCATGCCTTGCGACTGCCTTGGCCAGCGTGCCATGCCTTAGCCTTGGCCTACATGCCATGCCACTGCCTTGGCCAGCATGTCGTGCCACCGCCACGGCCAGCATGCCATGCCGGTCCGTTGCCCAGCATGCCACGGCCGTGGCGGCATGGCAAGCCACGGCCTCGGCCAGCATGCCATGCCACGGCCTCGGCCAGCATGCCATGGCACTGTCTTGGTCAGCATGCCATGCCATGGCACCGCCTTGTCCAGCACGCCGTGCCGCAGCGTTGGCCAGCATGCCTTGGCCGGCATGCCATGCCAATGCCTTGGGCCAACATGGCGTGCCACGGGCTGGGCATGCCACGGGCTGGGCGAGCATGCCACGCCACGGCCTTGGCTAGCAGCAAGGCATGCCACGGCCTCGGCGAGCATGCCATGCCATGCCAAGGCCAAGGCCAAAGCCAAGGCCAAGGCAGTGGGCAAGGCCAAGTCCCTGTGCAAGGCATGGCCAAGGCCAAGGCAAAGGCCATGGCCGCGGGCAAAGGCCAAGGCCAAGGCCAAGGCCATGGCGTGCCACCGCCTCGATCGATCTTTTTGAACATGATTCTTTTATAATCTTACCCAAACCGTGCAACACAATTAAAAATGCACTACAATCAATTTTAAATGTCATTCCCTATTTTTTTGCAATTTTTCTAGAGCTTTTCGAATTTTTAAAGCCCTTATTTGGCATAAAAAAATCAAAATAAAATAAAAAAAATGAAAAAAATAATTTAATAATTTCTATAATTACTAGTGAATCATCCTTTAATTATGGGAATTTTTCCATAATTTTTTGACTATTTTTATTAATTTTTATTATTTTTTAAGTATTAATATCGAAATAAATTAAAATAAAATATTTTCTGTAAAAAAATATTTTTTTTAATTTTTTTTATGGTGTATTAAATTATTTCCTACAACTTTCATGTTGAAAGTTTTGGCAAAAAACGATTACTTTTTAAAAAAACCCCATTATGACTCCTCGAACATGCTTGATGTTTCCTCCTGCCAGATTGAAAAGGGCTTAACAGGCTATTATAAGGGGGGGGCACCTCCCTTGCCCAGGGCAAGGCAGTGGCAGGTACGCCCCATGTTGGGCGCGGCCTGGGCTGCGGCCTTGGGTTACATGCACTGCGGCTCGACCGCGGCCTGGGCTGCGGCCTGGGGCGGCTCGGCCGCGGCCTTGGGCGGCCTGGACCGCGGCCTTGGGCGGCCTTGGGCGGCCTTGCGCGGCCTGGGCGCGGCCTTGGGCGGCCTGGGCGCGGCCTTGCGCGGCCTGGGCGCGGCCTTGCGCGGCCTGGGCGCGGCCTTGGGCGGCCTGGGCGCGGCCTTGGGCGGCCTGGGCGCGGCCTTGGGCAGCATGGCGTGGCATGCGCGCGGGCGTGGGCGGCCTGGCATGCGCGCGGCATGGGCAGCACGGCATGGCATGCGCACGGCCTGGGCGGCCTGGCATGCAGCCGGCCTGGCATGCCCGCGGCGTGGGCAGCACGGCATGGCATGCGCACGGCCTGGTCGGCCTGGCATGCAGCCGGCCTGGCATGCCCGCGGCGTGGGCAGCACGGCATGGCATGCGCACGGCCTGGGCGGCCTGGCATGCAGCCGGCCTGGGCAGCACGGCATGGCATGCGCACGGCCTGGGCGGCCTGGCATGCCCGCGGCGTGGGCAGCGTGGCCTGTGCGAATACCGCGCGCGTGGTCTTTTGACCACGGTGCGCGTGTTGCGCGCATGGTCGCGCACGCCTTTGCACGCCTTCGCACGCAACGCACGTCTAGTGATAAGAACCGCAGCCAAGGCAGCCCAGCCCCAAGGCCAAGGCCAGCAGCATGGCATGCCACGGCGAAGGCAGCCCAGCCAAAGCCAGCAGCATGCCATGCCAAGGCCAGCAGCATGCCATGCCACGGCCAAGGCAGGCCAGCCAAAGCCAGCAGCATGCCATGCCAAGGCCAAGGCCAGCAGCATGCCATGCCACGGCCAAGGCAGCCCAGCCAAAGCCAGCAGCATGCCATGCCAAGGCCTAGGCCAGCAGCATGCCATGCCACGGCCAAGGCAGGCCAGCCAAAGCCAGCAGCAAGCCATGCCAAGGCCAAGGCCAGCAGCATGCCATGCCACGGCCAAGGCAGCCCAGCCAAAGCCAGCAGCATGCCATGCCAAGGCCTAGGCCAGCAGCATGCCATGCCACGGCCAAGGCAGGCAAGCCAAAGCCAGCAGCATGCCATGCCAAGGCCAAGGCCAGCAGCATGCCATGCCACGGCCAAGGCAGCCCAGCCAAAGCCAGCAGCATGCCATGCCAAGGCCAAGGCCAGCAGCATGCCATGCCACGGCCAAGGCAGCCCAACCAAAGCCAGCAGCATGCCATGCCAAGGCATAGGCCAGCAGCATGCCATGCCACGGCCAAGGCAGGCCAGCCAAAGCCAGCAGCATGCCATGCCAAGGCCAAGGCCAGCAGCATGCCATGCCACGGCCAAGGCAGCCCAGCCAAAGCCAGCAGCATGCCATGCCAAGGCCTAGGCCAGCAGCATGCCATGCCACGGCCAAGGCAGGCAAGCCAAAGCCAGCAGCATGCCATGCCAAGGCCAAGGCCAGCAGCATGCCATGCCACGGCCAAGGCAGCCCAGCCAAAGCCAGCAGCATGCCATGCCAAGGCCAAGGCCAGCAGCATGCCATGCCACGGCCAAGGCAGCCCAGCCAAAGCCAGCAGCATGCCATGCCAAGGCCTAGGCCAGCAGCATGCCATGCCACGGCCAAGGCAGGCCAGCCAAAGCCAGCAGCATGCCATGCCAAGGCCAAGGCCAGCAGCATGCCATGCCACGGCCAAGGCAGCCCAACCAAAGCCAGCAGCATGCCATGCCAAGGCCTAGGCCAGCAGCATGCCATGCCACGGCCAAGGCAGGCCAGCCAAAGCCAGCAGCAAGCCATGCCAAGGCCTTGGCCACCAGCATGCCATGCCACGGCCAAGGCAGCCCAGCCAAAGCCAGCAGCATGCCATGCCAAGGCCTAGGCCAGCAGCATGCCATGCCACGGCCAAGGCAGGCCAGCCAAAGCCAGCAGCATGCCATGCCAAGGCCAAGGCCAGCAGCATGCCATGCCAAGGCCAAGGCAAGGCAGCCCAACCAAAGCCAGCAGCATGCCATGCCAAGGCCTAGGCCAGCAGCATGCCATGCCACGGCCAAGGCAGGCCAGCCAAAGCCAGCAGCATGCCATGCCAAGGCCAAGGCCAGCAGCATGCCATGCCACGGCCAAGGCAGCCCAGCCAAAGCCAGCAGCATGCCATGCCAAGGCCTAGGCCAGCAGCATGCCATGCCACGGCCAAGGCAGGCAAGCCAAAGCCAGCAGCATGCCATGCCAAGGCCAAGGCCAGCAGCATGCCATGCCACGGCCAAGGCAGCCCAGCCAAAGCCAGCAGCATGCCATGCCAAGGCCAAGGCCAGCAGCATGCCATGCCACGGCCAAGGCAGCCCAGCCAAAGCCAGCAGCATGCCATGCCAAGGCCTAGGCCAGCAGCATGCCATGCCACGGCCAAGGCAGGCCAGCCAAAGCCAGCAGCATGCCATGCCAAGGCCAAGGCCAGCAGCATGCCATGCCACGGCCAAGGCAGCCCAACCAAAGCCAGCAGCATGCCATGCCAAGGCCTAGGCCAGCAGCATGCCATGCCACGGCCAAGGCAGGCCAGCCAAAGCCAGCAGCAAGCCATGCCAAGGCCTAGGCCACCAGCATTCCATGCCACGGCCAAGGCAGCCCAGCCAAAGCCAGCAGCATGCCATGCCAAGGCCTAGGCCAGCAGCATGCCATGCCACGGCCAAGGCAGGCAAGCCAAAGCCAGCAGCATGCCATGCCAAGGCCAAGGCCAGCAGCATGCCATGCCACGGCCAAGGCAGCCCAGCCAAAGCCAGCAGCATGCCATGCCACGGCCAAGGCAGCCCAGCCAAAGCCAGCAGCATGCCATGCCAAGGCCTAGGCCAGCAGCATGCCATGCCACGGCCAAGGCAGGCCAGCCAAAGCCAGCAGCATGCCATGCCAAGGCCAAGGCCAGCAGCATGCCATGCCACGGCCAAGGCAGCCCAGCCAAAGCCAGCAGCATGCCATGCCAAGGCCAAGGCCAGCAGCATGCCATGCCACGGCCAAGGCAGCCCAGCCAAAGCCAGCAGCATGCCATGCCAAGGCCTAGGCCAGCAGCATGCCATGCCACGGCCAAGGCAGGCCAGCCAAAGCCAGCAGCATGCCATGCCAAGGCCAAGGCCAGCAGCATGCCATGCCACGGCCAAGGCAGCCCAGCCAAAGCCAGCAGCATGCCATGCCAAGGCCTAGGCCAGCAGCATGCCATGCCACGGCCAAGGCAGGCAAGCCAAAGCCAGCAGCATGCCATGCCAAGGCCAAGGCCAGCAGCATGCCATGCCACGGCCAAGGCAGCCCAGCCAAAGCCAGCAGCATGCCATGCCAAGGCCAAGGCCAGCAGCATGCCATGCCACGGCCAAGGCAGCCCAGCCAAAGCCAGCAGCATGCCATGCCAAGGCCTAGGCCAGCAGCATGCCATGCCACGGCCAAGGCAGGCCAGCCAAAGCCAGCAGCATGCCATGCCAAGGCCAAGGCCAGCAGCATGCCATGCCACGGCCAAGGCAGCCCAACCAAAGCCAGCAGCATGCCATGCCAAGGCCTAGGCCAGCAGCATGCCATGCCACGGCCAAGGCAGGCCAGCCAAAGCCAGCAGCAAGCCATGCCAAGGCCTTGGCCACCAGCATGCCATGCCACGGCCAAGGCAGCCCAGCCAAAGCCAGCAGCATGCCATGCCAAGGCCTAGGCCAGCAGCATGCCATGCCACGGCCAAGGCAGGCCAGCCAAAGCCAGCAGCATGCCATGCCAAGGCCAAGGCCAGCAGCATGCCATGCCACGGCCAAGGCAGCCCAACCAAAGCCAGCAGCATGCCATGCCAAGGCCTAGGCCAGCAGCATGCCATGCCACGGCCAAGGCAGGCCAGCCAAAGCCAGCAGCATGCCATGCCAAGGCCAAGGCCAGCAGCATGCCATGCCACGGCCAAGGCAGCCCAGCCAAAGCCAGCAGCATGCCATGCCAAGGCCTAGGCCAGCAGCATGCCATGCCACGGCCAAGGCAGGCAAGCCAAAGCCAGCAGCATGCCATGCCAAGGCCAAGGCCAGCAGCATGCCATGCCACGGCCAAGGCAGCCCAGCCAAAGCCAGCAGCATGCCATGCCAAGGCCAAGGCCAGCAGCATGCCATGCCACGGCCAAGGCAGCCCAGCCAAAGCCAGCAGCATGCCATGCCAAGGCCTAGGCCAGCAGCATGCCATGCCACGGCCAAGGCAGGCCAGCCAAAGCCAGCAGCAAGCCATGCCAAGGCCTAGGCCACCAGCATGCCATGCCACGGCCAAGGCAGCCCAGCCAAAGCCAGCAGCATGCCATGCCAAGGCCTAGGCCAGCAGCATGCCATGCCACGGCCAAGGCAGGCCAGCCAAAGCCAGCAGCATGCCATGCCAAGGCCAAGGCCAGCAGCATGCCATGCCACGGCCAAGGCAGCCCAACCAAAGCCAGCAGCATGCCATGCCAAGGCCTAGGCCAGCAGCATGCCATGCCACGGCCAAGGCAGGCCAGCCAAAGCCAGCAGCATGCCATGCCAAGGCCAAGGCCAGCAGCATGCCATGCCACGGCCAAGGCAGCCCAGCCAAAGCCAGCAGCATGCCATGCCAAGGCCTAGGCCAGCAGCATGCCATGCCACGGCCAAGGCAGGCAAGCCAAAGCCAGCAGCATGCCATGCCAAGGCCAAGGCCAGCAGCATGCCATGCCACGGCCAAGGCAGCCCAGCCAAAGCCAGCAGCATGCCATGCCAAGGCCAAGGCCAGCAGCATGCCATGCCACGGCCAAGGCAGCCCAGCCAAAGCCAGCAGCATGCCATGCCAAGGCCTAGGCCAGCAGCATGCCATGCCACGGCCAAGGCAGGCCAGCCAAAGCCAGCAGCATGCCATGCCAAGGCCAAGGCCAGCAGCATGCCATGCCACGGCCAAGGCAGCCCAACCAAAGCCAGCAGCATGCCATGCCAAGGCCTAGGCCAGCAGCATGCCATGCCACGGCCAAGGCAGGCCAGCCAAAGCCAGCAGCAAGCCATGCCAAGGCCTTGGCCACCAGCATGCCATGCCACGGCCAAGGCAGCCCAGCCAAAGCCAGCAGCATGCCATGCCAAGGCCTAGGCCAGCAGCATGCCATGCCACGGCCAAGGCAGGCCAGCCAAAGCCAGCAGCATGCCATGCCAAGGCCAAGGCCAGCAGCATGCCATGCCAAGGCCAAGGCAAGGCAGCCCAACCAAAGCCAGCAGCATGCCATGCCAAGGCCTAGGCCAGCAGCATGCCATGCCACGGCCAAGGCAGGCCAGCCAAAGCCAGCAGCATGCCATGCCAAGGCCAAGGCCAGCAGCATGCCATGCCACGGCCAAGGCAGCCCAGCCAAAGCCAGCAGCATGCCATGCCAAGGCCTAGGCCAGCAGCATGCCATGCCACGGCCAAGGCAGGCAAGCCAAAGCCAGCAGCATGCCATGCCAAGGCCAAGGCCAGCAGCATGCCATGCCACGGCCAAGGCAGCCCAGCCAAAGCCAGCAGCATGCCATGCCAAGGCCAAGGCCAGCAGCATGCCATGCCACGGCCAAGGCAGCCCAGCCAAAGCCAGCAGCATGCCATGCCAAGGCCTAGGCCAGCAGCATGCCATGCCACGGCCAAGGCAGGCCAGCCAAAGCCAGCAGCATGCCATGCCAAGGCCAAGGCCAGCAGCATGCCATGCCACGGCCAAGGCAGCCCAACCAAAGCCAGCAGCATGCCATGCCAAGGCCTAGGCCAGCAGCATGCCATGCCACGGCCAAGGCAGGCCAGCCAAAGCCAGCAGCAAGCCATGCCAAGGCCTAGGCCACCAGCATTCCATGCCACGGCCAAGGCAGCCCAGCCAAAGCCAGCAGCATGCCATGCCAAGGCCTAGGCCAGCAGCATGCCATGCCACGGCCAAGGCAGGCAAGCCAAAGCCAGCAGCATGCCATGCCAAGGCCAAGGCCAGCAGCATGCCATGCCACGGCCAAGGCAGCCCAGCCAAAGCCAGCAGCATGCCATGCCACGGCCAAGGCAGCCCAGCCAAAGCCAGCAGCATGCCATGCCAAGGCCTAGGCCAGCAGCATGCCATGCCACGGCCAAGGCAGGCCAGCCAAAGCCAGCAGCATGCCATGCCAAGGCCAAGGCCAGCAGCATGCCATGCCACGGCCAAGGCAGCCCAGCCAAAGCCAGCAGCATGCCATGCCAAGGCCAAGGCCAGCAGCATGCCATGCCACGGCCAAGGCAGCCCAGCCAAAGCCAGCAGCATGCCATGCCAAGGCCTAGGCCAGCAGCATGCCATGCCACGGCCAAGGCAGGCCAGCCAAAGCCAGCAGCATGCCATGCCAAGGCCAAGGCCAGCAGCATGCCATGCCACGGCCTAGGCCAGCAGCATGCCATGCCACGGCCAAGGCAGCCCAGCCAAAGCCAGCAGCATGCCATGCCACGGCCAAGGCAGCCCAGCCAAAGCCAGCAGCATGCCATGCCAAGGCCAAGGCCAAGGCCAGCAGCATGCCATGCCACGGCCAAGGCCAAGGCCAAGGCAGCCCATCCGAAGCCAGCAACATTCCATGGCAAGGCCAACGCAGCCCAGCCAAAGCCGGCGGCATGCCATGCCAAGGCCAAGGCCAAGGCCAGCCGCATGTCTTGCCACGGCCTTGTCCCGCAGCGTGGCGTGCCTTGGCCTTGGGCTAGAACATCGCATGCCACGCCCTTGGCAAGCAATCCTGTCCCTCGTGTAATTGCCATTTGGTTTGGCTTTGACTTACGTATATGTTGCCCTGCGAAATGCTTGTCCCTCGGGTAATAGCCGGTTTGGTTGCCTTTGACTTGCGAACACGTTGCTAGTGCTTTCCCCAGTGGAAGCTTGTTGGGAAAAGTATGTCCCTCGGAAGTTGCCTGTTGCGTTTGTTATTTGCATTCGAGCTATCCGATGCTTGCTGGGTTTCTCTAAGAGTTTTTGCACGTTCGTCGGGCTTTTTAATTATTTATTTACTCATAAAAATTATAATAAAATAAATTAAAAATAAAAAAATAATTAAAAAAATTACTATAATTACTAGTGCCTCATCTTATAATTGTTGGAATTTTTCTAGAATTTTTTGAGTATTTTTAGTAATTTTTATTATTTTTTAAGTATTAAAATTGAAATAAATTAAAATAAAATATTCCGGTGGCCAAATATTTTTTTATAATTTTTTTTATGGTGTATTAAATTATTTCATACAACTTTCATGTTGAAAGTTTTGGCAAAAAACCATTACTTTTTAAAAAAACCCCATTATGACTCCTCGAACATGCTTGATGTTTCCTCCTGCCAGATTGAAAAGGGCTTAACAGGCTATTATAAGGGGGGGGCACCTCCCTTAAGGCTGGCCAGCATGGCCAGGCCACAGGCCACGCCTATGCCTAGGCGGGCGCTTGGCACATGCCATCGCTTGGCTTGTGGCATTGGCTTGTGGCATCGAAACTACATAGCCAAGCACGGGATGCGTCGAGTGGCGGCCCGCGGCGGTGGCGGTGGCACGTTGGCCTAGGGCAGCATGCCATGCCACAGCCTTGGCCAGCAACATGGCATGCCAAAGCCTTGGCCAGCAGCATGCCATGCCCTGGCCTTGGCAAGCATGTCATGCCACGGCCTTGGCCAGCAGCATGCCATGCCACGGCCTTGGCCAGCAGCATGCCATGCCCCGGCCTTGGCCAGCATGTCATGCCACGGCCTTGGCCAGCAGCATGCCATGCCACAGCCTTGGCCAGCAGCATGCCATGCCACAGCCTTGGCCAGCAACATGGCATGCCAAAGCCTTGGCCAGCAGCACGCCATGCCCCGGCCTTGGCAAGCTTGTCATGCCACGGCCATGGCCAGCAGCGTGCTATGCCCCGGCCTTGGCCAGCAGCGTGCCATGCCACGACCTTGGCCAGCAGCTTGCCATGCCCCGGCCTTGGCCAGCATGTCATGCCACGGCCTTGGCCAGCAGCATGCCATGCCACGGCCTTGGCCAGCAACATGGCATGCCGCGGCCTTGGCCAGCAGCATGCCATGCCCTGGCCTTGGCAAGCATGTCATGCCACGGCCTTGGCCAGCAGCATGCCATGCCACGGCCTTGGCCAGCAGCATGCCATGC
>NW_028129277.1:19825000-19837500 GCF_055761805.1 Camellia sinensis | reverse complement strand
AACCAAATGGCAATTTAACCGAGGGACATGCATTTCGCAAGGCAACTTGTACAATTACCCGAGGGACATGGCATGCTTGCCAAGGCCGTGGCTTGGCATGCTTGCCAAGGCCGTGGCATGACATGCTGCTGGCCAAGGCCGGGCATGCCATGCTGCTGGACAAGGCCGTGGCAAGGCATGCTGATGGCCGAGGCCGTGGCAAGGCATGCTGATGGCCGAGGCCGTGGCAAGGCATGCTGATGGCCGAGGCCGTGGCAAGGCATGCTGCTGGCCAAGGCGTTGGCATGGCATGCTGCTGCTGACCAAGGCTTGGGCTTGCCATGCTGCCGGCCAAGGCCGTGGCATGACATGCTGGCCAAGGCCGGGGCATGGCAAGCTGCTGGCCAAGGTCGTGGCATGGCACGCTGCTGGCCAAGGCCGGGGCATAGCACGCTGCTTGCTGGCCATGGCCGTGGCATGACAAGCTTGCCAAGGCCGGGGCATGGCGTGCTGCTGGCCAAGGCTTTGGCATGCCATGTTGCTGGCCAAGGCTGTGGCATGGCATGCTGCTGGCCAAGGCTGTGGCATGGCATGCTGCTGGCCAAGGCTGTGGCATGCCATGCTGCTGGCCAAGGCCGTGGCATGACATGCTGGCCAAGGCCGGGGCATGGCATGCTGCTGGCCAAGGCCGTGGCATGGCATGCTGCTGGCCAAGGCCGTGGCATGACATGCTTGCCAAGGCCAGGGCATGGCATGCTGCTGGCCAAGGCCGCGGCATGCCATGTTGCTGGCCAAGGCCGTGGCATGGCATGCTGCTGGCCAAGGCCGTGGCATGACATGCTGGCCAAGGCCGGGGCATGGCAAGCTGCTGGCCAAGGTCGTGGCATGGCACGCTGCTGGCCAAGGCCGGGGCATAGCACGCTGCTGGCCATGGCCGTGGCATGACAAGCTTGCCAAGGCCGGGGCATGGCGTGCTGCTGGCCAAGGCTTTGGCATGCCATGTTGCTGGCCAAGGCTGTGGCATGGCATGCTGCTGGCCAAGGCTGTGGCATGGCATGCTGCTGGCCAAGGCCGTGGCATGACATGCTGGCCAAGGCCGGGGCATGGCATGCTGCTGGCCAAGGCCGTGGCATGGCATGCTGCTGGCCAAGGCCGTGGCATGACATGCTTGCCAAGGCCAGGGCATGGCATGCTGCTGGCCAAGGCTTTGGCATGCCATGTTGCTGGCCAAGGCTGTGGCATGGCATGCTGCCCTAGGCCAACGTGCCACCGCCACCGCCGCGGGCCGCCACTCGACGCATCCCGTGCTTGGCTATGTAGTTTCGATGCCACAAGCCAATGCCACAAGCCAAGCGATGGCATGTGCCAAGCGCCCGCCTAGGCATAGGCGTGGCCTGTGGCCTGGCCATGCTGGCCAGCCTTAAGGGAGGTGCCCCCCCCTTATAATAGCCTGTTAAGCCCTTTTCAATCTGGCAGGAGGAAACATCAAGCATGTTCGAGGAGTCATAATGGGGTTTTTTTAAAAAGTAATGGTTTTTTGCCAAAACTTTCAACATGAAAGTTGTATGAAATAATTTAATACACCATAAAAAAAATTATAAAAAAATATTTGGCCACCGGAATATTTTATTTTAATTTATTTCAATTTTAATACTTAAAAAATAATAAAAATTACTAAAAATACTCAAAAAATTCTAGAAAAATTCCAACAATTATAAGATGAGGCACTAGTAATTATAGTAATTTTTTTAATTATTTTTTTATTTTTAATTTATTTTATTATAATTTTTATGAGTAAATAAATAATTAAAAAGCCCGACGAACGTGCAAAAACTCTTAGAGAAACCCAGCAAGCATCGGATAGCTCGAATGCAAATAACAAACGCAACAGGCAACTTCCGAGGGACATACTTTTCCCAACAAGCTTCCACTGGGGAAAGCACTAGCAACGTGTTCGCAAGTCAAAGGCAACCAAACCGGCTATTACCCGAGGGACAAGCATTTCGCAGGGCAACATATACGTAAGTCAAAGCCAAACCAAATGGCAATTACACGAGGGACAGGATTGCTTGCCAAGGGCGTGGCATGCGATGTTCTAGCCCAAGGCCAAGGCACGCCACGCTGCGGGACAAGGCCGTGGCAAGACATGCGGCTGGCCTTGGCCTTGGCCTTGGCATGGCATGCCGCCGGCTTTGGCTGGGCTGCGTTGGCCTTGCCATGGAATGTTGCTGGCTTCGGATGGGCTGCCTTGGCCTTGGCCTTGGCCGTGGCATGGCATGCTGCTGGCCTTGGCCTTGGCCTTGGCATGGCATGCTGCTGGCTTTGGCTGGGCTGCCTTGGCCGTGGCATGGCATGCTGCTGGCTTTGGCTGGGCTGCCTTGGCCGTGGCATGGCATGCTGCTGGCCTAGGCCGTGGCATGGCATGCTGCTGGCCTTGGCCTTGGCATGGCATGCTGCTGGCTTTGGCTGGCCTGCCTTGGCCGTGGCATGGCATGCTGCTGGCCTAGGCCTTGGCATGGCATGCTGCTGGCTTTGGCTGGGCTGCCTTGGCCGTGGCATGGCATGCTGCTGGCCTTGGCCTTGGCATGGCATGCTGCTGGCTTTGGCTGGGCTGCCTTGGCCGTGGCATGGCATGCTGCTGGCCTTGGCCTTGGCATGGCATGCTGCTGGCTTTGGCTGGCCTGCCTTGGCCGTGGCATGGCATGCTGCTGGCCTAGGCCTTGGCATGGCATGCTGCTGGCTTTGGCTGGGCTGCCTTGGCCGTGGCATGGCATGCTGCTGGCTTTGGCTGGGCTGCCTTGGCCGTGGCATGGCATGCTGCTGGCCTTGGCCTTGGCATGGCATGCTGCTGGCTTTGGCTTGCCTGCCTTGGCCGTGGCATGGCATGCTGCTGGCCTAGGCCTTGGCATGGCATGCTGCTGGCTTTGGCTGGGCTGCCTTGGCCGTGGCATGGAATGCTGGTGGCCTAGGCCTTGGCATGGCTTGCTGCTGGCTTTGGCTGGCCTGCCTTGGCCGTGGCATGGCATGCTGCTGGCCTAGGCCTTGGCATGGCATGCTGCTGGCTTTGGTTGGGCTGCCTTGGCCGTGGCATGGCATGCTGCTGGCCTTGGCCTTGGCATGGCATGCTGCTGGCTTTGGCTGGCCTGCCTTGGCCGTGGCATGGCATGCTGCTGGCCTAGGCCTTGGCATGGCATGCTGCTGGCTTTGGCTGGGCTGCCTTGGCCGTGGCATGGCATGCTGCTGGCCTTGGCCTTGGCATGGCATGCTGCTGGCTTTGGCTGGGCTGCCTTGGCCGTGGCATGGCATGCTGCTGGCCTTGGCCTTGGCATGGCATGCTGCTGGCTTTGGCTTGCCTGCCTTGGCCGTGGCATGGCATGCTGCTGGCCTAGGCCTTGGCATGGCATGCTGCTGGCTTTGGCTGGGCTGCCTTGGCCGTGGCATGGCATGCTGCTGGCCTTGGCCTTGGCATGGCATGCTGCTGGCTTTGGCTGGCCTGCCTTGGCCGTGGCATGGCATGCTGCTGGCCTAGGCCTTGGCATGGCATGCTGCTGGCTTTGGTTGGGCTGCCTTGCCTTGGCCTTGGCATGGCATGCTGCTGGCCTTGGCCTTGGCATGGCATGCTGCTGGCTTTGGCTGGCCTGCCTTGGCCGTGGCATGGCATGCTGCTGGCCTAGGCCTTGGCATGGCATGCTGCTGGCTTTGGCTGGGCTGCCTTGGCCGTGGCATGGCATGCTGGTGGCCAAGGCCTTGGCATGGCTTGCTGCTGGCTTTGGCTGGCCTGCCTTGGCCGTGGCATGGCATGCTGCTGGCCTAGGCCTTGGCATGGCATGCTGCTGGCTTTGGTTGGGCTGCCTTGGCCGTGGCATGGCATGCTGCTGGCCTTGGCCTTGGCATGGCATGCTGCTGGCTTTGGCTGGCCTGCCTTGGCCGTGGCATGGCATGCTGCTGGCCTAGGCCTTGGCATGGCATGCTGCTGGCTTTGGCTGGGCTGCCTTGGCCGTGGCATGGCATGCTGCTGGCCTTGGCCTTGGCATGGCATGCTGCTGGCTTTGGCTGGGCTGCCTTGGCCGTGGCATGGCATGCTGCTGGCCTTGGCCTTGGCATGGCATGCTGCTGGCTTTGGCTTGCCTGCCTTGGCCGTGGCATGGCATGCTGCTGGCCTAGGCCTTGGCATGGCATGCTGCTGGCTTTGGCTGGGCTGCCTTGGCCGTGGCATGGCATGCTGCTGGCCTTGGCCTTGGCATGGCATGCTGCTGGCTTTGGCTGGCCTGCCTTGGCCGTGGCATGGCATGCTGCTGGCCTAGGCCTTGGCATGGCATGCTGCTGGCTTTGGTTGGGCTGCCTTGGCCGTGGCATGGCATGCTGCTGGCCTTGGCCTTGGCATGGCATGCTGCTGGCTTTGGCTGGCCTGCCTTGGCCGTGGCATGGCATGCTGCTGGCCTAGGCCTTGGCATGGCATGCTGCTGGCTTTGGCTGGGCTGCCTTGGCCGTGGCATGGCATGCTGGTGGCCTAGGCCTTGGCATGGCTTGCTGCTGGCTTTGGCTGGCCTGCCTTGGCCGTGGCATGGCATGCTGCTGGCCTAGGCCTTGGCATGGCATGCTGCTGGCTTTGGCTGGGCTGCCTTGGCCGTGGCATGGCATGCTGCTGGCCTTGGCCTTGGCATGGCATGCTGCTGGCTTTGGCTGGGCTGCCTTGGCCGTGGCATGGCATGCTGCTGGCCTTGGCCTTGGCATGGCATGCTGCTGGCTTTGGCTTGCCTGCCTTGGCCGTGGCATGGCATGCTGCTGGCCTAGGCCTTGGCATGGCATGCTGCTGGCTTTGGCTGGGCTGCCTTGGCCGTGGCATGGCATGCTGCTGGCCTTGGCCTTGGCATGGCATGCTGCTGGCTTTGGCTGGCCTGCCTTGGCCGTGGCATGGCATGCTGCTGGCCTAGGCCTTGGCATGGCATGCTGCTGGCTTTGGTTGGGCTGCCTTGGCCGTGGCATGGCATGCTGCTGGCCTTGGCCTTGGCATGGCATGCTGCTGGCTTTGGCTGGCCTGCCTTGGCCGTGGCATGGCATGCTGCTGGCCTAGGCCTTGGCATGGCATGCTGCTGGCTTTGGCTGGGCTGCCTTGGCCGTGGCATGGCATGCTGGTGGCCAAGGCCTTGGCATGGCTTGCTGCTGGCTTTGGCTGGCCTGCCTTGGCCGTGGCATGGCATGCTGCTGGCCTAGGCCTTGGCATGGCATGCTGCTGGCTTTGGTTGGGCTGCCTTGGCCGTGGCATGGCATGCTGCTGGCCTTGGCCTTGGCATGGCATGCTGCTGGCTTTGGCTGGCCTGCCTTGGCCGTGGCATGGCATGCTGCTGGCCTAGGCCTTGGCATGGCATGCTGCTGGCTTTGGCTGGGCTGCCTTGGCCGTGGCATGGCATGCTGCTGGCCTTGGCCTTGGCATGGCATGCTGCTGGCTTTGGCTGGGCTGCCTTGGCCGTGGCATGGCATGCTGCTGGCCTTGGCCTTGGCATGGCATGCTGCTGGCTTTGGCTTGCCTGCCTTGGCCGTGGCATGGCATGCTGCTGGCCTAGGCCTTGGCATGGCATGCTGCTGGCTTTGGCTGGGCTGCCTTGGCCGTGGCATGGCATGCTGCTGGCCTTGGCCTTGGCATGGCATGCTGCTGGCTTTGGCTGGCCTGCCTTGGCCGTGGCATGGCATGCTGCTGGCCTAGGCCTTGGCATGGCATGCTGCTGGCTTTGGCTGGGCTGCCTTGGCCGTGGCATGGCATGCTGCTGGCCTTGGCCTTGGCATGGCATGCTGCTGGCTTTGGCTGGGCTGCCTTGGCCGTGGCATGGCATGCTGCTGGCCTTGGCCTTGGCATGGCATGCTGCTGGCTTTGGCTTGCCTGCCTTGGCCGTGGCATGGCATGCTGCTGGCCTAGGCCTTGGCATGGCATGCTGCTGGCTTTGGCTGGGCTGCCTTGGCCGTGGCATGGCATGCTGCTGGCCTTGGCCTTGGCATGGCATGCTGCTGGCTTTGGCTGGCCTGCCTTGGCCGTGGCATGGCATGCTGCTGGCCTAGGCCTTGGCATGGCATGCTGCTGGCTTTGGTTGGGCTGCCTTGGCCGTGGCATGGCATGCTGCTGGCCTTGGCCTTGGCATGGCATGCTGCTGGCTTTGGCTGGCCTGCCTTGGCCGTGGCATGGCATGCTGCTGGCCTAGGCCTTGGCATGGCATGCTGCTGGCTTTGGCTGGGCTGCCTTGGCCGTGGCATGGCATGCTGGTGGCCTAGGCCTTGGCATGGCTTGCTGCTGGCTTTGGCTGGCCTGCCTTGGCCGTGGCATGGCATGCTGCTGGCCTAGGCCTTGGCATGGCATGCTGCTGGCTTTGGCTGGGCTGCCTTGGCCGTGGCATGGCATGCTGCTGGCCTTGGCCTTGGCATGGCATGCTGCTGGCTTTGGCTGGCCTGCCTTGGCCGTGGCATGGCATGCTGCTGGCCTTGGCATGGCATGCTGCTGGCTTTGGTTGGGCTGCCTTCGCCGTGGCATGCCATGCTGCTGGCCTTGGCCTTGGGGCTGGGCTGCCTTGGCTGCGGTTCTTATCACTAGACGTGCGTTGCGTGCGAAGGCGTGCAAAGGCGTGCGCGACCATGCGCGCAACACGCGCACCGTGGTCAAAAGACCACGCGCGCGGTATTCGCACAGGCCACGCTGCCCACGCCGCGGGCATGCCAGGCCGCCCAGGCCGTGCGCATGCCATGCCGTGCTGCCCAGGCCGGCTGCATGCCAGGCCGCCCAGGCCGTGCGCATGCCATGCCGTGCTGCCCACGCCGCGGGCATGCCAGGCCGGCTGCATGCCAGGCCGACCAGGCCGTGCGCATGCCATGCCGTGCTGCCCACGCCGCGGGCATGCCAGGCCGGCTGCATGCCAGGCCGCCCAGGCCGTGCGCATGCCATGCCGTGCTGCCCATGCCGCGCGCATGCCAGGCCGCCCACGCCCGCGCGCATGCCACGCCATGCTGCCCAAGGCCGCGCCCAGGCCGCCCAAGGCCGCGCCCAGGCCGCCCAAGGCCGCGCCCAGGCCGCGCAAGGCCGCGCCCAGGCCGCGCAAGGCCGCGCCCAGGCCGCCCAAGGCCGCGCCCAGGCCGCGCAAGGCCGCCCAAGGCCGCCCAAGGCCGCGGTCCAGGCCGCCCAAGGCCGCGGCCGAGCCGCCCCAGGCCGCAGCCCAGGCCGCGGTCGAGCCGCAGTGCATGTAACCCAAGGCCGCAGCCCAGGCCGCGCCCAACATGGGGCGTACCTGCCACTGCCTTGCCCTGGGCAAGGGAGGTGACCCCCCCTTATAATAGCCTGTTAAGCCCTTTTCAATCTGGCAGGAGGAAACATCAAGCATGTTCGAGGAGTCATAATGGGGTTTTTTTAAAAAGTAATCGTTTTTTGCCAAAACTTTCAACATGAAAGTTGTAGGAAATAATTTAATACACCATAAAAAAAATTAAAAAAAATATTTTTTTACAGAAAATATTTTATTTTAATTTATTTCGATATTAATACTTAAAAAATAATAAAAATTAATAAAAATAGTCAAAAAATTATGGAAAAATTCCCATAATTAAAGGATGATTCACTAGTAATTATAGAAATTATTAAATTATTTTTTTCATTTTTTTTATTTTATTTTGATTTTTTTATGCCAAATAAGGGCTTTAAAAATTCGAAAAGCTCTAGAAAAATTGCAAAAAAATAGGGAATGACATTTAAAATTGATTGTAGTGCATTTTTAATTGTGTTGCACGGTTTGGGTATAAAAGAATCATGTTCAAAAAGATCGATCGAGGCGGTGGCACGCCATGGCCTTGGCCTTGGCCTTGGCCTTTGCCCGCGGCCATGGCCTTTGCCTTGGCCTTGGCCATGCCTTGCACAGGGACTTGGCCTTGCCCACTGCCTTGGCCTTGGCTTTGGCCTTGGCCTTGGCATGGCATGGCATGCTCGCCGAGGCCGTGGCATGCCTTGCTGCTAGCCAAGGCCGTGGCGTGGCATGCTCGCCCAGCCCGTGGCATGCCCAGCCCGTGGCACGCCATGTTGGCCCAAGGCATTGGCATGGCATGCCGGCCAAGGCATGCTGGCCAACGCTGCGGCACGGCGTGCTGGACAAGGCGGTGCCATGGCATGGCATGCTGACCAAGACAGTGCCATGGCATGCTGGCCGAGGCCGTGGCATGGCATGCTGGCCGAGGCCGTGGCTTGCCATGCCGCCACGGCCGTGGCATGCTGGGCAACGGACCGGCATGGCATGCTGGCCGTGGCGGTGGCACGACATGCTGGCCAAGGCAGTGGCATGGCATGTAGGCCAAGGCTAAGGCATGGCACGCTGGCCAAGGCAGTCGCAAGGCATGCAGGCCGAGGCCGCGGCACGGCCCGCTGGGCAACGCGGTGGCATGGCATGCTGGGCAACGCCGTGGCAAGGCATGCGGGCCGAGGCCTTGGCATGGCATGCTGGCCGAGGCCGTGGCATGGCATGCGGGCCGAGGCCGTGGCATGGCATGGCATGGCATGCGGGCCGAGGCCGTGGCATGGCATGCGGGCCGAGGCCGTGGCGTGGCATGGCATGGCATGTTGGGCAACGCCGTGGCAAGACATGCGGGCCGAGGCCGTGGCATGGCATGTTGGGCAACGCCCTGGCAAGCCATGCGGGCCGAGGCCGTGGCGTGGCATGTTGGCCAAGGCTAAGGCATGGCACGCCGGGCAACGCGGTGCATTGGCATGCTGGGCAGCGCGGTGGCAAGGCATGGGGGCCGAGGCCGTGGCATGGCATGTTGGGCAACGCCGTGGCAAGACATGCGGGCCGAGGCCGTGGCATGGCATGCGGGCCGAGGCCGTCCGTGGCATGGCATGCGGGCCGAGGCCGTGGCACGACATGTTGGCCAAGGCTAAGGCATGGCACGCCGGGCAACGCGGTGGCATGGCATGCTGGGCAACGCGGTGGCAAGGCATGCGGGCCGAGGCCGTGGCATGGCATGTTGGGCAACGCCGTAGAAGGGCATGCGGGCCGAGGCCGTGGCATGGCATGCGGGCCGAGGCCGTGGCATGGCATGTTGGGCGACGCCGTAGCAAGGCATGCGGGCCGAGGCCGTGGCATGTCATGCGGGCCGAGGCCGTGGCATGGCATGCGGGCCGAGGCCGTGGCATGGCATGTTGGCCGAGGCCGTGGCAAGGCATGCGGGCCGAGGCCGTGGCATGGCATGTTTGGCAACGCCGTGGCAAGACATGCGGGCCGTGGCATGGCATGGCATGCGGGCCGAGGCCGTGGCACGACATGTTGGCCAAGGCTAAGGCATGGCACGCCGGGCAACGCGGTGGCATGGCATGTTGGGCGACGCCGTAGCAAGGCATGCGGGCCGAGGCCGTGGCATGTCATGCGGGCCGAGGCCATGGCATGGCATGCGGGCCGAGGCCGTGGCATGGCATGTTGGGCGACGCCGTAGCAAGGCATGCGGTCCGAGGCCGTGGCATGTCATGCGGGCCGAGGCCATGGCATGGCATGCGGGCCGAGGCCGTGGCATGGCATGTTGGGCGACGCCGTAGCAAGGCATGCGGGCCGAGGCCGTGGCATGTCATGCGAGCCGAGGCCGTGGCATGGCATGCGGGCCGAGGCCGTGGCATGGCAAGTTGGGCGACGTCGTGGCAAGGCATGCGGGCCGAGGCCGTGGCATGTCACGCGGGCCGAGGCCGTGGCATGGCATGCGGGCAGAGGCCGTGGCATGGCATGTTGGGCGACGCCGTCGCAAGGCATGCGGGCCGAGGCCGTGGCATGGCATGCGGGCCGAGGCCGTGGCATGGCATGTTGGGCGACGCCGTAGCAAGGCATGCGGGCCGAGGCCGTGGCATGTCATGGCATGTTGGGCGACGCCGTAGCAAGGCATGCGGGCCGAGGCCGTGGCATGGCATGTTTGGCAACGCCGTGGCAAGACATGAGGGCCGTGGCATGGCATGGCATGCGGGCCGAGGCCGTGGCATGACATATTGGCCAAGGCTAAGGCATGGCACGCCGGGCAACGCGGTGGCATCGCATGCGGGCCGGGGCCGTGGCATGGCATGTTGGCCAACGTCGTAGCAAGGCATGCGGGCCGAGGCCGAGGCCGTGGCACGGCATGCGGGCCGAGGCTGTGGCATGGCATGTTGGGCGACGCCGTAGCAAGGCATGCGGTCCGAGGCCGTGGCATGTCATGCGGGCCGAGGCCGTGGCATGGCATGCGGGCCGAGGCCGTGGCATGGCATGTTGGGCGACGCCGTAGCAAGGCATGCGGGCCGAGGCCGTGCCGTGGCATGCGGGCCGAGGCCGTGGCATGGCATGCGGGCCGAGGCCGTGGCATGGCATGTTGGGCGACGCCGTAGCAAGGCATGCGGTCCGAGGCCGTGGCATGTCATGCGGGCCGAGGCCGTGGCATGGCATGCGGGCCGAGGCCGTGGCATGGCATGCGGGCCGAGGCCGTGGCATGGCATGTTGGGCGACGCCGTAGCATGGCATGCGGGCCGAGGCCGTGGCATGTCATGCGCGCCGAGGCCGTGGCATGGCATGCGGCCCGAGGCCGTGGCATGGCAAGTTGGGCGACGTCGTGGCAAGGCATGCGGGCCGAGGCCGTGGCAAGGCATGTTGGGCGACGCCGTAGCAAGGCATGCGGGCCGAGGCCGTGGCATGTCATGCGGGCCGAGGCCGTGGCATGGCATGCGGGCCGAGGCCGTGGCATGGCATGTTGGGCGACGCCGTAGCAAGGCATGCGGTCCGAGGCCGTGGCATGTCATTCGGCCGAGGCCGTGGCATGGCATGCGGGCCGAGGCCGTGGCATGGCATGTTGGGCGACGCCGTAGCAAGGCATGCGGCCCGAGGCCGTGCCGTGGCGTGCGGGCCGAGGCCGTGGCATGGCATGTTGGGCGACGCCGTAGCAAGGCATGCGGTCCGAGGCCGTGGCATGTCATGCGGGCCGAGGCCGTGGCATGGCATGCGGGCCGAGGCCGTGGCATGGCATGCGGGCCGAGGCCGTGGCAAGGCATGTTGGGCGACGCCGTAGCAAGGCATGCGGGCCGAGGCCGTGGCATGTCATGCGGGCCGAGGCCGTGGCATGGCATGCGGGCCGAGGCCGTGGCATGGCTTGTTGGGCGACGCCGTAGCAAGGCATGCGGTCCGAGGCCGTGGCATGTCATTCGGCCGAGGCCGTGGCATGGCATGCGGGCCGAGGCCGTGGCATGGCATGTTGGGCGACGCCGTAGCAAGGCATGCGGCCCGAGGCCGTGCCGTGGCGTGCGGGCCGAGGCCGTGGCATGGCATGTTGGGCGACGCCGTAGCAAGGCATGCGGTCCGAGGCCGTGGCATGTCATGCGGGCCGAGGCCGTGGCATGGCATGCGGGCCGAGGCCGTGGCATGGCATGTTGGGCGACGCCGTAGCAAGGCATGCGGGCCGAGGCCGTGCCGTGGCATGCGGGCCGAGGCCGTGGCATGGCATGTTGGGCGACGCCGTAGCAAGGCATGCGGTCCGAGGCCGTGGCATGTCATGCGGGCCGAGGCCGTGGCATGGCATGCGGGCCGAGGCCGTGGCATGGCATGTTGGGCGACGCCGTAGCAAGGCATGCGGGCCGAGGCCGTGGCATGTCATGCGGGCCGAGGCCGTGGCATGGCATGCGGGCCGAGGCCGTGGCATGGCAAGTTGGGCGGCGTCGTGGCAAGGCATGCTGGCCGAGGCCGTGGCATGTCATGCGGGCCGAGGCCGTGGCATGGCATGCGGGCCGAGGCCGTGGCAAGGCATGTTGGGCGACGCCGTAGCAAGGCATGCGGGCCGAGGCCGTGGCATGTCATGCGGGCCGAGGCCGTGGCACGTCATGCGGGCCGAGGCCGTGGCATGGCATGTTTGGCCACGCCGTGGCAAGACATGCGGGCCGTGGCATGGCATGGCATGCGGGCCGAGGCCGTGGCTCGACATGTTGGCCAAGGCTAAGGCATGGCACGCCGGGCAACGCGGTGGCATGGCATGCTGGGCAACGCGGTGGCAAGGCATGCGGGCCGAGGCCGTGGCATGGCATGTTGGGCAACGCCGCAGCAAGGCATGCGGGCCGAGGCCGGGGCATGGCATGCGGGCCGAGGCCGTGGCATGGCATGCGGGCCGAGGCCGTGGCATGGCATGTTGGGCGACGCCGTAGCAAGGCATGCGGTCCGAGGCCGTGGCATGTCATGCGGGCCGAGGCCGTGGCATGGCATGCGGGCCGAGGCCGTGGCATGGCATGTTGGGCGACGCCGTAGCAAGGCATGCGGGCCGAGGCCGTGCCGTGGCATGCGGGCCGAGGCCGTGGCATGGCATGTTGGGCGACGCCGTAGCAAGGCATGCGGTCCGAGGCCGTGGCATGTCATGCGGGCCGAGGCCGTGGCATGGCATGCGGGCCGAGGCCGTGGCATGGCATGTTGGGCGACGCCGTAGCAAGGCATGCGGGCCGAGGCCGTGCCGTGGCATGCGGGCCGAGGCCGTGGCATGGCATGTTGGGCGACGCCGTAGCAAGGCATGCG
>NW_028129277.1:19800000-19815000 GCF_055761805.1 Camellia sinensis | reverse complement strand
ACAGGCAACTTTCGAGGGACATACTTTTCGCAACAAGCTTCCACTAGGAAAGCACAGGCAACTCGTTCGAACGTCAAAGCCAACCAAATGGCAATTACCCGAGGGACATGCTTTTCGCAAGGCACCTTCCACTAGGGAAGCGCAGACAACCCGAAGGCGAGTCGAAGACAACCTAAAGGCGATCACCCGAGGGACATGGAGGAATGCACCAGTGGAGTTCGCTGCACAGGCAGGGATCCGTCCAACTCGCACAAACCGAACACAACTCACGCGCCACGACGTACACTGTGCACCAGCCCCCCAAAACGAATCACCCCCCGAAGGACTAAGAAGCCCGACGAACGCGCGAAAACATTTAGAGAGGCCGAGCAAGCACCGGTTAGCGCGAATGAAAGTAACAAGCGCAACAGGCAACTTTCGAGGGACATACTTTTCGCAACAAGCTTCCACTAGGAAAGCATAGGCAACTCGTTCGAACGTCAAAGCCAACCAAATGGCAATTACCCGAGGGACACGCTTTTCGCAAGGCACCTTCCACTAGGGAAGCGCAGGCAACCCGAAGGCGAGTCGAAGACAACCCGAGGGACATGGAGGAATGCACCAGTGGAGTTCGCTGCACAGGCAGGGATCCGTCCAACTCGCACAAACCGAACACAACTCACGCGCCACGACGTACACTGTGCACCAGCCCCCCAAAACGAATCACCCCCCGAAGGACTAAGAAGCCCGACGAACGCGCGAAAACATTTAGAGAGGCCGAGCAAGCACCGGTTAGCGCGAATGCAAATAACAAACGCAACAGGCAAATTTCGAGGGACATACTTTTCGCAACAAGCTTCCACTAGGAAAGCATAGGCAACTCGTTCGAACGTCAAAGCCAACCAAATGGCAATTACCCGAGGGACACGCTTTTCGCAAGGCACCTTCCACTAGGGAAGCACAAGCAACCCGAAGGCGAGTCGAAGACAACCCGAGGGACATGGAGGAATGCACCAGTGGAGTTCGCTGCACAGGCAGGGATCCGTCCAACTCGCACAAACCGAACACAACTCACGCGCCACGACGTACACTGTGCATCAGCCCCCCAAAACGAATCACCCCCCGAAGGACCAAGAAGCCCGACGAACGCGCGAAAACATTTAGAGAGGCCGAGCAAGCACCGGTTAGCGCGAATGCAAATAACAAACGCAACAGGCAACTTTCGAGGGACATACTTCTCGCAACAAGCTTCCACAAGGAAAGCACAGGCAACTCGTTCGCACGCCAAAGCCAACCAAATGGCAATTTAACCGAGGGACATGCATTTCGCAAGGCAACTTGTACAATTACCCGAGGGACATGGCATGCTTGCCAAGGCCGTGGCTTGGCATGCTTGCCAAGGCCGTGGCATGACATGCTGCTGGCCAAGGCCGGGCATGCCATGCTGCTGGACAAGGCCGTGGCAAGGCATGCTGATGGCCGAGGCCGTGGCAAGGCATGCTGATGGCCGAGGCCGTGGCAAGGCATGCTGATGGCCGAGGCCGTGGCAAGGCATGCTGCTGGCCAAGGCGTTGGCATGGCATGCTGCTGCTGACCAAGGCTTGGGCTTGCCATGCTGCCGGCCAAGGCCGTGGCATGACATGCTGGCCAAGGCCGGGGCATGGCAAGCTGCTGGCCAAGGTCGTGGCATGGCACGCTGCTGGCCAAGGCCGGGGCATAGCACGCTGCTTGCTGGCCATGGCCGTGGCATGACAAGCTTGCCAAGGCCGGGGCATGGCGTGCTGCTGGCCAAGGCTTTGGCATGCCATGTTGCTGGCCAAGGCTGTGGCATGGCATGCTGCTGGCCAAGGCTGTGGCATGGCATGCTGCTGGCCAAGGCTGTGGCATGCCATGCTGCTGGCCAAGGCCGTGGCATGACATGCTGGCCAAGGCCGGGGCATGGCATGCTGCTGGCCAAGGCCGTGGCATGGCATGCTGCTGGCCAAGGCCGTGGCATGACATGCTTGCCAAGGCCAGGGCATGGCATGCTGCTGGCCAAGGCCGCGGCATGCCATGTTGCTGGCCAAGGCCGTGGCATGGCATGCTGCTGGCCAAGGCCGTGGCATGACATGCTGGCCAAGGCCGGGGCATGGCAAGCTGCTGGCCAAGGTCGTGGCATGGCACGCTGCTGGCCAAGGCCGGGGCATAGCACGCTGCTGGCCATGGCCGTGGCATGACAAGCTTGCCAAGGCCGGGGCATGGCGTGCTGCTGGCCAAGGCTTTGGCATGCCATGTTGCTGGCCAAGGCTGTGGCATGGCATGCTGCTGGCCAAGGCTGTGGCATGGCATGCTGCTGGCCAAGGCCGTGGCATGACATGCTGGCCAAGGCCGGGGCATGGCATGCTGCTGGCCAAGGCCGTGGCATGGCATGCTGCTGGCCAAGGCCGTGGCATGACATGCTTGCCAAGGCCAGGGCATGGCATGCTGCTGGCCAAGGCTTTGGCATGCCATGTTGCTGGCCAAGGCTGTGGCATGGCATGCTGCCCTAGGCCAACGTGCCACCGCCACCGCCGCGGGCCGCCACTCGACGCATCCCGTGCTTGGCTATGTAGTTTCGATGCCACAAGCCAATGCCACAAGCCAAGCGATGGCATGTGCCAAGCGCCCGCCTAGGCATAGGCGTGGCCTGTGGCCTGGCCATGCTGGCCAGCCTTAAGGGAGGTGCCCCCCCCTTATAATAGCCTGTTAAGCCCTTTTCAATCTGGCAGGAGGAAACATCAAGCATGTTCGAGGAGTCATAATGGGGTTTTTTTAAAAAGTAATGGTTTTTTGCCAAAACTTTCAACATGAAAGTTGTATGAAATAATTTAATACACCATAAAAAAAATTATAAAAAAATATTTGGCCACCGGAATATTTTATTTTAATTTATTTCAATTTTAATACTTAAAAAATAATAAAAATTACTAAAAATACTCAAAAAATTCTAGAAAAATTCCAACAATTATAAGATGAGGCACTAGTAATTATAGTAATTTTTTTAATTATTTTTTTATTTTTAATTTATTTTATTATAATTTTTATGAGTAAATAAATAATTAAAAAGCCCGACGAACGTGCAAAAACTCTTAGAGAAACCCAGCAAGCATCGGATAGCTCGAATGCAAATAACAAACGCAACAGGCAACTTCCGAGGGACATACTTTTCCCAACAAGCTTCCACTGGGGAAAGCACTAGCAACGTGTTCGCAAGTCAAAGGCAACCAAACCGGCTATTACCCGAGGGACAAGCATTTCGCAGGGCAACATATACGTAAGTCAAAGCCAAACCAAATGGCAATTACACGAGGGACAGGATTGCTTGCCAAGGGCGTGGCATGCGATGTTCTAGCCCAAGGCCAAGGCACGCCACGCTGCGGGACAAGGCCGTGGCAAGACATGCGGCTGGCCTTGGCCTTGGCCTTGGCATGGCATGCCGCCGGCTTTGGCTGGGCTGCGTTGGCCTTGCCATGGAATGTTGCTGGCTTCGGATGGGCTGCCTTGGCCT
Organism: Camellia sinensis; assembly: GCF_055761805.1. NCBI lineage: Eukaryota > Viridiplantae > Streptophyta > Magnoliopsida > Ericales > Theaceae > Camellia > Camellia sinensis. The sequence goes on along the minus strand of NW_028129277.1, from coordinate 19,811,495 downwards.
TGGCCTTGGCCGTGGCATGGCATGCTGCTGGCCTTGGCCTTGGCCTTGGCATGGCATGCTGCTGGCTTTGGCTGGGCTGCCTTGGCCGTGGCATGGCATGCTGCTGGCTTTGGCTGGGCTGCCTTGGCCGTGGCATGGCATGCTGCTGGCCTAGGCCGTGGCATGGCATGCTGCTGGCCTTGGCCTTGGCATGGCATGCTGCTGGCTTTGGCTGGCCTGCCTTGGCCGTGGCATGGCATGCTGCTGGCCTAGGCCTTGGCATGGCATGCTGCTGGCTTTGGCTGGGCTGCCTTGGCCGTGGCATGGCATGCTGCTGGCCTTGGCCTTGGCATGGCATGCTGCTGGCTTTGGCTGGGCTGCCTTGGCCGTGGCATGGCATGCTGCTGGCCTTGGCCTTGGCATGGCATGCTGCTGGCTTTGGCTGGCCTGCCTTGGCCGTGGCATGGCATGCTGCTGGCCTAGGCCTTGGCATGGCATGCTGCTGGCTTTGGCTGGGCTGCCTTGGCCGTGGCATGGCATGCTGCTGGCTTTGGCTGGGCTGCCTTGGCCGTGGCATGGCATGCTGCTGGCCTTGGCCTTGGCATGGCATGCTGCTGGCTTTGGCTTGCCTGCCTTGGCCGTGGCATGGCATGCTGCTGGCCTAGGCCTTGGCATGGCATGCTGCTGGCTTTGGCTGGGCTGCCTTGGCCGTGGCATGGAATGCTGGTGGCCTAGGCCTTGGCATGGCTTGCTGCTGGCTTTGGCTGGCCTGCCTTGGCCGTGGCATGGCATGCTGCTGGCCTAGGCCTTGGCATGGCATGCTGCTGGCTTTGGTTGGGCTGCCTTGGCCGTGGCATGGCATGCTGCTGGCCTTGGCCTTGGCATGGCATGCTGCTGGCTTTGGCTGGCCTGCCTTGGCCGTGGCATGGCATGCTGCTGGCCTAGGCCTTGGCATGGCATGCTGCTGGCTTTGGCTGGGCTGCCTTGGCCGTGGCATGGCATGCTGCTGGCCTTGGCCTTGGCATGGCATGCTGCTGGCTTTGGCTGGGCTGCCTTGGCCGTGGCATGGCATGCTGCTGGCCTTGGCCTTGGCATGGCATGCTGCTGGCTTTGGCTTGCCTGCCTTGGCCGTGGCATGGCATGCTGCTGGCCTAGGCCTTGGCATGGCATGCTGCTGGCTTTGGCTGGGCTGCCTTGGCCGTGGCATGGCATGCTGCTGGCCTTGGCCTTGGCATGGCATGCTGCTGGCTTTGGCTGGCCTGCCTTGGCCGTGGCATGGCATGCTGCTGGCCTAGGCCTTGGCATGGCATGCTGCTGGCTTTGGTTGGGCTGCCTTGCCTTGGCCTTGGCATGGCATGCTGCTGGCCTTGGCCTTGGCATGGCATGCTGCTGGCTTTGGCTGGCCTGCCTTGGCCGTGGCATGGCATGCTGCTGGCCTAGGCCTTGGCATGGCATGCTGCTGGCTTTGGCTGGGCTGCCTTGGCCGTGGCATGGCATGCTGGTGGCCAAGGCCTTGGCATGGCTTGCTGCTGGCTTTGGCTGGCCTGCCTTGGCCGTGGCATGGCATGCTGCTGGCCTAGGCCTTGGCATGGCATGCTGCTGGCTTTGGTTGGGCTGCCTTGGCCGTGGCATGGCATGCTGCTGGCCTTGGCCTTGGCATGGCATGCTGCTGGCTTTGGCTGGCCTGCCTTGGCCGTGGCATGGCATGCTGCTGGCCTAGGCCTTGGCATGGCATGCTGCTGGCTTTGGCTGGGCTGCCTTGGCCGTGGCATGGCATGCTGCTGGCCTTGGCCTTGGCATGGCATGCTGCTGGCTTTGGCTGGGCTGCCTTGGCCGTGGCATGGCATGCTGCTGGCCTTGGCCTTGGCATGGCATGCTGCTGGCTTTGGCTTGCCTGCCTTGGCCGTGGCATGGCATGCTGCTGGCCTAGGCCTTGGCATGGCATGCTGCTGGCTTTGGCTGGGCTGCCTTGGCCGTGGCATGGCATGCTGCTGGCCTTGGCCTTGGCATGGCATGCTGCTGGCTTTGGCTGGCCTGCCTTGGCCGTGGCATGGCATGCTGCTGGCCTAGGCCTTGGCATGGCATGCTGCTGGCTTTGGTTGGGCTGCCTTGGCCGTGGCATGGCATGCTGCTGGCCTTGGCCTTGGCATGGCATGCTGCTGGCTTTGGCTGGCCTGCCTTGGCCGTGGCATGGCATGCTGCTGGCCTAGGCCTTGGCATGGCATGCTGCTGGCTTTGGCTGGGCTGCCTTGGCCGTGGCATGGCATGCTGGTGGCCTAGGCCTTGGCATGGCTTGCTGCTGGCTTTGGCTGGCCTGCCTTGGCCGTGGCATGGCATGCTGCTGGCCTAGGCCTTGGCATGGCATGCTGCTGGCTTTGGCTGGGCTGCCTTGGCCGTGGCATGGCATGCTGCTGGCCTTGGCCTTGGCATGGCATGCTGCTGGCTTTGGCTGGGCTGCCTTGGCCGTGGCATGGCATGCTGCTGGCCTTGGCCTTGGCATGGCATGCTGCTGGCTTTGGCTTGCCTGCCTTGGCCGTGGCATGGCATGCTGCTGGCCTAGGCCTTGGCATGGCATGCTGCTGGCTTTGGCTGGGCTGCCTTGGCCGTGGCATGGCATGCTGCTGGCCTTGGCCTTGGCATGGCATGCTGCTGGCTTTGGCTGGCCTGCCTTGGCCGTGGCATGGCATGCTGCTGGCCTAGGCCTTGGCATGGCATGCTGCTGGCTTTGGTTGGGCTGCCTTGGCCGTGGCATGGCATGCTGCTGGCCTTGGCCTTGGCATGGCATGCTGCTGGCTTTGGCTGGCCTGCCTTGGCCGTGGCATGGCATGCTGCTGGCCTAGGCCTTGGCATGGCATGCTGCTGGCTTTGGCTGGGCTGCCTTGGCCGTGGCATGGCATGCTGGTGGCCAAGGCCTTGGCATGGCTTGCTGCTGGCTTTGGCTGGCCTGCCTTGGCCGTGGCATGGCATGCTGCTGGCCTAGGCCTTGGCATGGCATGCTGCTGGCTTTGGTTGGGCTGCCTTGGCCGTGGCATGGCATGCTGCTGGCCTTGGCCTTGGCATGGCATGCTGCTGGCTTTGGCTGGCCTGCCTTGGCCGTGGCATGGCATGCTGCTGGCCTAGGCCTTGGCATGGCATGCTGCTGGCTTTGGCTGGGCTGCCTTGGCCGTGGCATGGCATGCTGCTGGCCTTGGCCTTGGCATGGCATGCTGCTGGCTTTGGCTGGGCTGCCTTGGCCGTGGCATGGCATGCTGCTGGCCTTGGCCTTGGCATGGCATGCTGCTGGCTTTGGCTTGCCTGCCTTGGCCGTGGCATGGCATGCTGCTGGCCTAGGCCTTGGCATGGCATGCTGCTGGCTTTGGCTGGGCTGCCTTGGCCGTGGCATGGCATGCTGCTGGCCTTGGCCTTGGCATGGCATGCTGCTGGCTTTGGCTGGCCTGCCTTGGCCGTGGCATGGCATGCTGCTGGCCTAGGCCTTGGCATGGCATGCTGCTGGCTTTGGCTGGGCTGCCTTGGCCGTGGCATGGCATGCTGCTGGCCTTGGCCTTGGCATGGCATGCTGCTGGCTTTGGCTGGGCTGCCTTGGCCGTGGCATGGCATGCTGCTGGCCTTGGCCTTGGCATGGCATGCTGCTGGCTTTGGCTTGCCTGCCTTGGCCGTGGCATGGCATGCTGCTGGCCTAGGCCTTGGCATGGCATGCTGCTGGCTTTGGCTGGGCTGCCTTGGCCGTGGCATGGCATGCTGCTGGCCTTGGCCTTGGCATGGCATGCTGCTGGCTTTGGCTGGCCTGCCTTGGCCGTGGCATGGCATGCTGCTGGCCTAGGCCTTGGCATGGCATGCTGCTGGCTTTGGTTGGGCTGCCTTGGCCGTGGCATGGCATGCTGCTGGCCTTGGCCTTGGCATGGCATGCTGCTGGCTTTGGCTGGCCTGCCTTGGCCGTGGCATGGCATGCTGCTGGCCTAGGCCTTGGCATGGCATGCTGCTGGCTTTGGCTGGGCTGCCTTGGCCGTGGCATGGCATGCTGGTGGCCTAGGCCTTGGCATGGCTTGCTGCTGGCTTTGGCTGGCCTGCCTTGGCCGTGGCATGGCATGCTGCTGGCCTAGGCCTTGGCATGGCATGCTGCTGGCTTTGGCTGGGCTGCCTTGGCCGTGGCATGGCATGCTGCTGGCCTTGGCCTTGGCATGGCATGCTGCTGGCTTTGGCTGGCCTGCCTTGGCCGTGGCATGGCATGCTGCTGGCCTTGGCATGGCATGCTGCTGGCTTTGGTTGGGCTGCCTTCGCCGTGGCATGCCATGCTGCTGGCCTTGGCCTTGGGGCTGGGCTGCCTTGGCTGCGGTTCTTATCACTAGACGTGCGTTGCGTGCGAAGGCGTGCAAAGGCGTGCGCGACCATGCGCGCAACACGCGCACCGTGGTCAAAAGACCACGCGCGCGGTATTCGCACAGGCCACGCTGCCCACGCCGCGGGCATGCCAGGCCGCCCAGGCCGTGCGCATGCCATGCCGTGCTGCCCAGGCCGGCTGCATGCCAGGCCGCCCAGGCCGTGCGCATGCCATGCCGTGCTGCCCACGCCGCGGGCATGCCAGGCCGGCTGCATGCCAGGCCGACCAGGCCGTGCGCATGCCATGCCGTGCTGCCCACGCCGCGGGCATGCCAGGCCGGCTGCATGCCAGGCCGCCCAGGCCGTGCGCATGCCATGCCGTGCTGCCCATGCCGCGCGCATGCCAGGCCGCCCACGCCCGCGCGCATGCCACGCCATGCTGCCCAAGGCCGCGCCCAGGCCGCCCAAGGCCGCGCCCAGGCCGCCCAAGGCCGCGCCCAGGCCGCGCAAGGCCGCGCCCAGGCCGCGCAAGGCCGCGCCCAGGCCGCCCAAGGCCGCGCCCAGGCCGCGCAAGGCCGCCCAAGGCCGCCCAAGGCCGCGGTCCAGGCCGCCCAAGGCCGCGGCCGAGCCGCCCCAGGCCGCAGCCCAGGCCGCGGTCGAGCCGCAGTGCATGTAACCCAAGGCCGCAGCCCAGGCCGCGCCCAACATGGGGCGTACCTGCCACTGCCTTGCCCTGGGCAAGGGAGGTGCCCCCCCCTTATAATAGCCTGTTAAGCCCTTTTCAATCTGGCAGGAGGAAACATCAAGCATGTTCGAGGAGTCATAATGGGGTTTTTTTAAAAAGTAATCGTTTTTTGCCAAAACTTTCAACATGAAAGTTGTAGGAAATAATTTAATACACCATAAAAAAAATTAAAAAAAATATTTTTTTACAGAAAATATTTTATTTTAATTTATTTCGATATTAATACTTAAAAAATAATAAAAATTAATAAAAATAGTCAAAAAATTATGGAAAAATTCCCATAATTAAAGGATGATTCACTAGTAATTATAGAAATTATTAAATTATTTTTTTCATTTTTTTTATTTTATTTTGATTTTTTTATGCCAAATAAGGGCTTTAAAAATTCGAAAAGCTCTAGAAAAATTGCAAAAAAATAGGGAATGACATTTAAAATTGATTGTAGTGCATTTTTAATTGTGTTGCACGGTTTGGGTAAGATTATAAAAGAATCATGTTCAAAAAGATCGATCGAGGCGGTGGCACGCCATGGCCTTGGCCTTGGCCTTGGCCTTTGCCCGCGGCCATGGCCTTTGCCTTGGCCTTGGCCATGCCTTGCACAGGGACTTGGCCTTGCCCACTGCCTTGGCCTTGGCTTTGGCCTTGGCCTTGGCATGGCATGGCATGCTCGCCGAGGCCGTGGCATGCCTTGCTGCTAGCCAAGGCCGTGGCGTGGCATGCTCGCCCAGCCCGTGGCATGCCCAGCCCGTGGCACGCCATGTTGGCCCAAGGCATTGGCATGGCATGCCGGCCAAGGCATGCTGGCCAACGCTGCGGCACGGCGTGCTGGACAAGGCGGTGCCATGGCATGGCATGCTGACCAAGACAGTGCCATGGCATGCTGGCCGAGGCCGTGGCATGGCATGCTGGCCGAGGCCGTGGCTTGCCATGCCGCCACGGCCGTGGCATGCTGGGCAACGGACCGGCATGGCATGCTGGCCGTGGCGGTGGCACGACATGCTGGCCAAGGCAGTGGCATGGCATGTAGGCCAAGGCTAAGGCATGGCACGCTGGCCAAGGCAGTCGCAAGGCATGCAGGCCGAGGCCGCGGCACGGCCCGCTGGGCAACGCGGTGGCATGGCATGCTGGGCAACGCCGTGGCAAGGCATGCGGGCCGAGGCCTTGGCATGGCATGCTGGCCGAGGCCGTGGCATGGCATGCGGGCCGAGGCCGTGGCATGGCATGGCATGGCATGCGGGCCGAGGCCGTGGCATGGCATGCGGGCCGAGGCCGTGGCGTGGCATGGCATGGCATGTTGGGCAACGCCGTGGCAAGACATGCGGGCCGAGGCCGTGGCATGGCATGTTGGGCAACGCCCTGGCAAGCCATGCGGGCCGAGGCCGTGGCGTAGCATGTTGGCCAAGGCTAAGGCATGGCACGCCGGGCAACGCGGTGCATTGGCATGCTGGGCAGCGCGGTGGCAAGGCATGGGGGCCGAGGCCGTGGCATGGCATGTTGGGCAACGCCGTGGCAAGACATGCGGGCCGAGGCCGTGGCATGGCATGCGGGCCGAGGCCGTCCGTGGCATGGCATGCGGGCCGAGGCCGTGGCACGACATGTTGGCCAAGGCTAAGGCATGGCACGCCGGGCAACGCGGTGGCATGGCATGCTGGGCAACGCGGTGGCAAGGCATGCGGGCCGAGGCCGTGGCATGGCATGTTGGGCAACGCCGTAGAAGGGCATGCGGGCCGAGGCCGTGGCATGGCATGCGGGCCGAGGCCGTGGCATGGCATGTTGGGCGACGCCGTAGCAAGGCATGCGGGCCGAGGCCGTGGCATGTCATGCGGGCCGAGGCCGTGGCATGGCATGCGGGCCGAGGCCGTGGCATGGCATGTTGGCCGAGGCCGTGGCAAGGCATGCGGGCCGAGGCCGTGGCATGGCATGTTTGGCAACGCCGTGGCAAGACATGCGGGCCGTGGCATGGCATGGCATGCGGGCCGAGGCCGTGGCACGACATGTTGGCCAAGGCTAAGGCATGGCACGCCGGGCAACGCGGTGGCATGGCATGTTGGGCGACGCCGTAGCAAGGCATGCGGGCCGAGGCCGTGGCATGTCATGCGGGCCGAGGCCATGGCATGGCATGCGGGCCGAGGCCGTGGCATGGCATGTTGGGCGACGCCGTAGCAAGGCATGCGGTCCGAGGCCGTGGCATGTCATGCGGGCCGAGGCCATGGCATGGCATGCGGGCCGAGGCCGTGGCATGGCATGTTGGGCGACGCCGTAGCAAGGCATGCGGGCCGAGGCCGTGGCATGTCATGCGAGCCGAGGCCGTGGCATGGCATGCGGGCCGAGGCCGTGGCATGGCAAGTTGGGCGACGTCGTGGCAAGGCATGCGGGCCGAGGCCGTGGCATGTCACGCGGGCCGAGGCCGTGGCATGGCATGCGGGCAGAGGCCGTGGCATGGCATGTTGGGCGACGCCGTCGCAAGGCATGCGGGCCGAGGCCGTGGCATGGCATGCGGGCCGAGGCCGTGGCATGGCATGTTGGGCGACGCCGTAGCAAGGCATGCGGGCCGAGGCCGTGGCATGTCATGGCATGTTGGGCGACGCCGTAGCAAGGCATGCGGGCCGAGGCCGTGGCATGGCATGTTTGGCAACGCCGTGGCAAGACATGAGGGCCGTGGCATGGCATGGCATGCGGGCCGAGGCCGTGGCATGACATATTGGCCAAGGCTAAGGCATGGCACGCCGGGCAACGCGGTGGCATCGCATGCGGGCCGGGGCCGTGGCATGGCATGTTGGCCAACGTCGTAGCAAGGCATGCGGGCCGAGGCCGAGGCCGTGGCACGGCATGCGGGCCGAGGCTGTGGCATGGCATGTTGGGCGACGCCGTAGCAAGGCATGCGGTCCGAGGCCGTGGCATGTCATGCGGGCCGAGGCCGTGGCATGGCATGCGGGCCGAGGCCGTGGCATGGCATGTTGGGCGACGCCGTAGCAAGGCATGCGGGCCGAGGCCGTGCCGTGGCATGCGGGCCGAGGCCGTGGCATGGCATGCGGGCCGAGGCCGTGGCATGGCATGTTGGGCGACGCCGTAGCAAGGCATGCGGTCCGAGGCCGTGGCATGTCATGCGGGCCGAGGCCGTGGCATGGCATGCGGGCCGAGGCCGTGGCATGGCATGCGGGCCGAGGCCGTGGCATGGCATGTTGGGCGACGCCGTAGCATGGCATGCGGGCCGAGGCCGTGGCATGTCATGCGCGCCGAGGCCGTGGCATGGCATGCGGCCCGAGGCCGTGGCATGGCAAGTTGGGCGACGTCGTGGCAAGGCATGCGGGCCGAGGCCGTGGCAAGGCATGTTGGGCGACGCCGTAGCAAGGCATGCGGGCCGAGGCCGTGGCATGTCATGCGGGCCGAGGCCGTGGCATGGCATGCGGGCCGAGGCCGTGGCATGGCATGTTGGGCGACGCCGTAGCAAGGCATGCGGTCCGAGGCCGTGGCATGTCATTCGGCCGAGGCCGTGGCATGGCATGCGGGCCGAGGCCGTGGCATGGCATGTTGGGCGACGCCGTAGCAAGGCATGCGGCCCGAGGCCGTGCCGTGGCGTGCGGGCCGAGGCCGTGGCATGGCATGTTGGGCGACGCCGTAGCAAGGCATGCGGTCCGAGGCCGTGGCATGTCATGCGGGCCGAGGCCGTGGCATGGCATGCGGGCCGAGGCCGTGGCATGGCATGCGGGCCGAGGCCGTGGCAAGGCATGTTGGGCGACGCCGTAGCAAGGCATGCGGGCCGAGGCCGTGGCATGTCATGCGGGCCGAGGCCGTGGCATGGCATGCGGGCCGAGGCCGTGGCATGGCTTGTTGGGCGACGCCGTAGCAAGGCATGCGGTCCGAGGCCGTGGCATGTCATTCGGCCGAGGCCGTGGCATGGCATGCGGGCCGAGGCCGTGGCATGGCATGTTGGGCGACGCCGTAGCAAGGCATGCGGCCCGAGGCCGTGCCGTGGCGTGCGGGCCGAGGCCGTGGCATGGCATGTTGGGCGACGCCGTAGCAAGGCATGCGGTCCGAGGCCGTGGCATGTCATGCGGGCCGAGGCCGTGGCATGGCATGCGGGCCGAGGCCGTGGCATGGCATGTTGGGCGACGCCGTAGCAAGGCATGCGGGCCGAGGCCGTGCCGTGGCATGCGGGCCGAGGCCGTGGCATGGCATGTTGGGCGACGCCGTAGCAAGGCATGCGGTCCGAGGCCGTGGCATGTCATGCGGGCCGAGGCCGTGGCATGGCATGCGGGCCGAGGCCGTGGCATGGCATGTTGGGCGACGCCGTAGCAAGGCATGCGGGCCGAGGCCGTGGCATGTCATGCGGGCCGAGGCCGTGGCATGGCATGCGGGCCGAGGCCGTGGCATGGCAAGTTGGGCGGCGTCGTGGCAAGGCATGCTGGCCGAGGCCGTGGCATGTCATGCGGGCCGAGGCCGTGGCATGGCATGCGGGCCGAGGCCGTGGCAAGGCATGTTGGGCGACGCCGTAGCAAGGCATGCGGGCCGAGGCCGTGGCATGTCATGCGGGCCGAGGCCGTGGCACGTCATGCGGGCCGAGGCCGTGGCATGGCATGTTTGGCCACGCCGTGGCAAGACATGCGGGCCGTGGCATGGCATGGCATGCGGGCCGAGGCCGTGGCTCGACATGTTGGCCAAGGCTAAGGCATGGCACGCCGGGCAACGCGGTGGCATGGCATGCTGGGCAACGCGGTGGCAAGGCATGCGGGCCGAGGCCGTGGCATGGCATGTTGGGCAACGCCGCAGCAAGGCATGCGGGCCGAGGCCGGGGCATGGCATGCGGGCCGAGGCCGTGGCATGGCATGCGGGCCGAGGCCGTGGCATGGCATGTTGGGCGACGCCGTAGCAAGGCATGCGGTCCGAGGCCGTGGCATGTCATGCGGGCCGAGGCCGTGGCATGGCATGCGGGCCGAGGCCGTGGCATGGCATGTTGGGCGACGCCGTAGCAAGGCATGCGGGCCGAGGCCGTGCCGTGGCATGCGGGCCGAGGCCGTGGCATGGCATGTTGGGCGACGCCGTAGCAAGGCATGCGGTCCGAGGCCGTGGCATGTCATGCGGGCCGAGGCCGTGGCATGGCATGCGGGCCGAGGCCGTGGCATGGCATGTTGGGCGACGCCGTAGCAAGGCATGCGGGCCGAGGCCGTGCCGTGGCATGCGGGCCGAGGCCGTGGCATGGCATGTTGGGCGACGCCGTAGCAAGGCATGCGGTCCGAGGCCGTGGCATGTCATGCGGGCCGAGGCCGTGGCATGGCATGCGGGCCGAGGCCGTGGCATGGCATGTTGGGCGACGCCGTAGCAAGGCATGCGGGCCGAGGCCGTGGCATGTCATGCGGGCCGAGGCCGTGGCATGGCATGCGGGCCGAGACCGTGGCATGGCAAGTTGGGCGGCGTCGTGGCAAGGCATGCGGGCCGAGGCCGTGGCATGTCATGCGGGCCGAGGCCGTGGCATGGCATGCGGGCCGAGGCCGTGGCACGTCATGCGGGCCGAGGCCGTGGCATGGCATGTTTGGCAACGCCGTGGCAAGACATGCGGGCTGTGGCATGGCATGGCATGCGGGCCGAGGCCGTGGCTCGACATGTTGGCCAAGGCTAAGGCATGGCACGCCGGGCAACGCGGTGGCATGGCATGCTGGGCAACGCGGTGGCAAGGCATGCGGGCCGAGGCCGTGGCATGGCATGTTGGGCAACGCCGCAGCAAGGCATGCGGGCCGAGGCCGTGGCATGGCATGCGGGCCGAGGCCGTGGCATGGCATGCGGGCCGTGGCCGTGGCATGGCATGTTGGGCGACGCCGTCGCAAGGCATGCGGGCCGAGGCCGTGGCATGGCATGTTTGGCAACGCCGTGGCAAGACATGCGGGCCGTGGCATGGCATGGCATGCGGGCCGAGGCCGTGGCACGGCATGCGGGCCGAGGCCGTGGCATGGCATGTTGGGCGACGCCGTAGCAAGGCATGCGGGCCGAGGCCGTGGCATGGCATCTTGGGCAACGCCGTGGCAAGGCATGCGGGCCGAGGCCGTGGCATGGCATGATGGCCGAGGCCGTGGCATGTCATGCGGGCCGAGGCCGTGGCATGGCATGCGGGCCGAGGCCGTGGCATGGCATGTTGGGCGACGCCGTAGCAAGGCATGCGGTCCGAGGCCGTGGCATGTCATGCGGGCCGAGGCCGTGGCATGGCTTGTTGGGCGACGCCGTAGCAAGGCATGCGGGCCGAGGCCGTGGCATGTCATGCTGGCCAAGGCCAAGGCATGGCATGGCATGGCATGCGGGCCGAGGCCGTGGCATGGCATGTTGGGCAACGCCGTGGCAAGGCATGCGGGCCGAGGCCGTGGCATGGCATGATGGCCGAGGCCGTGGCATGCCATGCTGGCCAAGGCTAAGGCATGGCATGCCGGGCAACGCGGTGGCATGGCATGCTGGGCAACGCCGTGGC
>NW_028129277.1:19772500-19790000 GCF_055761805.1 Camellia sinensis | reverse complement strand
CAAGCTTCCACAAGGAAAGCACAGGCAACTCGTTCGCACGCCAAAGCCAACCAAATGGCAATTTAACCGAGGGACATGCATTTCGCAAGGCAACTTGTACAATTACCCGAGGGACATGGCATGCTTGCCAAGGCCGTGGCTTGGCATGCTTGCCAAGGCCGTGGCATGACATGCTGCTGGCCAAGGCCGGGCATGCCATGCTGCTGGACAAGGCCGTGGCAAGGCATGCTGATGGCCGAGGCCGTGGCAAGGCATGCTGATGGCCGAGGCCGTGGCAAGGCATGCTGATGGCCGAGGCCGTGGCAAGGCATGCTGCTGGCCAAGGCGTTGGCATGGCATGCTGCTGCTGACCAAGGCTTGGGCTTGCCATGCTGCCGGCCAAGGCCGTGGCATGACATGCTGGCCAAGGCCGGGGCATGGCAAGCTGCTGGCCAAGGTCGTGGCATGGCACGCTGCTGGCCAAGGCCGGGGCATAGCACGCTGCTTGCTGGCCATGGCCGTGGCATGACAAGCTTGCCAAGGCCGGGGCATGGCGTGCTGCTGGCCAAGGCTTTGGCATGCCATGTTGCTGGCCAAGGCTGTGGCATGGCATGCTGCTGGCCAAGGCTGTGGCATGGCATGCTGCTGGCCAAGGCTGTGGCATGCCATGCTGCTGGCCAAGGCCGTGGCATGACATGCTGGCCAAGGCCGGGGCATGGCATGCTGCTGGCCAAGGCCGTGGCATGGCATGCTGCTGGCCAAGGCCGTGGCATGACATGCTTGCCAAGGCCAGGGCATGGCATGCTGCTGGCCAAGGCCGCGGCATGCCATGTTGCTGGCCAAGGCCGTGGCATGGCATGCTGCTGGCCAAGGCCGTGGCATGACATGCTGGCCAAGGCCGGGGCATGGCAAGCTGCTGGCCAAGGTCGTGGCATGGCACGCTGCTGGCCAAGGCCGGGGCATAGCACGCTGCTGGCCATGGCCGTGGCATGACAAGCTTGCCAAGGCCGGGGCATGGCGTGCTGCTGGCCAAGGCTTTGGCATGCCATGTTGCTGGCCAAGGCTGTGGCATGGCATGCTGCTGGCCAAGGCTGTGGCATGGCATGCTGCTGGCCAAGGCCGTGGCATGACATGCTGGCCAAGGCCGGGGCATGGCATGCTGCTGGCCAAGGCCGTGGCATGGCATGCTGCTGGCCAAGGCCGTGGCATGACATGCTTGCCAAGGCCAGGGCATGGCATGCTGCTGGCCAAGGCTTTGGCATGCCATGTTGCTGGCCAAGGCTGTGGCATGGCATGCTGCCCTAGGCCAACGTGCCACCGCCACCGCCGCGGGCCGCCACTCGACGCATCCCGTGCTTGGCTATGTAGTTTCGATGCCACAAGCCAATGCCACAAGCCAAGCGATGGCATGTGCCAAGCGCCCGCCTAGGCATAGGCGTGGCCTGTGGCCTGGCCATGCTGGCCAGCCTTAAGGGAGGTGCCCCCCCCTTATAATAGCCTGTTAAGCCCTTTTCAATCTGGCAGGAGGAAACATCAAGCATGTTCGAGGAGTCATAATGGGGTTTTTTTAAAAAGTAATGGTTTTTTGCCAAAACTTTCAACATGAAAGTTGTATGAAATAATTTAATACACCATAAAAAAAATTATAAAAAAATATTTGGCCACCGGAATATTTTATTTTAATTTATTTCAATTTTAATACTTAAAAAATAATAAAAATTACTAAAAATACTCAAAAAATTCTAGAAAAATTCCAACAATTATAAGATGAGGCACTAGTAATTATAGTAATTTTTTTAATTATTTTTTTATTTTTAATTTATTTTATTATAATTTTTATGAGTAAATAAATAATTAAAAAGCCCGACGAACGTGCAAAAACTCTTAGAGAAACCCAGCAAGCATCGGATAGCTCGAATGCAAATAACAAACGCAACAGGCAACTTCCGAGGGACATACTTTTCCCAACAAGCTTCCACTGGGGAAAGCACTAGCAACGTGTTCGCAAGTCAAAGGCAACCAAACCGGCTATTACCCGAGGGACAAGCATTTCGCAGGGCAACATATACGTAAGTCAAAGCCAAACCAAATGGCAATTACACGAGGGACAGGATTGCTTGCCAAGGGCGTGGCATGCGATGTTCTAGCCCAAGGCCAAGGCACGCCACGCTGCGGGACAAGGCCGTGGCAAGACATGCGGCTGGCCTTGGCCTTGGCATGGCATGCCGCCGGCTTTGGCTGGGCTGCGTTGGCCTTGCCATGGAATGTTGCTGGCTTCGGATGGGCTGCCTTGGCCTTGGCCTTGGCCGTGGCATGGCATGCTGCTGGCCTTGGCCTTGGCCTTGGCATGGCATGCTGCTGGCTTTGGCTGGGCTGCCTTGGCCGTGGCATGGCATGCTGCTGGCTTTGGCTGGGCTGCCTTGGCCGTGGCATGGCATGCTGCTGGCCTAGGCCGTGGCATGGCATGCTGCTGGCCTTGGCCTTGGCATGGCATGCTGCTGGCTTTGGCTGGCCTGCCTTAGCCGTGGCATGGCATGCTGCTGGCCTAGGCCTTGGCATGGCATGCTGCTGGCTTTGGCTGGGCTGCCTTGGCCGTGGCATGGCATGCTGCTGGCCTTGGCCTTGGCATGGCATGCTGCTGGCTTTGGCTGGGCTGCCTTGGCCGTGGCATGGCATGCTGCTGGCCTTGGCCTTGGCATGGCATGCTGCTGGCTTTGGCTGGCCTGCCTTGGCCGTGGCATGGCATGCTGCTGGCCTAGGCCTTGGCATGGCATGCTGCTGGCTTTGGCTGGCCTGCCTTGGCCGTGGCATGGCATGCTGCTGGCCTAGGCCTTGGCATGGCATGCTGCTGGCTTTGGCTGGGCTGCCTTGGCCGTGGCATGGCATGCTGCTGGCTTTGGCTGGGCTGCCTTGGCCGTGGCATGGCATGCTGCTGGCCTTGGCCTTGGCATGGCATGCTGCTGGCTTTGGCTTGCCTGCCTTGGCCGTGGCATGGCATGCTGCTGGCCTAGGCCTTGGCATGGCATGCTGCTGGCTTTGGCTGGGCTGCCTTGGCCGTGGCATGGAATGCTGGTGGCCTAGGCCTTGGCATGGCTTGCTGCTGGCTTTGGCTGGCCTGCCTTGGCCGTGGCATGGCATGCTGCTGGCCTAGGCCTTGGCATGGCATGCTGCTGGCTTTGGTTGGGCTGCCTTGGCCGTGGCATGGCATGCTGCTGGCCTTGGCCTTGGCATGGCATGCTGCTGGCTTTGGCTGGCCTGCCTTGGCCGTGGCATGGCATGCTGCTGGCCTAGGCCTTGGCATGGCATGCTGCTGGCTTTGGCTGGGCTGCCTTGGCCGTGGCATGGCATGCTGCTGGCCTTGGCCTTGGCATGGCATGCTGCTGGCTTTGGCTGGGCTGCCTTGGCCGTGGCATGGCATGCTGCTGGCCTTGGCCTTGGCATGGCATGCTGCTGGCTTTGGCTTGCCTGCCTTGGCCGTGGCATGGCATGCTGCTGGCCTAGGCCTTGGCATGGCATGCTGCTGGCTTTGGCTGGGCTGCCTTGGCCGTGGCATGGCATGCTGCTGGCCTTGGCCTTGGCATGGCATGCTGCTGGCTTTGGCTGGCCTGCCTTGGCCGTGGCATGGCATGCTGCTGGCCTAGGCCTTGGCATGGCATGCTGCTGGCTTTGGTTGGGCTGCCTTGCCTTGGCCTTGGCATGGCATGCTGCTGGCCTTGGCCTTGGCATGGCATGCTGCTGGCTTTGGCTGGCCTGCCTTGGCCGTGGCATGGCATGCTGCTGGCCTAGGCCTTGGCATGGCATGCTGCTGGCTTTGGCTGGGCTGCCTTGGCCGTGGCATGGCATGCTGGTGGCCAAGGCCTTGGCATGGCTTGCTGCTGGCTTTGGCTGGCCTGCCTTGGCCGTGGCATGGCATGCTGCTGGCCTAGGCCTTGGCATGGCATGCTGCTGGCTTTGGTTGGGCTGCCTTGGCCGTGGCATGGCATGCTGCTGGCCTTGGCCTTGGCATGGCATGCTGCTGGCTTTGGCTGGCCTGCCTTGGCCGTGGCATGGCATGCTGCTGGCCTAGGCCTTGGCATGGCATGCTGCTGGCTTTGGCTGGGCTGCCTTGGCCGTGGCATGGCATGCCGCTGGCCTTGGCCTTGGCATGGCATGCTGCTGGCTTTGGCTGGGCTGCCTTGGCCGTGGCATGGCATGCTGCTGGCCTTGGCCTTGGCATGGCATGCTGCTGGCTTTGGCTTGCCTGCCTTGGCCGTGGCATGGCATGCTGCTGGCCTAGGCCTTGGCATGGCATGCTGCTGGCTTTGGCTGGGCTGCCTTGGCCGTGGCATGGCATGCTGCTGGCCTTGGCCTTGGCATGGCATGCTGCTGGCTTTGGCTGGCCTGCCTTGGCCGTGGCATGGCATGCTGCTGGCCTAGGCCTTGGCATGGCATGCTGCTGGCTTTGGTTGGGCTGCCTTGGCCGTGGCATGGCATGCTGCTGGCCTTGGCCTTGGCATGGCATGCTGCTGGCTTTGGCTGGCCTGCCTTGGCCGTGGCATGGCATGCTGCTGGCCTAGGCCTTGGCATGGCATGCTGCTGGCTTTGGCTGGGCTGCCTTGGCCGTGGCATGGCATGCTGGTGGCCTAGGCCTTGGCATGGCTTGCTGCTGGCTTTGGCTGGCCTGCCTTGGCCGTGGCATGGCATGCTGCTGGCCTAGGCCTTGGCATGGCATGCTGCTGGCTTTGGCTGGGCTGCCTTGGCCGTGGCATGGCATGCTGCTGGCCTTGGCCTTGGCATGGCATGCTGCTGGCTTTGGCTGGGCTGCCTTGGCCGTGGCATGGCATGCTGCTGGCCTTGGCCTTGGCATGGCATGCTGCTGGCTTTGGCTTGCCTGCCTTGGCCGTGGCATGGCATGCTGCTGGCCTAGGCCTTGGCATGGCATGCTGCTGGCTTTGGCTGGGCTGCCTTGGCCGTGGCATGGCATGCTGCTGGCCTTGGCCTTGGCATGGCATGCTGCTGGCTTTGGCTGGCCTGCCTTGGCCGTGGCATGGCATGCTGCTGGCCTAGGCCTTGGCATGGCATGCTGCTGGCTTTGGTTGGGCTGCCTTGGCCGTGGCATGGCATGCTGCTGGCCTTGGCCTTGGCATGGCATGCTGCTGGCTTTGGCTGGCCTGCCTTGGCCGTGGCATGGCATGCTGCTGGCCTAGGCCTTGGCATGGCATGCTGCTGGCTTTGGCTGGGCTGCCTTGGCCGTGGCATGGCATGCTGGTGGCCAAGGCCTTGGCATGGCTTGCTGCTGGCTTTGGCTGGCCTGCCTTGGCCGTGGCATGGCATGCTGCTGGCCTAGGCCTTGGCATGGCATGCTGCTGGCTTTGGTTGGGCTGCCTTGGCCGTGGCATGGCATGCTGCTGGCCTTGGCCTTGGCATGGCATGCTGCTGGCTTTGGCTGGCCTGCCTTGGCCGTGGCATGGCATGCTGCTGGCCTAGGCCTTGGCATGGCATGCTGCTGGCTTTGGCTGGGCTGCCTTGGCCGTGGCATGGCATGCTGCTGGCCTTGGCCTTGGCATGGCATGCTGCTGGCTTTGGCTGGGCTGCCTTGGCCGTGGCATGGCATGCTGCTGGCCTTGGCCTTGGCATGGCATGCTGCTGGCTTTGGCTTGCCTGCCTTGGCCGTGGCATGGCATGCTGCTGGCCTAGGCCTTGGCATGGCATGCTGCTGGCTTTGGCTGGGCTGCCTTGGCCGTGGCATGGCATGCTGCTGGCCTTGGCCTTGGCATGGCATGCTGCTGGCTTTGGCTGGCCTGCCTTGGCCGTGGCATGGCATGCTGCTGGCCTATGCCTTGGCATGGCATGCTGCTGGCTTTGGTTGGGCTGCCTTGGCCGTGGCATGGCATGCTGCTGGCCTTGGCCTTGGCATGGCATGCTGCTGGCTTTGGCTGGGCTGCCTTGGCCGTGGCATGGCATGCTGCTGGCCTTGGCCTTGGCATGGCATGCTGCTGGCTTTGGCTTGCCTGCCTTGGCCGTGGCATGGCATGCTGCTGGCCTAGGCCTTGGCATGGCATGCTGCTGGCTTTGGCTGGGCTGCCTTGGCCGTGGCATGGCATGCTGCTGGCCTTGGCCTTGGCATGGCATGCTGCTGGCTTTGGCTGGCCTGCCTTGGCCGTGGCATGGCATGCTGCTGGCCTAGGCCTTGGCATGGCATGCTGCTGGCTTTGGTTGGGCTGCCTTGGCCGTGGCATGGCATGCTGCTGGCCTTGGCCTTGGCATGGCATGCTGCTGGCTTTGGCTGGCCTGCCTTGGCCGTGGCATGGCATGCTGCTGGCCTAGGCCTTGGCATGGCATGCTGCTGGCTTTGGTTGGGCTGCCTTGCCTTGGCCTTGGCATGGCATGCTGCTGGCCTTGGCCTTGGCATGGCATGCTGCTGGCTTTGGCTGGCCTGCCTTGGCCGTGGCATGGCATGCTGCTGGCCTTGGCCTTGGCATGGCATGCTGCTGGCTTTGGCTGGCCTGCCTTGGCCGTGGCATGGCATGCTGCTGGCCTAGGCCTTGGCATGGCATGCTGCTGGCTTTGGTTGGGCTGCCTTGGCCGTGGCATGGCATGCTGCTGGCCTTGGCCTTGGCATGGCATGCTGCTGGCTTTGGCTGGGCTGCCTTGGCCGTGGCATGGCATGCTGCTGGCCTTGGCCTTGGCATGGCATGCTGCTGGCTTTGGCTTGCCTGCCTTGGCCGTGGCATGGCATGCTGCTGGCCTAGGCCTTGGCATGGCATGCTGCTGGCTTTGGCTGGGCTGCCTTGGCCGTGGCATGGCATGCTGCTGGCCTTGGCCTTGGCATGGCATGCTGCTGGCTTTGGCTGGCCTGCCTTGGCCGTGGCATGGCATGCTGCTGGCCTAGGCCAGCAGCATGGCATGCTGCTGGCCTTGGCCTTGGCATGGCATGCTGCTGGCTTTGGCTGGCCTGCCTTGGCCGTGGCATGGCATGCTGCTGGCCTAGGCCTTGGCATGGCATGCTGCTGGCTTTGGCTGGGCTGCCTTGGCCGTGGCATGGCATGCTGGTGGCCAAGGCCTTGGCATGGCTTGCTGCTGGCTTTGGCTGGCCTGCCTTGGCCGTGGCATGGCATGCTGCTGGCCTAGGCCTTGGCATGGCATGCTGCTGGCTTTGGTTGGGCTGCCTTGGCCGTGGCATGGCATGCTGCTGGCCTTGGCCTTGGCATGGCATGCTGCTGGCTTTGGCTGGCCTGCCTTGGCCGTGGCATGGCATGCTGCTGGCCTAGGCCTTGGCATGGCATGCTGCTGGCTTTGGCTGGGCTGCCTTGGCCGTGGCATGGCATGCTGCTGGCCTTGGCCTTGGCATGGCATGCTGCTGGCTTTGGCTGGGCTGCCTTGGCCGTGGCATGGCATGCTGCTGGCCTTGGCCTTGGCATGGCATGCTGCTGGCTTTGGCTTGCCTGCCTTGGCCGTGGCATGGCATGCTGCTGGCCTAGGCCTTGGCATGGCATGCTGCTGGCTTTGGCTGGGCTGCCTTGGCCGTGGCATGGCATGCTGCTGGCCTTGGCCTTGGCATGGCATGCTGCTGGCTTTGGCTGGCCTGCCTTGGCCGTGGCATGGCATGCTGCTGGCCTAGGCCTTGGCATGGCATGCTGCTGGCTTTGGTTGGGCTGCCTTGGCCGTGGCATGGCATGCTGCTGGCCTTGGCCTTGGCATGGCATGCTGCTGGCTTTGGCTGGGCTGCCTTGGCCGTGGCATGGCATGCTGCTGGCCTTGGCCTTGGCATGGCATGCTGCTGGCTTTGGCTTGCCTGCCTTGGCCGTGGCATGGCATGCTGCTGGCCTAGGCCTTGGCATGGCATGCTGCTGGCTTTGGCTGGGCTGCCTTGGCCGTGGCATGGCATGCTGCTGGCCTTGGCCTTGGCATGGCATGCTGCTGGCTTTGGCTGGCCTGCCTTGGCCGTGGCATGGCATGCTGCTGGCCTAGGCCTTGGCATGGCATGCTGCTGGCTTTGGTTGGGCTGCCTTGGCCGTGGCATGGCATGCTGCTGGCCTTGGCCTTGGCATGGCATGCTGCTGGCTTTGGCTGGCCTGCCTTGGCCGTGGCATGGCATGCTGCTGGCCTAGGCCTTGGCATGGCATGCTGCTGGCTTTGGCTGGGCTGCCTTGGCCGTGGCATGGCATGCTGGTGGCCTAGGCCTTGGCATGGCTTGCTGCTGGCTTTGGCTGGCCTGCCTTGGCCGTGGCATGGCATGCTGCTGGCCTAGGCCTTGGCATGGCATGCTGCTGGCTTTGGCTGGGCTGCCTTGGCCGTGGCATGGCATGCTGCTGGCCTTGGCCTTGGCATGGCATGCTGCTGGCTTTGGCTGGCCTGCCTTGGCCGTGGCATGGCATGCTGCTGGCCTTGGCCTTGGCATGGCATGCTGCTGGCTTTGGTTGGGCTGCCTTGGCCGTGGCATGGCATGCTGCTGGCCTTGGCCTTGGCATGGCATGCTGCTGGCTTTGGCTGGCCTGCCTTGGCCGTGGCATGGCATGCTGCTGGCCTAGGCCTTGGCATGGCATGCTGCTGGCTTTGGCTGGGCTGCCTTGGCCGTGGCATGGCATGCTGGTGGCCTAGGCCTTGGCATGGCTTGCTGCTGGCTTTGGCTGGCCTGCCTTGGCCGTGGCATGGCATGCTGCTGGCCTAGGCCTTGGCATGGCATGCTGCTGGCTTTGGCTGGGCTGCCTTGGCCGTGGCATGGCATGCTGCTGGCCTTGGCCTTGGCATGGCATGCTGCTGGCTTTGGCTGGGCTGCCTTGGCCGTGGCATGGCATGCTGCTGGCCTTGGCCTTGGCATGGCATGCTGCTGGCTTTGGCTTGCCTGCCTTGGCCGTGGCATGGCATGCTGCTGGCCTAGGCCTTGGCATGGCATGCTGCTGGCTTTGGCTGGGCTGCCTTGGCCGTGGCATGGCATGCTGCTGGCCTTGGCCTTGGCATGGCATGCTGCTGGCTTTGGCTGGCCTGCCTTGGCCGTGGCATGGCATGCTGCTGGCCTAGGCCTTGGCATGGCATGCTGCTGGCTTTGGTTGGGCTGCCTTGGCCGTGGCATGGCATGCTGCTGGCCTTGGCCTTGGCATGGCATGCTGCTGGCTTTGGCTGGCCTGCCTTGGCCGTGGCATGGCATGCTGCTGGCCTAGGCCTTGGCATGGCATGCTGCTGGCTTTGGCTGGGCTGCCTTGGCCGTGGCATGGCATGCTGGTGGCCAAGGCCTTGGCATGGCTTGCTGCTGGCTTTGGCTGGCCTGCCTTGGCCGTGGCATGGCATGCTGCTGGCCTAGGCCTTGGCATGGCATGCTGCTGGCTTTGGTTGGGCTGCCTTGGCCGTGGCATGGCATGCTGCTGGCCTTGGCCTTGGCATGGCATGCTGCTGGCTTTGGCTGGCCTGCCTTGGCCGTGGCATGGCATGCTGCTGGCCTAGGCCTTGGCATGGCATGCTGCTGGCTTTGGCTGGGCTGCCTTGGCCGTGGCATGGCATGCTGCTGGCCTTGGCCTTGGCATGGCATGCTGCTGGCTTTGGCTGGGCTGCCTTGGCCGTGGCATGGCATGCTGCTGGCCTTGGCCTTGGCATGGCATGCTGCTGGCTTTGGCTTGCCTGCCTTGGCCGTGGCATGGCATGCTGCTGGCCTAGGCCTTGGCATGGCATGCTGCTGGCTTTGGCTGGGCTGCCTTGGCCGTGGCATGGCATGCTGCTGGCCTTGGCCTTGGCATGGCATGCTGCTGGCTTTGGCTGGCCTGCCTTGGCCGTGGCATGGCATGCTGCTGGCCTAGGCCTTGGCATGGCATGCTGCTGGCTTTGGTTGGGCTGCCTTGGCCGTGGCATGGCATGCTGCTGGCCTTGGCCTTGGCATGGCATGCTGCTGGCTTTGGCTGGGCTGCCTTGGCCGTGGCATGGCATGCTGCTGGCCTTGGCCTTGGCATGGCATGCTGCTGGCTTTGGCTTGCCTGCCTTGGCCGTGGCATGGCATGCTGCTGGCCTAGGCCTTGGCATGGCATGCTGCTGGCTTTGGCTGGGCTGCCTTGGCCGTGGCATGGCATGCTGCTGGCCTTGGCCTTGGCATGGCATGCTGCTGGCTTTGGCTGGCCTGCCTTGGCCGTGGCATGGCATGCTGCTGGCCTAGGCCTTGGCATGGCATGCTGCTGGCTTTGGTTGGGCTGCCTTGGCCGTGGCATGGCATGCTGCTGGCCTTGGCCTTGGCATGGCATGCTGCTGGCTTTGGCTGGCCTGCCTTGGCCGTGGCATGGCATGCTGCTGGCCTTGGCATGGCATGCTGCTGGCTTTGGTTGGGCTGCCTTGGCCGTGGCATGGCATGCTGGTGGCCTAGGCCTTGGCATGGCTTGCTGCTGGCTTTGGCTGGCCTGCCTTGGCCGTGGCATGGCATGCTGCTGGCCTAGGCCTTGGCATGGCATGCTGCTGGCTTTGGCTGGGCTGCCTTGGCCGTGGCATGGCATGCTGCTGGCCTTGGCCTTGGCATGGCATGCTGCTGGCTTTGGCTGGCCTGCCTTGGCCGTGGCATGGCATGCTGCTGGCCTAGGCCTTGGCATGGCATGCTGCTGGCTTTGGTTGGGCTGCCTTGGCCGTGGCATGGCATGCTGCTGGCCTTGGCCTTGGCATGGCATGCTGCTGGCTTTGGCTGGCCTGCCTTGGCCGTGGCATGGCATGCTGCTGGCCTAGGCCTTGGCATGGCATGCTGCTGGCTTTGGCTGGGCTGCCTTGGCCGTGGCATGGCATGCTGGTGGCCTAGGCCTTGGCATGGCTTGCTGCTGGCTTTGGCTGGCCTGCCTTGGCCGTGGCATGGCATGCTGCTGGCCTAGGCCTTGGCATGGCATGCTGCTGGCTTTGGCTGGGCTGCCTTGGCCGTGGCATGGCATGCTGCTGGCCTTGGCCTTGGCATGGCATGCTGCTGGCTTTGGCTGGGCTGCCTTGGCCGTGGCATGGCATGCTGCTGGCCTTGGCCTTGGCATGGCATGCTGCTGGCTTTGGCTTGCCTGCCTTGGCCGTGGCATGGCATGCTGCTGGCCTAGGCCTTGGCATGGCATGCTGCTGGCTTTGGCTGGGCTGCCTTGGCCGTGGCATGGCATGCTGCTGGCCTTGGCCTTGGCATGGCATGCTGCTGGCTTTGGCTGGCCTGCCTTGGCCGTGGCATGGCATGCTGCTGGCCTAGGCCTTGGCATGGCATGCTGCTGGCTTTGGTTGGGCTGCCTTGGCCGTGGCATGGCATGCTGCTGGCCTTGGCCTTGGCATGGCATGCTGCTGGCTTTGGCTGGCCTGCCTTGGCCGTGGCATGGCATGCTGCTGGCCTAGGCCTTGGCATGGCATGCTGCTGGCTTTGGCTGGGCTGCCTTGGCCGTGGCATGGCATGCTGGTGGCCTAGGCCTTGGCATGGCTTGCTGCTGGCTTTGGCTGGCCTGCCTTGGCCGTGGCATGGCATGCTGCTGGCCTAGGCCTTGGCATGGCATGCTGCTGGCTTTGGCTGGGCTGCCTTGGCCGTGGCATGGCATGCTGCTGGCCTTGGCCTTGGCATGGCATGCTGCTGGCTTTGGCTGGCCTGCCTTGGCCGTGGCATGGCATGCTGCTGGCCTTGGCATGGCATGCTGCTGGCTTTGGCTGGGCTGCCTTCGCCGTGGCATGCCATGCTGCTGGCCTTGGCCTTGGGGCTGGGCTGCCTTGGCTGCGGTTCTTATCACTAGACGTGCGTTGCGTGCGAAGGCGTGCAAAGGCGTGCGCGACCATGCGCGCAACACGCGCACCGTGGTCAAAAGACCACGCGCGCGGTATTCGCACAGGCCACGCTGCCCACGCCGCGGGCATGCCAGGCCGCCCAGGCCGTGCGCATGCCATGCCGTGCTGCCCAGGCCGGCTGCATGCCAGGCCGCCCAGGCCGTGCGCATGCCATGCCGTGCTGCCCACGCCGCGGGCATGCCAGGCCGGCTGCATGCCAGGCCGACCAGGCCGTGCGCATGCCATGCCGTGCTGCCCACGCCGCGGGCATGCCAGGCCGGCTGCATGCCAGGCCGCCCAGGCCGTGCGCATGCCATGCCGTGCTGCCCATGCCGCGCGCATGCCAGGCCGCCCACGCCCGCGCGCATGCCACGCCATGCTGCCCAAGGCCGCGCCCAGGCCGCCCAAGGCCGCGCCCAGGCCGCGCAAGGCCGCGCCCAGGCCGCCCAAGGCCGCGCCCAGGCCGCGCAAGGCCGCCCAAGGCCGCGGTCCAGGCCGCCCAAGGCCGCGGCCGAGCCGCCCCAGGCCGCAGCCCAGGCCGCGGTCGAGCCGCAGTGCATGTAACCCAAGGCCGCAGCCCAGGCCGCGCCCAACATGGGGCGTACCTGCCACTGCCTTGCCCTGGGCAAGGGAGGTGCCCCCCCCTTATAATAGCCTGTTAAGCCCTTTTCAATCTGGCAGGAGGAAACATCAAGCATGTTCGAGGAGTCATAATGGGGTTTTTTTAAAAAGTAATCGTTTTTTGCCAAAACTTTCAACATGAAAGTTGTAGGAAATAATTTAATACACCATAAAAAAAATTAAAAAAAATATTTTTTTACAGAAAATATTTTATTTTAATTTATTTCGATATTAATACTTAAAAAATAATAAAAATTAATAAAAATAGTCAAAAAATTATGGAAAAATTCCCATAATTAAAGGATGATTCACTAGTAATTATAGAAATTATTAAATTATTTTTTTCATTTTTTTTATTTTATTTTGATTTTTTTATGCCAAATAAGGGCTTTAAAAATTCGAAAAGCTCTAGAAAAATTGCAAAAAAATAGGGAATGACATTTAAAATTGATTGTAGTGCATTTTTAATTGTGTTGCACGGTTTGGGTAAGATTATAAAAGAATCATGTTCAAAAAGATCGATCGAGGCGGTGGCACGCCATGGCCTTGGCCTTGGCCTTGGCCTTTGCCCGCGGCCATGGCCTTTGCCTTGGCCTTGGCCATGCCTTGCACAGGGACTTGGCCTTGCCCACTGCCTTGGCCTTGGCTTTGGCCTTGGCCTTGGCATGGCATGGCATGCTCGCCGAGGCCGTGGCATGCCTTGCTGCTAGCCAAGGCCGTGGCGTGGCATGCTCGCCCAGCCCGTGGCATGCCCAGCCCGTGGCACGCCATGTTGGCCCAAGGCATTGGCATGGCATGCCGGCCAAGGCATGCTGGCCAACGCTGCGGCACGGCGTGCTGGACAAGGCGGTGCCATGGCATGGCATGCTGACCAAGACAGTGCCATGGCATGCTGGCCGAGGCCGTGGCATGGCATGCTGGCCGAGGCCGTGGCTTGCCATGCCGCCACGGCCGTGGCATGCTGGGCAACGGACCGGCATGGCATGCTGGCCGTGGCGGTGGCACGACATGCTGGCCAAGGCAGTGGCATGGCATGTAGGCCAAGGCTAAGGCATGGCACGCTGGCCAAGGCAGTCGCAAGGCATGCAGGCCGAGGCCGCGGCACGGCCCGCTGGGCAACGCGGTGGCATGGCATGCTGGGCAACGCCGTGGCAAGGCATGCGGGCCGAGGCCTTGGCATGGCATGCTGGCCGAGGCCGTGGCATGGCATGCGGGCCGAGGCCGTGGCATGGCATGGCATGGCATGCGGGCCGAGGCCGTGGCATGGCATGCGGGCCGAGGCCGTGGCGTGGCATGGCATGGCATGTTGGGCAACGCCGTGGCAAGACATGCGGGCCGAGGCCGTGGCATGGCATGTTGGGCAACGCCCTGGCAAGCCATGCGGGCCGAGGCCGTGGCGTGGCATGTTGGCCAAGGCTAAGGCATGGCACGCCGGGCAACGCGGTGCATTGGCATGCTGGGCAGCGCGGTGGCAAGGCATGGGGGCCGAGGCCGTGGCATGGCATGTTGGGCAACGCCGTGGCAAGACATGCGGGCCGAGGCCGTGGCATGGCATGCGGGCCGAGGCCGTCCGTGGCATGGCATGCGGGCCGAGGCCGTGGCACGACATGTTGGCCAAGGCTAAGGCATGGCACGCCGGGCAACGCGGTGGCATGGCATGCTGGGCAACGCGGTGGCAAGGCATGCGGGCCGAGGCCGTGGCATGGCATGTTGGGCAACGCCGTAGAAGGGCATGCGGGCCGAGGCCGTGGCATGGCATGCGGGCCGAGGCCGTGGCATGGCATGTTGGGCGACGCCGTAGCAAGGCATGCGGGCCGAGGCCGTGGCATGTCATGCGGGCCGAGGCCGTGGCATGGCATGCGGGCCGAGGCCGTGGCATGGCATGTTGGCCGAGGCCGTGGCAAGGCATGCGGGCCGAGGCCGTGGCATGGCATGTTTGGCAACGCCGTGGCAAGACATGCGGGCCGTGGCATGGCATGGCATGCGGGCCGAGGCCGTGGCACGACATGTTGGCCAAGGCTAAGGCATGGCACGCCGGGCAACGCGGTGGCATGGCATGTTGGGCGACGCCGTAGCAAGGCATGCGGGCCGAGGCCGTGGCATGTCATGCGGGCCGAGGCCATGGCATGGCATGCGGGCCGAGGCCGTGGCATGGCATGTTGGGCGACGCCGTAGCAAGGCATGCGGTCCGAGGCCGTGGCATGTCATGCGGGCCGAGGCCATGGCATGGCATGCGGGCCGAGGCCGTGGCATGGCATGTTGGGCGACGCCGTAGCAAGGCATGCGGGCCGAGGCCGTGGCATGTCAGGCGAGCCGAGGCCGTGGCATGGCATGCGGGCCGAGGCCGTGGCATGGCAAGTTGGGCGACGTCGTGGCAAGGCATGCGGGCCGAGGCCGTGGCATGTCACGCGGGCCGAGGCCGTGGCATGGCATGCGGGCAGAGGCCGTGGCATGGCATGTTGGGCGACGCCGTCGCAAGGCATGCGGGCCGAGGCCGTGGCATGGCATGCGGGCCGAGGCCGTGGCATGGCATGTTGGGCGACGCCGTAGCAAGGCATGCGGGCCGAGGCCGTGGCATGTCATGGCATGTTGGGCGACGCCGTAGCAAGGCATGCGGGCCGAGGCCGTGGCATGGCATGTTTGGCAACGCCGTGGCAAGACATGAGGGCCGTGGCATGGCATGGCATGCGGGCCGAGGCCGTGGCATGACATATTGGCCAAGGCTAAGGCATGGCACGCCGGGCAACGCGGTGGCATCGCATGCGGGCCGGGGCCGTGGCATGGCATGTTGGCCAACGTCGTAGCAAGGCATGCGGGCCGAGGCCGAGGCCGTGGCACGGCATGCGGGCCGAGGCTGTGGCATGGCATGTTGGGCGACGCCGTAGCAAGGCATGCGGTCCGAGGCCGTGGCATGTCATGCGGGCCGAGGCCGTGGCATGGCATGCGGGCCGAGGCCGTGGCATGGCATGTTGGGCGACGCCGTAGCAAGGCATGCGGGCCGAGGCCGTGCCGTGGCATGCGGGCCGAGGCCGTGGCATGGCATGCGGGCCGAGGCCGTGGCATGGCATGTTGGGCGACGCCGTAGCAAGGCATGCGGTCCGAGGCCGTGGCATGTCATGCGGGCCGAGGCCGTGGCATGGCATGCGGGCCGAGGCCGTGGCATGGCATGCGGGCCGAGGCCGTGGCATGGCATGTTGGGCGACGCCGTAGCATGGCATGCGGGCCGAGGCCGTGGCATGTCATGCGCGCCGAGGCCGTGGCATGGCATGCGGCCCGAGGCCGTGGCATGGCAAGTTGGGCGACGTCGTGGCAAGGCATGCGGGCCGAGGCCGTGGCAAGGCATGTTGGGCGACGCCGTAGCAAGGCATGCGGGCCGAGGCCGTGGCATGTCATGCGGGCCGAGGCCGTGGCATGGCATGCGGGCCGAGGCCGTGGCATGGCATGTTGGGCGACGCCGTAGCAAGGCATGCGGTCCGAGGCCGTGGCATGTCATTCGGCCGAGGCCGTGGCATGGCATGCGGGCCGAGGCCGTGGCATGGCATGTTGGGCGACGCCGTAGCAAGGCATGCGGCCCGAGGCCGTGCCGTGGCGTGCGGGCCGAGGCCGTGGCATGGCATGTTGGGCGACGCCGTAGCAAGGCATGCGGTCCGAGGCCGTGGCATGTCATGCGGGCCGAGGCCGTGGCATGGCATGCGGGCCGAGGCCGTGGCATGGCATGCGGGCCGAGGCCGTGGCAAGGCATGTTGGGCGACGCCGTAGCAAGGCATGCGGGCCGAGGCCGTGGCATGTCATGCGGGCCGAGGCCGTGGCATGGCATGCGGGCCGAGGCCGTGGCATGGCTTGTTGGGCGACGCCGTAGCAAGGCATGCGGTCCGAGGCCGTGGCATGTCATTCGGCCGAGGCCGTGGCATGGCATGCGGGCCGAGGCCGTGGCATGGCATGTTGGGCGACGCCGTAGCAAGGCATGCGGCCCGAGGCCGTGCCGTGGCGTGCGGGCCGAGGCCGTGGCATGGCATGTTGGGCGACGCCGTAGCAAGGCATGCGGTCCGAGGCCGTGGCATGTCATGCGGGCCGAGGCCGTGGCATGGCATGCGGGCCGAGGCCGTGGCATGGCATGTTGGGCGACGCCGTAGCAAGGCATGCGGGCCGAGGCCGTGCCGTGGCATGCGGGCCGAGGCCGTGGCATGGCATGTTGGGCGACGCCGTAGCAAGGCATGCGGTCCGAGGCCGTGGCATGTCATGCGGGCCGAGGCCGTGGCATGGCATGCGGGCCGAGGCCGTGGCATGGCATGTTGGGCGACGCCGTAGCAAGGCATGCGGGCCGAGGCCGTGGCATGTCATGCGGGCCGAGGCCGTGGCATGGCATGCGGGCCGAGGCCGTGGCATGGCAAGTTGGGCGGCGTCGTGGCAAGGCATGCTGGCCGAGGCCGTGGCATGTCATGCGGGCCGAGGCCGTGGCATGGCATGCGGGCCGAGGCCGTGGCAAGGCATGTTGGGCGACGCCGTAGCAAGGCATGCGGGCCGAGGCCGTGGCATGTCATGCGGGCCGAGGCCGTGGCACGTCATGCGGGCCGAGGCCGTGGCATGGCATGTTTGGCCACGCCGTGGCAAGACATGCGGGCCGTGGCATGGCATGGCATGCGGGCCGAGGCCGTGGCTCGACATGTTGGCCAAGGCTAAGGCATGGCACGCCGGGCAACGCGGTGGCATGGCATGCTGGGCAACGCGGTGGCAAGGCATGCGGGCCGAGGCCGTGGCATGGCATGTTGGGCAACGCCGCAGCAAGGCATGCGGGCCGAGGCCGGGGCATGGCATGCGGGCCGAGGCCGTGGCATGGCATGCGGGCCGAGGCCGTGGCATGGCATGTTGGGCGACGCCGTAGCAAGGCATGCGGTCCGAGGCCGTGGCATGTCATGCGGGCCGAGGCCGTGGCATGGCATGCGGGCCGAGGCCGTGGCATGGCATGTTGGGCGACGCCGTAGCAAGGCATGCGGGCCGAGGCCGTGCCGTGGCATGCGGGCCGAGGCCGTGGCATGGCATGTTGGGCGACGCCGTAGCAAGGCATGCGGTCCGAGGCCGTGGCATGTCATGCGGGCCGAGGCCGTGGCATGGCATGCGGGCCGAGGCCGTGGCATGGCATGTTGGGCGACGCCGTAGCAAGGCATGCGGGCCGAGGCCG
>NW_028129277.1:19750000-19762500 GCF_055761805.1 Camellia sinensis | reverse complement strand
CGCGCGAAAACATTTAGAGAGGCCGAGCAAGCACCGGTTAGCGCGAACGCAAATAACAAGCGCAACAGGCAACTTTCGAGGGACATACTTTTCGCAACAAGCTTCCACTAGGAAAGCACAGGCAACTCGTTCGAACGTCAAAGCCAACCAAATGGCAATTACCCGAGGGACATGCTTTTCGCAAGGCACCTTCCACTAGGGAAGCGCAGACAACCCGAAGGCGAGTCGAAGACAACCTAAAGGCGATCACCCGAGGGACATGGAGGAATGCACCAGTGGAGTTCGCTGCACAGGCAGGGATCCGTCCAACTCGCACAAACCGAACACAACTCACGCGCCACGACGTACACTGTGCACCAGCCCCCCAAAACGAATCACCCCCCGAAGGACTAAGAAGCCCGACGAACGCGCGAAAACATTTAGAGAGGCCGAGCAAGCACCGGTTAGCGCGAATGAAAGTAACAAGCGCAACAGGCAACTTTCGAGGGACATACTTTTCGCAACAAGCTTCCACTAGGAAAGCATAGGCAACTCGTTCGAACGTCAAAGCCAACCAAATGGCAATTACCCGAGGGACACGCTTTTCGCAAGGCACCTTCCACTAGGGAAGCGCAGGCAACCCGAAGGCGAGTCGAAGACAACCCGAGGGACATGGAGGAATGCACCAGTGGAGTTCGCTGCACAGGCAGGGATCCGTCCAACTCGCACAAACCGAACACAACTCACGCGCCACGACGTACACTGTGCACCAGCCCCCCAAAACGAATCACCCCCCGAAGGACTAAGAAGCCCGACGAACGCGCGAAAACATTTAGAGAGGCCGAGCAAGCACCGGTTAGCGCGAATGCAAATAACAAACGCAACAGGCAAATTTCGAGGGACATACTTTTCGCAACAAGCTTCCACTAGGAAAGCATAGGCAACTCGTTCGAACGTCAAAGCCAACCAAATGGCAATTACCCGAGGGACACGCTTTTCGCAAGGCACCTTCCACTAGGGAAGCGCAAGCAACCCGAAGGCGAGTCGAAGACAACCCGAGGGACATGGAGGAATGCACCAGTGGAGTTCGCTGCACAGGCAGGGATCCGTCCAACTCGCACAAACCGAACACAACTCACGCGCCACGACGTACACTGTGCATCAGCCCCCCGAAACGAATCACCCCCCGAAGGACCAAGAAGCCCGACGAACGCGCGAAAACATTTAGAGAGGCCGAGCAAGCACCGGTTAGCGCGAATGCAAATAACAAACGCAACAGGCAACTTTCGAGGGACATACTTCTCGCAACAAGCTTCCACAAGGAAAGCACAGGCAACTCGTTCGCACGCCAAAGCCAACCAAATGGCAATTTAACCGAGGGACATGCATTTCGCAAGGCAACTTGTACAATTACCCGAGGGACATGGCATGCTTGCCAAGGCCGTGGCTTGGCATGCTTGCCAAGGCCGTGGCATGACATGCTGCTGGCCAAGGCCGGGCATGCCATGCTGCTGGACAAGGCCGTGGCAAGGCATGCTGATGGCCGAGGCCGTGGCAAGGCATGCTGATGGCCGAGGCCGTGGCAAGGCATGCTGATGGCCGAGGCCGTGGCAAGGCATGCTGCTGGCCAAGGCGTTGGCATGGCATGCTGCTGCTGACCAAGGCTTGGGCTTGCCATGCTGCCGGCCAAGGCCGTGGCATGACATGCTGGCCAAGGCCGGGGCATGGCAAGCTGCTGGCCAAGGTCGTGGCATGGCACGCTGCTGGCCAAGGCCGGGGCATAGCACGCTGCTTGCTGGCCATGGCCGTGGCATGACAAGCTTGCCAAGGCCGGGGCATGGCGTGCTGCTGGCCAAGGCTTTGGCATGCCATGTTGCTGGCCAAGGCTGTGGCATGGCATGCTGCTGGCCAAGGCTGTGGCATGGCATGCTGCTGGCCAAGGCTGTGGCATGCCATGCTGCTGGCCAAGGCCGTGGCATGACATGCTGGCCAAGGCCGGGGCATGGCATGCTGCTGGCCAAGGCCGTGGCATGGCATGCTGCTGGCCAAGGCCGTGGCATGACATGCTTGCCAAGGCCAGGGCATGGCATGCTGCTGGCCAAGGCCGCGGCATGCCATGTTGCTGGCCAAGGCCGTGGCATGGCATGCTGCTGGCCAAGGCCGTGGCATGACATGCTGGCCAAGGCCGGGGCATGGCAAGCTGCTGGCCAAGGTCGTGGCATGGCACGCTGCTGGCCAAGGCCGGGGCATAGCACGCTGCTGGCCATGGCCGTGGCATGACAAGCTTGCCAAGGCCGGGGCATGGCGTGCTGCTGGCCAAGGCTTTGGCATGCCATGTTGCTGGCCAAGGCTGTGGCATGGCATGCTGCTGGCCAAGGCTGTGGCATGGCATGCTGCTGGCCAAGGCCGTGGCATGACATGCTGGCCAAGGCCGGGGCATGGCATGCTGCTGGCCAAGGCCGTGGCATGGCATGCTGCTGGCCAAGGCCGTGGCATGACATGCTTGCCAAGGCCAGGGCATGGCATGCTGCTGGCCAAGGCTTTGGCATGCCATGTTGCTGGCCAAGGCTGTGGCATGGCATGCTGCCCTAGGCCAACGTGCCACCGCCACCGCCGCGGGCCGCCACTCGACGCATCCCGTGCTTGGCTATGTAGTTTCGATGCCACAAGCCAATGCCACAAGCCAAGCGATGGCATGTGCCAAGCGCCCGCCTAGGCATAGGCGTGGCCTGTGGCCTGGCCATGCTGGCCAGCCTTAAGGGAGGTGCCCCCCCCTTATAATAGCCTGTTAAGCCCTTTTCAATCTGGCAGGAGGAAACATCAAGCATGTTCGAGGAGTCATAATGGGGTTTTTTTAAAAAGTAATCGTTTTTTGCCAAAACTTTCAACATGAAAGTTGTAGGAAATAATTTAATACACCATAAAAAAAATTAAAAAAAATATTTTTTTACAGAAAATATTTTATTTTAATTTATTTCGATATTAATACTTAAAAAATAATAAAAATTAATAAAAATAGTCAAAAAATTATGGAAAAATTCCCATAATTAAAGGATGATTCACTAGTAATTATAGAAATTATTAAATTATTTTTTTCATTTTTTTTATTTTATTTTGATTTTTTTATGCCAAATAAGGGCTTTAAAAATTCGAAAAGCTCTAGAAAAATTGCAAAAAAATAGGGAATGACATTTAAAATTGATTGTAGTGCATTTTTAATTGTGTTGCACGGTTTGGGTAAGATTATAAAAGAATCATGTTCAAAAAGATCGATCGAGGCGGTGGCACGCCATGGCCTTGGCCTTGGCCTTGGCCTTTGCCCGCGGCCATGGCCTTTGCCTTGGCCTTGGCCATGCCTTGCACAGGGACTTGGCCTTGCCCACTGCCTTGGCCTTGGCTTTGGCCTTGGCCTTGGCATGGCATGGCATGCTCGCCGAGGCCGTGGCATGCCTTGCTGCTAGCCAAGGCCGTGGCGTGGCATGCTCGCCCAGCCCGTGGCATGCCCAGCCCGTGGCACGCCATGTTGGCCCAAGGCATTGGCATGGCATGCCGGCCAAGGCATGCTGGCCAACGCTGCGGCACGGCGTGCTGGACAAGGCGGTGCCATGGCATGGCATGCTGACCAAGACAGTGCCATGGCATGCTGGCCGAGGCCGTGGCATGGCATGCTGGCCGAGGCCGTGGCTTGCCATGCCGCCACGGCCGTGGCATGCTGGGCAACGGACCGGCATGGCATGCTGGCCGTGGCGGTGGCACGACATGCTGGCCAAGGCAGTGGCATGGCATGTAGGCCAAGGCTAAGGCATGGCACGCTGGCCAAGGCAGTCGCAAGGCATGCAGGCCGAGGCCGCGGCACGGCCCGCTGGGCAACGCGGTGGCATGGCATGCTGGGCAACGCCGTGGCAAGGCATGCGGGCCGAGGCCTTGGCATGGCATGCTGGCCGAGGCCGTGGCATGGCATGCGGGCCGAGGCCGTGGCATGGCATGGCATGGCATGCGGGCCGAGGCCGTGGCATGGCATGCGGGCCGAGGCCGTGGCGTGGCATGGCATGGCATGTTGGGCAACGCCGTGGCAAGACATGCGGGCCGAGGCCGTGGCATGGCATGTTGGGCAACGCCCTGGCAAGCCATGCGGGCCGAGGCCGTGGCGTGGCATGTTGGCCAAGGCTAAGGCATGGCACGCCGGGCAACGCGGTGCATTGGCATGCTGGGCAGCGCGGTGGCAAGGCATGGGGGCCGAGGCCGTGGCATGGCATGTTGGGCAACGCCGTGGCAAGACATGCGGGCCGAGGCCGTGGCATGGCATG
Organism: Camellia sinensis; assembly: GCF_055761805.1. Taxonomy (NCBI): domain Eukaryota; kingdom Viridiplantae; phylum Streptophyta; class Magnoliopsida; order Ericales; family Theaceae; genus Camellia; species Camellia sinensis. Next base: position 19,758,214 of record NW_028129277.1, on the reverse strand, counting down.
CGGGCCGAGGCCGTCCGTGGCATGGCATGCGGGCCGAGGCCGTGGCACGACATGTTGGCCAAGGCTAAGGCATGGCACGCCGGGCAACGCGGTGGCATGGCATGCTGGGCAACGCGGTGGCAAGGCATGCGGGCCGAGGCCGTGGCATGGCATGTTGGGCAACGCCGTAGAAGGGCATGCGGGCCGAGGCCGTGGCATGGCATGCGGGCCGAGGCCGTGGCATGGCATGTTGGGCGACGCCGTAGCAAGGCATGCGGGCCGAGGCCGTGGCATGTCATGCGGGCCGAGGCCGTGGCATGGCATGCGGGCCGAGGCCGTGGCATGGCATGTTGGCCGAGGCCGTGGCAAGGCATGCGGGCCGAGGCCGTGGCATGGCATGTTTGGCAACGCCGTGGCAAGACATGCGGGCCGTGGCATGGCATGGCATGCGGGCCGAGGCCGTGGCACGACATGTTGGCCAAGGCTAAGGCATGGCACGCCGGGCAACGCGGTGGCATGGCATGTTGGGCGACGCCGTAGCAAGGCATGCGGGCCGAGGCCGTGGCATGTCATGCGGGCCGAGGCCATGGCATGGCATGCGGGCCGAGGCCGTGGCATGGCATGTTGGGCGACGCCGTAGCAAGGCATGCGGTCCGAGGCCGTGGCATGTCATGCGGGCCGAGGCCATGGCATGGCATGCGGGCCGAGGCCGTGGCATGGCATGTTGGGCGACGCCGTAGCAAGGCATGCGGGCCGAGGCCGTGGCATGTCATGCGAGCCGAGGCCGTGGCATGGCATGCGGGCCGAGGCCGTGGCATGGCAAGTTGGGCGACGTCGTGGCAAGGCATGCGGGCCGAGGCCGTGGCATGTCACGCGGGCCGAGGCCGTGGCATGGCATGCGGGCAGAGGCCGTGGCATGGCATGTTGGGCGACGCCGTCGCAAGGCATGCGGGCCGAGGCCGTGGCATGGCATGCGGGCCGAGGCCGTGGCATGGCATGTTGGGCGACGCCGTAGCAAGGCATGCGGGCCGAGGCCGTGGCATGTCATGGCATGTTGGGCGACGCCGTAGCAAGGCATGCGGGCCGAGGCCGTGGCATGGCATGTTTGGCAACGCCGTGGCAAGACATGAGGGCCGTGGCATGGCATGGCATGCGGGCCGAGGCCGTGGCATGACATATTGGCCAAGGCTAAGGCATGGCACGCCGGGCAACGCGGTGGCATGGCATGCGGGCCGGGGCCGTGGCATGGCATGTTGGCCAACGTCGTAGCAAGGCATGCGGGCCGAGGCCGAGGCCGTGGCACGGCATGCGGGCCGAGGCTGTGGCATGGCATGTTGGGCGACGCCGTAGCAAGGCATGCGGTCCGAGGCCGTGGCATGTCATGCGGGCCGAGGCCGTGGCATGGCATGCGGGCCGAGGCCGTGGCATGGCATGTTGGGCGACGCCGTAGCAAGGCATGCGGGCCTAGGCCGTGCCGTGGCATGCGGGCCGAGGCCGTGGCATGGCATGCGGGCCGAGGCCGTGGCATGGCATGTTGGGCGACGCCGTAGCAAGGCATGCGGTCCGAGGCCGTGGCATGTCATGCGGGCCGAGGCCGTGGCATGGCATGCGGGCCGAGGCCGTGGCATGGCATGCGGGCCGAGGCCGTGGCATGGCATGTTGGGCGACGCCGTAGCATGGCATGCGGGCCGAGGCCGTGGCATGTCATGCGCGCCGAGGCCGTGGCATGGCATGCGGCCCGAGGCCGTGGCATGGCAAGTTGGGCGACGTCGTGGCAAGGCATGCGGGCCGAGGCCGTGGCAAGGCATGTTGGGCGACGCCGTAGCAAGGCATGCGGGCCGAGGCCGTGGCATGTCATGCGGGCCGAGGCCGTGGCATGGCATGCGGGCCGAGGCCGTGGCATGGCATGTTGGGCGACGCCGTAGCAAGGCATGCGGTCCGAGGCCGTGGCATGTCATTCGGCCGAGGCCGTGGCATGGCATGTTGGGCGACGCCGTAGCAAGGCATGCGGCCCGAGGCCGTGCCGTGGCGTGCGGGCCGAGGCCGTGGCATGGCATGTTGGGCGACGCCGTAGCAAGGCATGCGGTCCGAGGCCGTGGCATGTCATGCGGGCCGAGGCCGTGGCATGGCATGCGGGCCGAGGCCGTGGCATGGCATGCGGGCCGAGGCCGTGGCAAGGCATGTTGGGCGACGCCGTAGCAAGGCATGCGGGCCGAGGCCGTGGCATGTCATGCGGGCCGAGGCCGTGGCATGGCTTGTTGGGCGACGCCGTAGCAAGGCATGCGGTCCGAGGCCGTGGCATGTCATTCGGCCGAGGCCGTGGCATGGCATGCGGGCCGAGGCCGTGGCATGGCATGTTGGGCGACGCCGTAGCAAGGCATGCGGCCCGAGGCCGTGCCGTGGCGTGCGGGCCGAGGCCGTGGCATGGCATGTTGGGCGACGCCGTAGCAAGGCATGCGGTCCGAGGCCGTGGCATGTCATGCGGGCCGAGGCCGTGGCATGGCATGCGGGCCGAGGCCGTGGCATGGCATGTTGGGCGACGCCGTAGCAAGGCATGCGGGCCGAGGCCGTGCCGTGGCATGCGGGCCGAGGCCGTGGCATGGCATGTTGGGCGACGCCGTAGCAAGGCATGCGGTCCGAGGCCGTGGCATGTCATGCGGGCCGAGGCCGTGGCATGGCATGCGGGCCGAGGCCGTGGCATGGCATGTTGGGCGACGCCGTAGCAAGGCATGCGGGCCGAGGCCGTGGCATGTCATGCGGGCCGAGGCCGTGGCATGGCATGCGGGCCGAGGCCGTGGCATGGCAAGTTGGGCGGCGTCGTGGCAAGGCATGCTGGCCGAGGCCGTGGCATGTCATGCGGGCCGAGGCCGTGGCATGGCATGCGGGCCGAGGCCGTGGCAAGGCATGTTGGGCGACGCCGTAGCAAGGCATGCGGGCCGAGGCCGTGGCATGTCATGCGGGCCGAGGCCGTGGCACGTCATGCGGGCCGAGGCCGTGGCATGGCATGTTTGGCCACGCCGTGGCAAGACATGCGGGCCGTGGCATGGCATGGCATGCGGGCCGAGGCCGTGGCTCGACATGTTGGCCAAGGCTAAGGCATGGCACGCCGGGCAACGCGGTGGCATGGCATGCTGGGCAACGCGATGGCAAGGCATGCGGGCCGAGGCCGTGGCATGGCATGTTGGGCAACGCCGCAGCAAGGCATGCGGGCCGAGGCCGTGGCATGGCATGCGGGCCGAGGCCGTGGCATGGCATGCGGGCCGAGGCCGTGGCATGGCATGTTGGGCGACGCCGTAGCAAGGCATGCGGTCCGAGGCCGTGGCATGTCATGCGGGCCGAGGCCGTGGCATGGCATGCGGGCCGAGGCCGTGGCATGGCATGTTGGGCGACGCCGTAGCAAGGCATGCGGGCCGAGGCCGTGCCGTGGCATGCGGGCCGAGGCCGTGGCATGGCATGTTGGGCGACGCCGTAGCAAGGCATGCGGTCCGAGGCCGTGGCATGTCATGCGGGCCGAGGCCGTGGCATGGCATGCGGGCCGAGGCCGTGGCATGGCATGTTGGGCGACGCCGTAGCAAGGCATGCGGGCCGAGGCCGTGCCGTGGCATGCGGGCCGAGGCCGTGGCATGGCATGTTGGGCGACGCCGTAGCAAGGCATGCGGTCCGAGGCCGTGGCATGTCATGCGGGCCGAGGCCGTGGCATGGCATGCGGGCCGAGGCCGTGGCATGGCATGTTGGGCGACGCCGTAGCAAGGCATGCGGGCCGAGGCCGTGGCATGTCATGCGGGCCGAGGCCGTGGCATGGCATGCGGGCCGAGACCGTGGCATGGCAAGTTGGGCGGCGTCGTGGCAAGGCATGCGGGCCGAGGCCGTGGCATGTCATGCGGGCCGAGGCCGTGGCACGTCATGCGGGCCGAGGCCGTGGCATGGCATGTTTGGCAACGCCGTGGCAAGACATGCGGGCTGTGGCATGGCATGGCATGCGGGCCGAGGCCGTGGCTCGACATGTTGGCCAAGGCTAAGGCATGGCACGCCGGGCAACGCGGTGGCATGGCATGCTGGGCAACGCGGTGGCAAGGCATGCGGGCCGAGGCCGTGGCATGGCATGTTGGGCAACGCCGCAGCAAGGCATGCGGGCCGAGGCCGTGGCATGGCATGCGGGCCGAGGCCGTGGCATGGCATGCGGGCCGTGGCCGTGGCATGGCATGTTGGGCGACGCCGTCGCAAGGCATGCGGGCCGAGGCCGTGGCATGGCATGTTTGGCAACGCCGTGGCAAGACATGCGGGCCGTGGCATGGCATGGCATGCGGGCCGAGGCCGTGGCACGGCATGCGGGCCGAGGCCGTGGCACGGCATGTTGGGCGACGCCGTAGCAAGGCATGCGGGCCGAGGCCGTGGCATGGCATCTTGGGCAACGCCGTGGCAAGGCATGCGGGCCGAGGCCGTGGCATGGCATGATGGCCGAGGCCGTGGCATGTCATGCGGGCCGAGGCCGTGGCATGGCATGCGGGCCGAGGCCGTGGCATGGCATGTTGGGCGACGCCGTAGCAAGGCATGCGGTCCGAGGCCGTGGCATGTCATGCGGGCCGAGGCCGTGGCATGGCTTGTTGGGCGACGCCGTAGCAAGGCATGCGGGCCGAGGCCGTGGCATGTCATGCTGGCCAAGGCCAAGGCATGGCATGGCATGGCATGCGGGCCGAGGCCGTGGCATGGCATGTTGGGCAACGCCGTGGCAAGGCATGCGGGCCGAGGCCGTGGCATGGCATGATGGCCGAGGCCGTGGCATGCCATGCTGGCCAAGGCTAAGGCATGGCATGCCGGGCAACGCGGTGGCATGGCATGCTGGGCAACGCCGTGGCAAGGCATGCGGGCCGAGGCCGTGGCATGGCATGTTGGGCAACGCCTTGGCAAGACATGCGGGCCGAGGCCGTGGCATGGCATGCTAGCCGAGGCCGTGGCATGGCATGTTGGGCGACGCCGTGGCAAGGCATGCGGGCCGAGGCCGTGGCATGGCATGCGGGCCGAGGCCGTGGCACTGCATGTTGGGCGACGCCGTAGCAAGGCATGCGGGCCGAGGCCGAGGCCGTGGCATGGCATGTTGACCGAGGCCAAGGCATGGCATGCCGGGCAACGCGGTGGCATGGCATGCGCGGCCGAGGCCGTGGCAAGGCATGCGGGCCGAGGCCGTGGCATGGCATGTTGGGCGACGCCGTGGCAAGGCATGCGGGCCGAGGCCGTGGCATGGCATGCGGGCCGAGGCCGTGGCACTGCATGTTGGGCGACGCCGTAGCAAGGCATGCGGGCCGAGGCCGAGGCTGTGGCATGGCATGTTGACCGAGGCCAAGGCATGGCATGCCGGGCAACGCGGTGGCATGGCATGCGCGGCCGAGGCCGTGGCAAGGCATGCGGGCCGAGGCCGTGGCATGGCATGTTGGGCGACGCCGTGGCAAGGCATGCGGGCCGAGGCCGTGGCATGGCATGCGGGCCGAGGCCGTGGCACTGCATGTTGGGCGACGCCGTAGCAAGGCATGCGGGCCGAGGCCGAGGCCGTGGCATGGCATGTTGACCGAGGCCAAGGCATGGCATGCCGGGCAACGCGGTGGCATGGCATGCGCGGCCGAGGCCGTGGCAAGGCATGCGGGCCGAGGCCGTGGCATGGCATGTTGGGCGACGCCGTGGCAAGGCATGCGGGCCGAGGCCGTGGCATGGCATGCGGGCCGAGGCCGTGGCATTGCATGTTGGGCGACGCCGTAGCAGGGCCTGCGGGCCGAGGCCGTGGCATGGCTTGTTGGGCGACGCCGTAGCAAGGCATGCGGGCCGAGGCCGAGGCCGTGGCATGGCATGTTGACCGAGGCCAAGGCATGGCATGCCGGGCAACGCGGTGGCACGGCATGCGGGCCGAGGCCGTGGCACGGCATGTTGGGCGACGCCGTAGCAAGGCATGCGGGCCGAGGCCGTGGCATGGCATCTTGGGCAACGCCGTGGCAAGGCATGCGGGCCGAGGCCGTGGCATGGCATGATGGCCGAGGCCGTGGCATGTCATGCGGGCCGAGGCCGTGGCATGGCATGCGGGCCGAGGCCGTGGCATGGCATGTTGGGCGACGCCGTAGCAAGGCATGCGGTCCGAGGCCGTGGCATGTCATGCGGGCCGAGGCCGTGGCATGGCTTGTTGGGCGACGCCGTAGCAAGGCATGCGGGCCGAGGCCGTGGCATGTCATGCTGGCCAAGGCCAAGGCATGGCATGGCATGGCATGCGGGCCGAGGCCGTGGCATGGCATGTTGGGCAACGCCGTGGCAAGGCATGCGGGCCGAGGCCGTGGCATGGCATGATGGCCGAGGCCGTGGCATGCCATGCTGGCCAAGGCTAAGGCATGGCATGCCGGGCAACGCGGTGGCATGGCATGCTGGGCAACGCCGTGGCAAGGCATGCGGGCCGAGGCCGTGGCATGGCATGTTGGGCAACGCCTTGGCAAGACATGCGGGCCGAGGCCGTGGCATGGCATGCTAGCCGAGGCCGTGGCATGGCATGTTGGGCGACGCCGTGGCAAGGCATGCGGGCCGAGGCCGTGGCATGGCATGCGGGCCGAGGCCGTGGCACTGCATGTTGGGCGACGCCGTAGCAAGGCATGCGGGCCGAGGCCGAGGCCGTGGCATGGCATGTTGACCGAGGCCAAGGCATGGCATGCCGGGCAACGCGGTGGCATGGCATGCGCGGCCGAGGCCGTGGCAAGGCATGCGGGCCGAGGCCGTGGCATGGCATGTTGGGCGACGCCGTGGCAAGGCATGCGGGCCGAGGCCGTGGCATGGCATGCGGGCCGAGGCCGTGGCACTGCATGTTGGGCGACGCCGTAGCAAGGCATGCGGGCCGAGGCCGAGGCTGTGGCATGGCATGTTGACCGAGGCCAAGGCATGGCATGCCGGGCAACGCGGTGGCATGGCATGCGCGGCCGAGGCCGTGGCAAGGCATGCGGGCCGAGGCCGTGGCATGGCATGTTGGGCGACGCCGTGGCAAGGCATGCGGGCCGAGGCCGTGGCATGGCATGCGGGCCGAGGCCGTGGCACTGCATGTTGGGCGACGCCGTAGCAAGGCATGCGGGCCGAGGCCGAGGCCGTGGCATGGCATGTTGACCGAGGCCAAGGCATGGCATGCCGGGCAACGCGGTGGCATGGCATGCGCGGCCGAGGCCGTGGCAAGGCATGCGGGCCGAGGCCGTGGCATGGCATGTTGGGCGACGCCGTGGCAAGGCATGCGGGCCGAGGCCGTGGCATGGCATGCGGGCCGAGGCCGTGGCATTGCATGTTGGGCGACGCCGTAGCAGGGCCTGCGGGCCGAGGCCGTGGCATGGCTTGTTGGGCGACGCCGTAGCAAGGCATGCGGGCCGAGGCCGAGGCCGTGGCATGGCATGTTGACCGAGGCCAAGGCATGGCATGCCGGGCAACGCGGTGGCACGGCATGCGGGCCGAGGCCGTGGCATGGCATGTTGGGCGACGCCGTAGCAAGGCATGCGGGCCGAGGCCGTGGCATGGCATCTTGGGCAACGCCGTGGCAAGGCATGCGGGCCGAGGCCGTGGCATGGCATGATGGCCGAGGCCGTGGCATGTCATGCGGGCCGAGGCCGTGGCATGGCATGCGGGCCGAGGCCGTGGCATGGCATGTTGGGCGACGCCGTAGCAAGGCATGCGGTCCGAGGCCGTGGCATGTCATGCGGGCCGAGGCCGTGGCATGGCTTGTTGGGCGACGCCGTAGCAAGGCATGCGGGCCGAGGCCGTGGCATGTCATGCTGGCCAAGGCCAAGGCATGGCATGGCATGGCATGCGGGCCGAGGCCGTGGCATGGCATGTTGGGCAACGCCGTGGCAAGGCATGCGGGCCGAGGCCGTGGCATGGCATGATGGCCGAGGCCGTGGCATGCCATGCTGGCCAAGGCTAAGGCATGGCATGCCGGGCAACGCGGTGGCATGGCATGCTGGGCAACGCCGTGGCAAGGCATGCGGGCCGAGGCCGTGGCATGGCATGTTGGGCAACGCCTTGGCAAGACATGCGGGCCGAGGCCGTGGCATGGCATGCTAGCCGAGGCCGTGGCATGGCATGTTGGGCGACGCCGTGGCAAGGCATGCGGGCCGAGGCCGTGGCATGGCATGCGGGCCGAGGCCGTGGCACTGCATGTTGGGCGACGCCGTAGCAAGGCATGCGGGCCGAGGCCGAGGCCGTGGCATGGCATGTTGACCGAGGCCAAGG
>NW_028129277.1:19725000-19740000 GCF_055761805.1 Camellia sinensis | reverse complement strand
GCTGATGGCCGAGGCCGTGGCAAGGCATGCTGATGGCCGAGGCCGTGGCAAGGCATGCTGCTGGCCAAGGCGTTGGCATGGCATGCTGCTGCTGACCAAGGCTTGGGCTTGCCATGCTGCCGGCCAAGGCCGTGGCATGACATGCTGGCCAAGGCCGGGGCATGGCAAGCTGCTGGCCAAGGTCGTGGCATGGCACGCTGCTGGCCAAGGCCGGGGCATAGCACGCTGCTTGCTGGCCATGGCCGTGGCATGACAAGCTTGCCAAGGCCGGGGCATGGCGTGCTGCTGGCCAAGGCTTTGGCATGCCATGTTGCTGGCCAAGGCTGTGGCATGGCATGCTGCTGGCCAAGGCTGTGGCATGGCATGCTGCTGGCCAAGGCTGTGGCATGCCATGCTGCTGGCCAAGGCCGTGGCATGACATGCTGGCCAAGGCCGGGGCATGGCATGCTGCTGGCCAAGGCCGTGGCATGGCATGCTGCTGGCCAAGGCCGTGGCATGACATGCTTGCCAAGGCCAGGGCATGGCATGCTGCTGGCCAAGGCCGCGGCATGCCATGTTGCTGGCCAAGGCCGTGGCATGGCATGCTGCTGGCCAAGGCCGTGGCATGACATGCTGGCCAAGGCCGGGGCATGGCAAGCTGCTGGCCAAGGTCGTGGCATGGCACGCTGCTGGCCAAGGCCGGGGCATAGCACGCTGCTGGCCATGGCCGTGGCATGACAAGCTTGCCAAGGCCGGGGCATGGCGTGCTGCTGGCCAAGGCTTTGGCATGCCATGTTGCTGGCCAAGGCTGTGGCATGGCATGCTGCTGGCCAAGGCTGTGGCATGGCATGCTGCTGGCCAAGGCCGTGGCATGACATGCTGGCCAAGGCCGGGGCATGGCATGCTGCTGGCCAAGGCCGTGGCATGGCATGCTGCTGGCCAAGGCCGTGGCATGACATGCTTGCCAAGGCCAGGGCATGGCATGCTGCTGGCCAAGGCTTTGGCATGCCATGTTGCTGGCCAAGGCTGTGGCATGGCATGCTGCCCTAGGCCAACGTGCCACCGCCACCGCCGCGGGCCGCCACTCGACGCATCCCGTGCTTGGCTATGTAGTTTCGATGCCACAAGCCAATGCCACAAGCCAAGCGATGGCATGTGCCAAGCGCCCGCCTAGGCATAGGCGTGGCCTGTGGCCTGGCCATGCTGGCCAGCCTTAAGGGAGGTGCCCCCCCCTTATAATAGCCTGTTAAGCCCTTTTCAATCTGGCAGGAGGAAACATCAAGCATGTTCGAGGAGTCATAATGGGGTTTTTTTAAAAAGTAATGGTTTTTTGCCAAAACTTTCAACATGAAAGTTGTATGAAATAATTTAATACACCATAAAAAAAATTATAAAAAAATATTTGGCCACCGGAATATTTTATTTTAATTTATTTCAATTTTAATACTTAAAAAATAATAAAAATTACTAAAAATACTCAAAAAATTCTAGAAAAATTCCAACAATTATAAGATGAGGCACTAGTAATTATAGTAATTTTTTTAATTATTTTTTTATTTTTAATTTATTTTATTATAATTTTTATGAGTAAATAAATAATTAAAAAGCCCGACGAACGTGCAAAAACTCTTAGAGAAACCCAGCAAGCATCGGATAGCTCGAATGCAAATAACAAACGCAACAGGCAACTTCCGAGGGACATACTTTTCCCAACAAGCTTCCACTGGGGAAAGCACTAGCAACGTGTTCGCAAGTCAAAGGCAACCAAACCGGCTATTACCCGAGGGACAAGCATTTCGCAGGGCAACATATACGTAAGTCAAAGCCAAACCAAATGGCAATTACACGAGGGACAGGATTGCTTGCCAAGGGCGTGGCATGCGATGTTCTAGCCCAAGGCCAAGGCACGCCACGCTGCGGGACAAGGCCGTGGCAAGACATGCGGCTGGCCTTGGCCTTGGCCTTGGCATGGCATGCCGCCGGCTTTGGCTGGGCTGCGTTGGCCTTGCCATGGAATGTTGCTGGCTTCGGATGGGCTGCCTTGGCCTTGGCCTTGGCCGTGGCATGGCATGCTGCTGGCCTTGGCCTTGGCCTTGTGTCACGGACTTAGACTTCGCAAGCCTTCCGTGCGGCCTTAGATGTCTCCAACCCTCGTGGTTGCACCTAAGTCAGCCTTACCCACTCAACCACACTAAGACACACAAGATTTAGGTGGAAGAATGCCTTCACTATACAAGTTGAATTTACAAGTATAGCCGTGTACAAAGCTTTACAATGCTCTCACACTCACACTTACAAGTGCTCTCTTGGATCTCCACTCCTTGGTTCTTCCACGTTCCAGAATCTTCTAGGCCACTCGGGACCCTTCCACCACGTTCTAGAGTCTTCCAGCATGCTCTAGCCCGTTCTCAAGCCTTCCGGAACCTTCCAGCATCCCTCAAATGCTGCTCCTTGTGTCACAGAATTCTCGGGGCGTGACACTCTCCCCCACCCAATGCCGTGACGCCCTCGTCACGCAGAAGCATACCGAGCCAGCACATCTCGATATGATCTGTGTCCGCTGCTGCTGCTGGAGCTTGCCTCTTTGCCCTTGCCACGCGGCCCACTCTGTTGCATCCCTGCAAGTACTTCCTCTTTGTCCTTGCCATGCAACCTACTTCGCTGCGTCCCTGCAAGTGCCTTCCTCTCCGGGCAGTCCTTCACCATGTGCGGTCCGTCGCACAGGAAACACTCGGGCAGCCCCTTTTTCTTCAAGCCCAGCCTCTCAGCCTCGTCAGTGCACTCAAACCTTAGAGTGGCACCCTTCTCCTCCTGCGCATGTGAAGCTCTCCCTTTAGCCTTCACCTCCGCGCGCTCCCCATCCTTCTTTTGGATGCTTCTCGGCTCTTCCAACTCCTCATTTTCCTTGGATATTAATCCAAGTAGTTGGATGCTCCCCAGCTGTGCCATCTTCTCTGAAGGGTCTTCACTCTCGGAGTCCCGCGCCTCCTTCTTCCCCTTCCTCTCCATAGCACTCAGCTGTCTCTTCTTCTCAGCACGAAGCGCCTTCTTCGGGCAGTTCCTCACCATGTGCGGTCCGTTGCACAGGTAACACTCAAGCTGCCCCTTGCCTTCATGCCTCTTCCCTGGAGATCCGGTGCGTTGCCCATCCTTGCGTCGTTCCCGTCTCCTTGGGGGTTCGACATCACTGCGCTCATCCTCGGTGATCTGAGGTGACTGCCTCCCACCTTTGGCATGGCTCTCTCGGGCACCCCTTGCACCATCATAGCTCTTGGGTTTCGTCGCACGAACCCTCCTCCTGGCTGGAGCCACATTTCCTCCATTGCCAGCCACGATGGCCTTCTTGCACAACTCCAACTCCAACTCGAAGCTAGCTACTCTTGCTTCCAGGGCCTTCTGCTGGGAGTCCACCTTCTCCTCCAGCTCTCCCACCCTAGCAACCAAACTAGCAAAATAGGAGAAAAAGTTAGTGATATGAGGTGTGGGCTTGCCAGGGCCAACTAGCACTTCCTCCAGCCTAGTGAGCCTTCCCACCACATCCTCCATCATCCCCTCGAGTCGTGCCACCGCCTCCGACGTTGCCATCGAGTCACTTGTTGAGAGTCTCCTCACCTTGGGGACGTTCCCTTCGTCGCCAGTCATAGCCATGTACACCTACCGCAGTTACTTTCTCACGTAACCTGCTCTGATACCAACTGTCACGGACTTAGACTTCGCAAGCCTTCCGTGCGGCCTTAGATGTCTCCAACCCTCGTGGTTGCACCTAAGTCAGCCTTACCCACTCAACCACACTAAGACACACAAGATTTAGGTGGAAGAATGCCTTCACTATACAAGTTGAATTTACAAGTATAGCCGTGTACAAAGCTTTACAATGCTCTCACACTCACACTTACAAGTGCTCTCTTGGATCTCCACTCCTTGGTTCTTCCACGTTCCAGAATCTTCTAGGCCACTCGGGACCCTTCCACCACGTTCTAGAGTCTTCCAGCATGCTCTAGCCCGTTCTCAAGCCTTCCGGAACCTTCCAGCATCCCTCAAATGCTGCTCCTTGTGTCACAGAATTCTCGGGGCGTGACACTTGGCATGGCATGCTGCTGGCTTTGGCTGGGCTGCCTTGGCCGTGGCATGGCATGCTGCTGGCTTTGGCTGGGCTGCCTTGGCCGTGGCATGGCATGCTGCTGGCCTAGGCCGTGGCATGGCATGCTGCTGGCCTTGGCCTTGGCATGGCATGCTGCTGGCTTTGGCTGGCCTGCCTTGGCCGTGGCATGGCATGCTGCTGGCCTAGGCCTTGGCATGGCATGCTGCTGGCTTTGGCTGGGCTGCCTTGGCCGTGGCATGGCATGCTGCTGGCCTTGGCCTTGGCATGGCATGCTGCTGGCTTTGGCTGGGCTGCCTTGGCCGTGGCATGGCATGCTGCTGGCCTTGGCCTTGGCATGGCATGCTGCTGGCTTTGGCTGGCCTGCCTTGGCCGTGGCATGGCATGCTGCTGGCCTAGGCCTTGGCATGGCATGCTGCTGGCTTTGGCTGGGCTGCCTTGGCCGTGGCATGGCATGCTGCTGGCTTTGGCTGGGCTGCCTTGGCCGTGGCATGGCATGCTGCTGGCCTTGGCCTTGGCATGGCATGCTGCTGGCTTTGGCTTGCCTGCCTTGGCCGTGGCATGGCATGCTGCTGGCCTAGGCCTTGGCATGGCATGCTGCTGGCTTTGGCTGGGCTGCCTTGGCCGTGGCATGGAATGCTGGTGGCCTAGGCCTTGGCATGGCTTGCTGCTGGCTTTGGCTGGCCTGCCTTGGCCGTGGCATGGCATGCTGCTGGCCTAGGCCTTGGCATGGCATGCTGCTGGCTTTGGTTGGGCTGCCTTGGCCGTGGCATGGCATGCTGCTGGCCTTGGCCTTGGCATGGCATGCTGCTGGCTTTGGCTGGCCTGCCTTGGCCGTGGCATGGCATGCTGCTGGCCTAGGCCTTGGCATGGCATGCTGCTGGCTTTGGCTGGGCTGCCTTGGCCGTGGCATGGCATGCTGCTGGCCTTGGCCTTGGCATGGCATGCTGCTGGCTTTGGCTGGGCTGCCTTGGCCGTGGCATGGCATGCTGCTGGCCTTGGCCTTGGCATGGCATGCTGCTGGCTTTGGCTTGCCTGCCTTGGCCGTGGCATGGCATGCTGCTGGCCTAGGCCTTGGCATGGCATGCTGCTGGCTTTGGCTGGGCTGCCTTGGCCGTGGCATGGCATGCTGCTGGCCTTGGCCTTGGCATGGCATGCTGCTGGCTTTGGCTGGCCTGCCTTGGCCGTGGCATGGCATGCTGCTGGCCTAGGCCTTGGCATGGCATGCTGCTGGCTTTGGTTGGGCTGCCTTGCCTTGGCCTTGGCATGGCATGCTGCTGGCCTTGGCCTTGGCATGGCATGCTGCTGGCTTTGGCTGGCCTGCCTTGGCCGTGGCATGGCATGCTGCTGGCCTAGGCCTTGGCATGGCATGCTGCTGGCTTTGGCTGGGCTGCCTTGGCCGTGGCATGGCATGCTGGTGGCCAAGGCCTTGGCATGGCTTGCTGCTGGCTTTGGCTGGCCTGCCTTGGCCGTGGCATGGCATGCTGCTGGCCTAGGCCTTGGCATGGCATGCTGCTGGCTTTGGTTGGGCTGCCTTGGCCGTGGCATGGCATGCTGCTGGCCTTGGCCTTGGCATGGCATGCTGCTGGCTTTGGCTGGCCTGCCTTGGCCGTGGCATGGCATGCTGCTGGCCTAGGCCTTGGCATGGCATGCTGCTGGCTTTGGCTGGGCTGCCTTGGCCGTGGCATGGCATGCTGCTGGCCTTGGCCTTGGCATGGCATGCTGCTGGCTTTGGCTGGGCTGCCTTGGCCGTGGCATGGCATGCTGCTGGCCTTGGCCTTGGCATGGCATGCTGCTGGCTTTGGCTTGCCTGCCTTGGCCGTGGCATGGCATGCTGCTGGCCTAGGCCTTGGCATGGCATGCTGCTGGCTTTGGCTGGGCTGCCTTGGCCGTGGCATGGCATGCTGCTGGCCTTGGCCTTGGCATGGCATGCTGCTGGCTTTGGCTGGCCTGCCTTGGCCGTGGCATGGCATGCTGCTGGCCTAGGCCTTGGCATGGCATGCTGCTGGCTTTGGGTGGGCTGCCTTGGCCGTGGCATGGCATGCTGCTGGCCTTGGCCTTGGCATGGCATGCTGCTGGCTTTGGCTGGCCTGCCTTGGCCGTGGCATGGCATGCTGCTGGCCTAGGCCTTGGCATGGCATGCTGCTGGCTTTGGCTGGGCTGCCTTGGCCGTGGCATGGCATGCTGGTGGCCTAGGCCTTGGCATGGCTTGCTGCTGGCTTTGGCTGGCCTGCCTTGGCCGTGGCATGGCATGCTGCTGGCCTAGGCCTTGGCATGGCATGCTGCTGGCTTTGGCTGGGCTGCCTTGGCCGTGGCATGGCATGCTGCTGGCCTTGGCCTTGGCATGGCATGCTGCTGGCTTTGGCTGGGCTGCCTTGGCCGTGGCATGGCATGCTGCTGGCCTTGGCCTTGGCATGGCATGCTGCTGGCTTTGGCTTGCCTGCCTTGGCCGTGGCATGGCATGCTGCTGGCCTAGGCCTTGGCATGGCATGCTGCTGGCTTTGGCTGGGCTGCCTTGGCCGTGGCATGGCATGCTGCTGGCCTTGGCCTTGGCATGGCATGCTGCTGGCTTTGGCTGGCCTGCCTTGGCCGTGGCATGGCATGCTGCTGGCCTAGGCCTTGGCATGGCATGCTGCTGGCTTTGGTTGGGCTGCCTTGGCCGTGGCATGGCATGCTGCTGGCCTTGGCCTTGGCATGGCATGCTGCTGGCTTTGGCTGGCCTGCCTTGGCCGTGGCATGGCATGCTGCTGGCCTAGGCCTTGGCATGGCATGCTGCTGGCTTTGGCTGGGCTGCCTTGGCCGTGGCATGGCATGCTGGTGGCCAAGGCCTTGGCATGGCTTGCTGCTGGCTTTGGCTGGCCTGCCTTGGCCGTGGCATGGCATGCTGCTGGCCTAGGCCTTGGCATGGCATGCTGCTGGCTTTGGTTGGGCTGCCTTGGCCGTGGCATGGCATGCTGCTGGCCTTGGCCTTGGCATGGCATGCTGCTGGCTTTGGCTGGCCTGCCTTGGCCGTGGCATGGCATGCTGCTGGCCTAGGCCTTGGCATGGCATGCTGCTGGCTTTGGCTGGGCTGCCTTGGCCGTGGCATGGCATGCTGCTGGCCTTGGCCTTGGCATGGCATGCTGCTGGCTTTGGCTGGGCTGCCTTGGCCGTGGCATGGCATGCTGCTGGCCTTGGCCTTGGCATGGCATGCTGCTGGCTTTGGCTTGCCTGCCTTGGCCGTGGCATGGCATGCTGCTGGCCTAGGCCTTGGCATGGCATGCTGCTGGCTTTGGCTGGGCTGCCTTGGCCGTGGCATGGCATGCTGCTGGCCTTGGCCTTGGCATGGCATGCTGCTGGCTTTGGCTGGCCTGCCTTGGCCGTGGCATGGCATGCTGCTGGCCTAGGCCTTGGCATGGCATGCTGCTGGCTTTGGCTGGGCTGCCTTGGCCGTGGCATGGCATGCTGCTGGCCTTGGCCTTGGCATGGCATGCTGCTGGCTTTGGCTGGGCTGCCTTGGCCGTGGCATGGCATGCTGCTGGCCTTGGCCTTGGCATGGCATGCTGCTGGCTTTGGCTTGCCTGCCTTGGCCGTGGCATGGCATGCTGCTGGCCTAGGCCTTGGCATGGCATGCTGCTGGCTTTGGCTGGGCTGCCTTGGCCGTGGCATGGCATGCTGCTGGCCTTGGCCTTGGCATGGCATGCTGCTGGCTTTGGCTGGCCTGCCTTGGCCGTGGCATGGCATGCTGCTGGCCTAGGCCTTGGCATGGCATGCTGCTGGCTTTGGTTGGGCTGCCTTGGCCGTGGCATGGCATGCTGCTGGCCTTGGCCTTGGCATGGCATGCTGCTGGCTTTGGCTGGCCTGCCTTGGCCGTGGCATGGCATGCTGCTGGCCTAGGCCTTGGCATGGCATGCTGCTGGCTTTGGCTGGGCTGCCTTGGCCGTGGCATGGCATGCTGGTGGCCTAGGCCTTGGCATGGCTTGCTGCTGGCTTTGGCTGGCCTGCCTTGGCCGTGGCATGGCATGCTGCTGGCCTAGGCCTTGGCATGGCATGCTGCTGGCTTTGGCTGGGCTGCCTTGGCCGTGGCATGGCATGCTGCTGGCCTTGGCCTTGGCATGGCATGCTGCTGGCTTTGGCTGGCCTGCCTTGGCCGTGGCATGGCATGCTGCTGGCCTAGGCCTTGGCATGGCATGCTGCTGGCTTTGGCTGGGCTGCCTTGGCCGTGGCATGGCATGCTGCTGGCCTTGGCCTTGGCATGGCATGCTGCTGGCTTTGGCTGGCCTGCCTTGGCCGTGGCATGGCATGCTGCTGGCCTTGGCATGGCATGCTGCTGGCTTTGGCTGGGCTGCCTTCGCCGTGGCATGCCATGCTGCTGGCCTTGGCCTTGGGGCTGGGCTGCCTTGGCTGCGGTTCTTATCACTAGACGTGCGTTGCGTGCGAAGGCGTGCAAAGGCGTGCGCGACCATGCGCGCAACACGCGCACCGTGGTCAAAAGACCACGCGCGCGGTATTCGCACAGGCCACGCTGCCCACGCCGCGGGCATGCCAGGCCGCCCAGGCCGTGCGCATGCCATGCCGTGCTGCCCAGGCCGGCTGCATGCCAGGCCGCCCAGGCCGTGCGCATGCCATGCCGTGCTGCCCACGCCGCGGGCATGCCAGGCCGGCTGCATGCCAGGCCGACCAGGCCGTGCGCATGCCATGCCGTGCTGCCCACGCCGCGGGCATGCCAGGCCGGCTGCATGCCAGGCCGCCCAGGCCGTGCGCATGCCATGCCGTGCTGCCCATGCCGCGCGCATGCCAGGCCGCCCACGCCCGCGCGCATGCCACGCCATGCTGCCCAAGGCCGCGCCCAGGCCGCCCAAGGCCGCGCCCAGGCCGCCCAAGGCCGCGCCCAGGCCGCGCAAGGCCGCGCCCAGGCCGCGCAAGGCCGCGCCCAGGCCGCCCAAGGCCGCGCCCAGGCCGCGCAAGGCCGCCCAAGGCCGCCCAAGGCCGCGGTCCAGGCCGCCCAAGGCCGCGGCCGAGCCGCCCCAGGCCGCAGCCCAGGCCGCGGTCGAGCCGCAGTGCATGTAACCCAAGGCCGCAGCCCAGGCCGCGCCCAACATGGGGCGTACCTGCCACTGCCTTGCCCTGGGCAAGGGAGGTGCCCCCCCCTTATAATAGCCTGTTAAGCCCTTTTCAATCTGGCAGGAGGAAACATCAAGCATGTTCGAGGAGTCATAATGGGGTTTTTTTAAAAAGTAATCGTTTTTTGCCAAAACTTTCAACATGAAAGTTGTAGGAAATAATTTAATACACCATAAAAAAAATTAAAAAAAATATTTTTTTACAGAAAATATTTTATTTTAATTTATTTCGATATTAATACTTAAAAAATAATAAAAATTAATAAAAATAGTCAAAAAATTATGGAAAAATTCCCATAATTAAAGGATGATTCACTAGTAATTATAGAAATTATTAAATTATTTTTTTCATTTTTTTTATTTTATTTTGATTTTTTTATGCCAAATAAGGGCTTTAAAAATTCGAAAAGCTCTAGAAAAATTGCAAAAAAATAGGGAATGACATTTAAAATTGATTGTAGTGCATTTTTAATTGTGTTGCACGGTTTGGGTAAGATTATAAAAGAATCATGTTCAAAAAGATCGATCGAGGCGGTGGCACGCCATGGCCTTGGCCTTGGCCTTGGCCTTTGCCCGCGGCCATGGCCTTTGCCTTGGCCTTGGCCATGCCTTGCACAGGGACTTGGCCTTGCCCACTGCCTTGGCCTTGGCTTTGGCCTTGGCCTTGGCATGGCATGGCATGCTCGCCGAGGCCGTGGCATGCCTTGCTGCTAGCCAAGGCCGTGGCGTGGCATGCTCGCCCAGCCCGTGGCATGCCCAGCCCGTGGCACGCCATGTTGGCCCAAGGCATTGGCATGGCATGCCGGCCAAGGCATGCTGGCCAACGCTGCGGCACGGCGTGCTGGACAAGGCGGTGCCATGGCATGGCATGCTGACCAAGACAGTGCCATGGCATGCTGGCCGAGGCCGTGGCATGGCATGCTGGCCGAGGCCGTGGCTTGCCATGCCGCCACGGCCGTGGCATGCTGGGCAACGGACCGGCATGGCATGCTGGCCGTGGCGGTGGCACGACATGCTGGCCAAGGCAGTGGCATGGCATGTAGGCCAAGGCTAAGGCATGGCACGCTGGCCAAGGCAGTCGCAAGGCATGCAGGCCGAGGCCGCGGCACGGCCCGCTGGGCAACGCGGTGGCATGGCATGCTGGGCAACGCCGTGGCAAGGCATGCGGGCCGAGGCCTTGGCATGGCATGCTGGCCGAGGCCGTGGCATGGCATGCGGGCCGAGGCCGTGGCATGGCATGGCATGGCATGCGGGCCGAGGCCGTGGCATGGCATGCGGGCCGAGGCCGTGGCGTGGCATGGCATGGCATGTTGGGCAACGCCGTGGCAAGACATGCGGGCCGAGGCCGTGGCATGGCATGTTGGGCAACGCCCTGGCAAGCCATGCGGGCCGAGGCCGTGGCGTGGCATGTTGGCCAAGGCTAAGGCATGGCACGCCGGGCAACGCGGTGCATTGGCATGCTGGGCAGCGCGGTGGCAAGGCATGGGGGCCGAGGCCGTGGCATGGCATGTTGGGCAACGCCGTGGCAAGACATGCGGGCCGAGGCCGTGGCATGGCATGCGGGCCGAGGCCGTCCGTGGCATGGCATGCGGGCCGAGGCCGTGGCACGACATGTTGGCCAAGGCTAAGGCATGGCACGCCGGGCAACGCGGTGGCATGGCATGCTGGGCAACGCGGTGGCAAGGCATGCGGGCCGAGGCCGTGGCATGGCATGTTGGGCAACGCCGTAGAAGGGCATGCGGGCCGAGGCCGTGGCATGGCATGCGGGCCGAGGCCGTGGCATGGCATGTTGGGCGACGCCGTAGCAAGGCATGCGGGCCGAGGCCGTGGCATGTCATGCGGGCCGAGGCCGTGGCATGGCATGCGGGCCGAGGCCGTGGCATGGCATGTTGGCCGAGGCCGTGGCAAGGCATGCGGGCCGAGGCCGTGGCATGGCATGTTTGGCAACGCCGTGGCAAGACATGCGGGCCGTGGCATGGCATGGCATGCGGGCCGAGGCCGTGGCACGACATGTTGGCCAAGGCTAAGGCATGGCACGCCGGGCAACGCGGTGGCATGGCATGTTGGGCGACGCCGTAGCAAGGCATGCGGGCCGAGGCCGTGGCATGTCATGCGGGCCGAGGCCATGGCATGGCATGCGGGCCGAGGCCGTGGCATGGCATGTTGGGCGACGCCGTAGCAAGGCATGCGGTCCGAGGCCGTGGCATGTCATGCGGGCCGAGGCCATGGCATGGCATGCGGGCCGAGGCCGTGGCATGGCATGTTGGGCGACGCCGTAGCAAGGCATGCGGGCCGAGGCCGTGGCATGTCATGCGAGCCGAGGCCGTGGCATGGCATGCGGGCCGAGGCCGTGGCATGGCAAGTTGGGCGACGTCGTGGCAAGGCATGCGGGCCGAGGCCGTGGCATGTCACGCGGGCCGAGGCCGTGGCATGGCATGCGGGCAGAGGCCGTGGCATGGCATGTTGGGCGACGCCGTCGCAAGGCATGCGGGCCGAGGCCGTGGCATGGCATGCGGGCCGAGGCCGTGGCATGGCATGTTGGGCGACGCCGTAGCAAGGCATGCGGGCCGAGGCCGTGGCATGTCATGGCATGTTGGGCGACGCCGTAGCAAGGCATGCGGGCCGAGGCCGTGGCATGGCATGTTTGGCAACGCCGTGGCAAGACATGAGGGCCGTGGCATGGCATGGCATGCGGGCCGAGGCCGTGGCATGACATATTGGCCAAGGCTAAGGCATGGCACGCCGGGCAACGCGGTGGCATCGCATGCGGGCCGGGGCCGTGGCATGGCATGTTGGCCAACGTCGTAGCAAGGCATGCGGGCCGAGGCCGAGGCCGTGGCACGGCATGCGGGCCGAGGCTGTGGCATGGCATGTTGGGCGACGCCGTAGCAAGGCATGCGGTCCGAGGCCGTGGCATGTCATGCGGGCCGAGGCCGTGGCATGGCATGCGGGCCGAGGCCGTGGCATGGCATGTTGGGCGACGCCGTAGCAAGGCATGCGGGCCGAGGCCGTGCCGTGGCATGCGGGCCGAGGCCGTGGCATGGCATGCGGGCCGAGGCCGTGGCATGGCATGTTGGGCGACGCCGTAGCAAGGCATGCGGTCCGAGGCCGTGGCATGTCATGCGGGCCGAGGCCGTGGCATGGCATGCGGGCCGAGGCCGTGGCATGGCATGCGGGCCGAGGCCGTGGCATGGCATGTTGGGCGACGCCGTAGCATGGCATGCGGGCCGAGGCCGTGGCATGTCATGCGCGCCGAGGCCGTGGCATGGCATGCGGCCCGAGGCCGTGGCATGGCAAGTTGGGCGACGTCGTGGCAAGGCATGCGGGCCGAGGCCGTGGCAAGGCATGTTGGGCGACGCCGTAGCAAGGCATGCGGGCCGAGGCCGTGGCATGTCATGCGGGCCGAGGCCGTGGCATGGCATGCGGGCCGAGGCCGTGGCATGGCATGTTGGGCGACGCCGTAGCAAGGCATGCGGTCCGAGGCCGTGGCATGTCATTCGGCCGAGGCCGTGGCATGGCATGCGGGCCGAGGCCGTGGCATGGCATGTTGGGCGACGCCGTAGCAAGGCATGCGGCCCGAGGCCGTGCCGTGGCGTGCGGGCCGAGGCCGTGGCATGGCATGTTGGGCGACGCCGTAGCAAGGCATGCGGTCCGAGGCCGTGGCATGTCATGCGGGCCGAGGCCGTGGCATGGCATGCGGGCCGAGGCCGTGGCATGGCATGCGGGCCGAGGCCGTGGCAAGGCATGTTGGGCGACGCCGTAGCAAGGCATGCGGGCCGAGGCCGTGGCATGTCATGCGGGCCGAGGCCGTGGCATGGCATGCGGGCCGAGGCCGTGGCATGGCTTGTTGGGCGACGCCGTAGCAAGGCATGCGGTCCGAGGCCGTGGCATGTCATTCGGCCGAGGCCGTGGCATGGCATGCGGGCCGAGGCCGTGGCATGGCATGTTGGGCGACGCCGTAGCAAGGCATGCGGCCCGAGGCCGTGCCGTGGCGTGCGGGCCGAGGCCGTGGCATGGCATGTTGGGCGACGCCGTAGCAAGGCATGCGGTCCGAGGCCGTGGCATGTCATGCGGGCCGAGGCCGTGGCATGGCATGCGGGCCGAGGCCGTGGCATGGCATGTTGGGCGACGCCGTAGCAAGGCATGCGGGCCGAGGCCGTGCCGTGGCATGCGGGCCGAGGCCGTGGCATGGCATGTTGGGCGACGCCGTAGCAAGGCATGCGGTCCGAGGCCGTGGCATGTCATGCGGGCCGAGGCCGTGGCATGGCATGCGGGCCGAGGCCGTGGCATGGCATGTTGGGCGACGCCGTAGCAAGGCATGCGGGCCGAGGCCGTGGCATGTCATGCGGGCCGAGGCCGTGGCATGGCATGCGGGCCGAGGCCGTGGCATGGCAAGTTGGGCGGCGTCGTGGCAAGGCATGCTGGCCGAGGCCGTGGCATGTCATGCGGGCCGAGGCCGTGGCATGGCATGCGGGCCGAGGCCGTGGCAAGGCATGTTGGGCGACGCCGTAGCAAGGCATGCGGGCCGAGGCCGTGGCATGTCATGCGGGCCGAGGCCGTGGCACGTCATGCGGGCCGAGGCCGTGGCATGGCATGTTTGGCCACGCCGTGGCAAGACATGCGGGCCGTGGCATGGCATGGCATGCGGGCCGAGGCCGTGGCTCGACATGTTGGCCAAGGCTAAGGCATGGCACGCCGGGCAACGCGGTGGCATGGCATGCTGGGCAACGCGGTGGCAAGGCATGCGGGCCGAGGCCGTGGCATGGCATGTTGGGCAACGCCGCAGCAAGGCATGCGGGCCGAGGCCGTGGCATGGCATGCGGGCCGAGGCCGTGGCATGGCATGCGGGCCGAGGCCGTGGCATGGCATGTTGGGCGACGCCGTAGCAAGGCATGCGGTCCGAGGCCGTGGCATGTCATGCGGGCCGAGGCCGTGGCATGGCATGCGGGCCGAGGCCGTGGCATGGCATGTTGGGCGACGCCGTAGCAAGGCATGCGGGCCGAGGCCGTGCCGTGGCATGCGGGCCGAGGCCGTGGCATGGCATGTTGGGCGACGCCGTAGCAAGGCATGCGGTCCGAGGCCGTGGCATGTCATGCGGGCCGAGGCCGTGGCATGGCATGCGGGCCGAGGCCGTGGCATGGCATGTTGGGCGACGCCGTAGCAAGGCATGCGGGCCGAGGCCGTGCCGTGGCATGCGGGCCGAGGCCGTGGCATGGCATGTTGGGCGACGCCGTAGCAAGGCATGCGGTCCGAGGCCGTGGCATGTCATGCGGGCCGAGGCCGTGGCATGGCATGCGGGCCGAGGCCGTGGCATGGCATGTTGGGCGACGCCGTAGCAAGGCATGCGGGCCGAGGCCGTGGCATGTCATGCGGGCCGAGGCCGTGGCATGGCATGCGGGCCGAGACCGTGGCATGGCAAGTTGGGCGGCGTCGTGGCAAGGCATGCGGGCCGAGGCCGTGGCATGTCATGCGGGCCGAGGCCGTGGCATGGCATGCGGGCCGAGGCCGTGGCACGTCATGCGGGCCGAGGCCGTGGCATGGCATGTTTGGCAACGCCGTGGCAAGACATGCGGGCTGTGGCATGGCATGGCATGCGGGCCGAGGCCGTGGCTCGACATGTTGGCCAAGGCTAAGGCATGGCACGCCGGGCAACGCGGTGGCATGGCATGCTGGGCAACGCGGTGGCAAGGCATGCGGGCCGAGGCCGTGGCATGGCATGTTGGGCAACGCCGCAGCAAGGCATGCGGGCCGAGGCCGTGGCATGGCATGCGGGCCGAGGCCGTGGCATGGCATGCGGGCCGTGGCCGTGGCATGGCATGT
>NW_028129277.1:19702500-19715000 GCF_055761805.1 Camellia sinensis | reverse complement strand
ACAACCCGAGGGACATGGAGGAATGCACCAGTGGAGTTCGCTGCACAGGCAGGGATCCGTCCAACTCGCACAAACCGAACACAACTCACGCGCCACGACGTACACTGTGCACCAGCCCCCCAAAACGAATCACCCCCCGAAGGACTAAGAAGCCCGACGAACGCGCGAAAACATTTAGAGAGGCCGAGCAAGCACCGGTTACCGCGAATGCAAATAACAAACGCAACAGGCAACTTTCGAGGGACATACTTTTCGCAACAAGCTTCCACTAGGAAAGCATAGGCAACTCGTTCGAACGTCAAAGCCAACCAAATGGCAATTACCCGAGGGACACGCTTTTCGCAAGGCACCTTCCACTAGGGAAGCGCAAGCAACCCGAAGGCGAGTCGAAGACAACCCGAGGGACATGGAGGAATGCACCAGTGGAGTTCGCTGCACAGGCAGGGATCCGTCCAACTCGCACAAACCGAACACAACTCACGCGCCACGACGTACACTGTGCACCAGCCCCCCAAAACGAATCACCCCCCGAAGGACTAAGAAGCCCGACGAACGCGCGAAAACATTTAGAGAGGCCGAGCAAGCACCGGTTAGCGCGAATGCAAATAACAAACGCAACAGGCAAATTTCGAGGGACATACTTTTCGCAACAAGCTTCCACTAGGAAAGCATAGGCAACTCGTTCGAACGTCAAAGCCAACCAAATGGCAATTACCCGAGGGACACGCTTTTCGCAAGGCACCTTCCACTAGGGAAGCGCAAGCAACCCGAAGGCGAGTCGAAGACAACCCGAGGGACATGGAGGAATGCACCAGTGGAGTTCGCTGCACAGGCAGGGATCCGTCCAACTCGCACAAACCGAACACAACTCACGCGCCACGACGTACACTGTGCACCAGCCCCCCAAAACGAATCACCCCCCGAAGGACCAAGAAGCCCGACGAACGCGCGAAAACATTTAGAGAGGCCGAGCAAGCACCGGTTAGCGCGAATGCAAATAACAAACGCAACAGGCAACTTTCGAGGGACATACTTCTCGCAACAAGCTTCCACAAGGAAAGCACAGGCAACTCGTTCGCACGCCAAAGCCAACCAAATGGCAATTTAACCGAGGGACATGCATTTCGCAAGGCAACTTGTACAATTACCCGAGGGACATGGCATGCTTGCCAAGGCCGTGGCTTGGCATGCTTGCCAAGGCCGTGGCATGACATGCTGCTGGCCAAGGCCGGGCATGCCATGCTGCTGGACAAGGCCGTGGCAAGGCATGCTGATGGCCGAGGCCGTGGCAAGGCATGCTGATGGCCGAGGCCGTGGCAAGGCATGCTGATGGCCGAGGCCGTGGCAAGGCATGCTGCTGGCCAAGGCGTTGGCATGGCATGCTGCTGCTGACCAAGGCTTGGGCTTGCCATGCTGCCGGCCAAGGCCGCGGCATGGCATGCTGCCGGCCAAGGCCGCGGCATGCCATGTTGCTGGCCAAGGCCGTGGCATGGCATGCTGCTGGCCAAGGCCGTGGCATGACATGCTGGCCAAGGCCGGGGCATGGCAAGCTGCTGGCCAAGGTCGTGGCATGGCACGCTGCTGGCCAAGGCCGGGGCATAGCACGCTGCTGGCCATGGCCGTGGCTTGGCAAGGTTGCCAAGGCCGGGGCATGGCGTGCTGCTGGCCAAGGCTTTGGCATGCCATGTTGCTGGCCAAGGCTGTGGCATGGCATGCTGCTGGCCAAGGCTGTGGCATGGCATGCTGCTGGCCAAGGCCGTGGCATGACATGCTGGCCAAGGCCGGGGCATGGCATGCTGCTGGCCAAGGTCGTGGCATGGCATGCTGCTGGCCAAGGCCGTGGCATGACATGCTTGCCAAGGCCAGGGCATGGCATGCTGCTGGCCAAGGCTTTGGCATGCCATGTTGCTGGCCAAGGCTGTGGCATGGCATGCTGCCCTAGGCCAACGTGCCACCGCCACCGCCGCGGGCCGCCACTCGACGCATCCCGTGCTTGGCTATGTAGTTTCGATGCCACAAGCCAATGCCACAAGCCAAGCGATGGCATGTGCCAAGCGCCCGCCTAGGCATAGGCGTGGCCTGTGGCCTGGCCATGCTGGCCAGCCTTAAGGGAGGTGCCCCCCCCTTATAATAGCCTGTTAAGCCCTTTTCAATCTGGCAGGAGGAAACATCAAGCATGTTCGAGGAGTCATAATGGGGTTTTTTTAAAAAGTAATGGTTTTTTGCCAAAACTTTCAACATGAAAGTTGTATGAAATAATTTAATACACCATAAAAAAAATTATAAAAAAATATTTGGCCACCGGAATATTTTATTTTAATTTATTTCAATTTTAATACTTAAAAAATAATAAAAATTACTAAAAATACTCAAAAAATTCTAGAAAAATTCCAACAATTATAAGATGAGGCACTAGTAATTATAGTAATTTTTTTAATTATTTTTTTATTTTTAATTTATTTTATTATAATTTTTATGAGTAAATAAATAATTAAAAAGCCCGACGAACGTGCAAAAACTCTTAGAGAAACCCAGCAAGCATCGGATAGCTCGAATGCAAATAACAAACGCAACAGGCAACTTCCGAGGGACATACTTTTCCCAACAAGCTTCCACTGGGGAAAGCACTAGCAACGTGTTCGCAAGTCAAAGGCAACCAAACCGGCTATTACCCGAGGGACAAGCATTTCGCAGGGCAACATATACGTAAGTCAAAGCCAAACCAAATGGCAATTACACGAGGGACAGGATTGCTTGCCAAGGGCGTGGCATGCGATGTTCTAGCCCAAGGCCAAGGCACGCCACGCTGCGGGACAAGGCCGTGGCAAGACATGCGGCTGGCCTTGGCCTTGGCATGGCATGCCGCCGGCTTTGGCTGGGCTGCGTTGGCCTTGCCATGGAATGTTGCTGGCTTCGGATGGGCTGCCTCGGCCTTGGCCTTGGCCGTGGCATGGCATGGCATGCTGCTGGCCTTGGCCTTGGCCTTGGCATGGCATGCTGCTGGCTTTGGCTGGGCTGCCTTGGCCGTGGCATGGCATGCTGCTGGCTTTGGCTGGGCTGCCTTGGCCGTGGCATGGCATGCTGCTGGCCTAGGCCTTGGCATGGCATGCTGCTGGCTTTGGCTGGGCTGCCTTGGCCGTGGCATGGCATGCTGCTGGCCTAGGCCTTGGCATGGCATGCTGCTGGCATTGGCTGGCAGCCTTGGCCGTGGCATGGCATGCTGCTGGCCTTGGCCTTGGCATGGCATGCTGCTGGCTTTGGCTGGCCTGCCTTGGCCGTGGCATGGCATGCTGCTGGCCTTGGCCTTGGCATGGCATGCTGCTGGCTTTGGCTGGCCTGCCTTGGCCGTGGCATGGCATGCTGCTGGCCTAGGCCTTGGCATGGCATGCTGCTGGCTTTGGCTGGCCTGCCTTGGCCGTGGCATGGCATGCTGCTGGCCTAGGCATGGCATGGCATGCTGCTGGCTTTGGCTGGGCTGCCTTGGCCGTGGCATGGCATGCTGCTGGCCTTGGCCTTGATATGGCATGCTGCTGGCTTTGGCTGGGCTGCCTTGGCCGTGGCATGGCATGCTGCTGGCCTAGGCCTTGGCATGGCATGCTGCTGGCTTTGGCTGGGCTGCCTTGGCCTTGGCATGGCATGCTGCTGGCTTTGGCTGGCCTGCCTTGGCCGTGGCATGGCATGCTGCTGGCCTAGGCCATGGCATGGCATGCTGCTGGCTTTGGCTGGGCTGCCTTGGCCGTGGCATGGCATGCTGCTGCCCTTGGCCTTGATATGGCATGCTGCTGGCTTTGGCTGGGCTGCCTTGGCCGTGGCATGGCATGCTGCTGGCCTAGGCCTTGGCATGGCATGCTGCTGGCTTTGGCTGGCCTGCGTTGGCCGTGGCATGGCATGCTGCTGGCCTAGGCCTTCGCATGGCATGCTGCTGGCCTAGGCCTTCGCATGGCATGCTGCTGGCTTTGGCTGGGCTGCCTTGGCCGTGGCATGGCATGCTGCTGGCCTTGGCCTTGGCATGGCATGCTGCTGGCTTTGGCTGGGCTGCCTTGGCCGTGGCATGGCATGCTGGTGGCCTAGGCCTTGGCATGGCATGCTGCTGGCTTTGGCTGGCCTGCCTTGGCCGTGGCATGGCATGCTGCTGGCCTAAGCCTTGGCATGGCATGCTGCTGGCTTTGGTTGGGCTGCCTTGGCCGTGGCATGGCATGCTGCTGGCCTTGGCCTTGGCATGGCATGCTGCTCGCTTTGGCTGGCCTGCCTTGGCCGTGGCATGGCATGCTGCTGGCCTAGGCCTTGGCATGGCATGCTGCTGGCTTTGGCTGGGCTGCCTTGGCCGTGGCATGGCATGCTGCTGGCCTTGGCCTTGGCATGCCATGCTGTTGGCTTTGGCTGGCCTGCCTTGGCCGTGGCATGGCATGCTGCTGGCCTAGGCCTTGGCATGGCATGCTGCTGGCTTTGGCTGGGCTGCCTTGGCCGTGGCATGGCATGCTGCTGGCCTTGGCCTTGGCATGGCATGCTGCTGGCTTTGGCTGGGCTGCCTTGGCCGTGGCATGGCATGCTGCTGGCCTTGGCCTTGGCATGGCATGCTGCTGGCTTTGGCTGGGCTGCCTTGGCCGTGGCATGGCATGCTGCTGGCCTAGGCCTTGGCATGGCATGCTGCTGGCTTTGGCTGGGCTGCCTTGGCCGTGGCATGGCATGCTGCTGGCCTAGGCCTTGGCATGGTATGCTGCTGGCCTAGGCCTTGGCATGGCATGCTGCTGGCTTTGGCTGGCAGCCTTGGCCGTGGCATGGCATGCTGCTGGCCTTGGCCTTGGCATGGCATGCTGCTGGCCTTGGCCTTGGCATGGCATGCTGCTGGCTTTGGCAGGCCTGCCTTGGCCGTGGCATGGCATGCTGCTGGCCTTGGCCTTGGCATGGCATGCTGCTGGCTTTGGCTGGCCTGCCTTGGCCGTGGCATGGCATGCTGCTGGCCTAGGCCTTGTGTCACGTACCGACTCATCAGGGATGCGAGTTCTACACCAAGCACCTTGCAAGCGCATTAGGTTCATTAGGTTGTGAGCGGCAAGGCAGGCAGGGTAGATCCCTATCGCATCTCCTAGGTTGATCCGTGGGCAAAATGCACAGGGGGGTACGCAGTACCACTCGTGGAGCCGGCTTCTCGGGAGGATGACAAGCGCCCAGTCCGTGACAAGTGGTATCAGAGCCAGCCTAGGAGCACTGTGATGGGGACGGTACGTGGGACTTACACCAAGCACCTTCATTGTGGGGTCCACACCAAGGGTGGTGTCTGCGCGGGGCGGGTTTCCCGTGGGTAGGGGAACGGACAAGCATGGGGGCAGGCAGGGTAATGTCCCCCTGACGAGGGCGTCAGGGACTGGCGGTGGTAGCATGTCACGTACCGACTCATCAGGGATGCGAGTTCTACACCAAGCACCTTGCAAGCGCATTAGGTTCATTAGGTTGTGAGCGGCAAGGCAGGCAGGGTAGATCCCTATCGCATCTCCTAGGTTGATCCGTGGGCAAAATGCACAGGGGGGTACGCAGTACCACTCGTGGAGCCGGCTTCTCGGGAGGATGACAAGCGCCCAGTCCGTGACACTTGGCATGGCATGCTGCTGGCTTTGGCTGGCCTGCCTTGGCCGTGGCATGGCATGCTGCTGGCCTAGGCATGGCATGGCATGCTGCTGGCTTTGGCTGGGCTGCCTTGGCCGTGGCATGGCATGCTGCTGGCCTTGGCCTTGATATGGCATGCTGCTGGCTTTGGCTGGGCTGCCTTGGCCGTGGCATGGCATGCTGCTGGCCTAGGCCTTGGCATGGCATGCTGCTGGCTTTGGCTGGGCTGCCTTGGCCGTGGCATGGCATGCTGCTGGCCTTGGCCTTGGCATGGCATGCTGCTGGCTTTGGCTGGCCTGCCTTGGCCGTGGCATGGCATGCTGCTGGCCTAGGCCATGGCATGGCATGCTGCTGGCTTTGGCTGGGCTGCCTTGGCCGTGGCATGGCATGCTGCTGCCCTTGGCCTTGATATGGCATGCTGCTGGCTTTGGCTGGGCTGCCATGGCCGTGGCATGGCATGCTGCTGGCCTAGGCCTTGGCATGGCATGCTGCTGGCTTTGGCTGGCCTGCGTTGGCCGTGGCATGGCATGCTGCTGGCCTAGGCCTTGGCATGGCATGCTGCTGGCTTTGGCTGGGCTGCCTTGGCCGTGGCATGGCATGCTGCTGGCCTTGGCCTTGGCATGGCATGCTGCTGGCTTTGGCTGGGCTGCCTTGGCCGTGGCATGGCATGCTGGTGGCCTAGGCCTTGGCATGGCATGCTGCTGGCTTTGGCTGGCCTGCCTTGGCCGTGGCATGGCATGCTGCTGGCCTAAGCCTTGGCATGGCATGCTGCTGGCTTTGGTTGGGCTGCCTTGGCCGTGGCATGGCATGCTGCTGGCCTAGGCCTTGGCATGGCATGCTGCTCGCTTTGGCTGGCCTGCCTTGGCCGTGGCATGGCATGCTGCTGGCCTAGGCCTTGGCATGGCATGCTGCTGGCTTTGGCTGGGCTGCCTTGGCCGTGGCATGGCATGCTGCTGGCCTTGGCCTTGGCATGCCATGCTGTTGGCTTTGGCTGGCCTGCCTTGGCCGTGGCATGGCATGCTGCTGGCCTAGGCCTTGGCATGGCATGCTGCTGGCTTTGGCTGGGCTGCCTTGGCCGTGGCATGGCATGCTGCTGGCCTTGGCCTTGGCATGGCATGCTGCTGGCTTTGGCTGGGCTGCCTTGGCCGTGGCATGGCATGCTGCTGGCCTTGGCCTTGGCATGGCATGCTGCTGGCTTTGGCTGGGCTGCCTTGGCCGTGGCATGGCATGCTGCTGGCCTAGGCCTTGGCATGGCATGCTGCTGGCTTTGGCTGGGCTGCCTTGGCCGTGGCATGGCATGCTGCTGGCCTAGGCCGTGGCATGGCATGCTGCTGGCCTTGGCCTTGGCATGGCATGCTGCTGGCTTTGGCTGGCCTGCCTTGGCCGTGGCATGGCATGCTGCTGGCCTAGGCCTTGGCATGGCATGCTGCTGGCTTTGGCTGGCCTGCCTTGGCCGTGGCATGGCATGCTGCTGGCCTAGGCCTTGGCATGGCATGCTGCTGGCTTTGGCTGGCCTGCCTTGGCCGTGGCATGGCATGCTGCTGGCCCAGGCCGTGCGCATGCCATGCCGTGCTGCCCACGCCGCGGGCATGCCAGGCCGGCTGCATGCCAGGCCGCCCAGGCCGTGCGCATGCCATGCCGTGCTGCCCATGCCGCGCGCATGCCAGGCCGCCCACGCCCGCGCGCATGCCACGCCATGCTGCCCAAGGCCGCGCCCAGGCCGCGCAAGGCCGCGCCCAGGCCGCCCAAGGCCGCGCCCAGGCCGCGCAAGGCCGCGCCCAGGCCGCCCAAGGCCGCGCCCAGGCCGCGCAAGGCCGCCCAAGGCCGCGGTCCAGGCCGCCCAAGGCCGCGGCCGAGCCGCCCCAGGCCGCAGCCCAGGCCGCGGTCGAGCCGCAGTGCATGTAACCCAAGGCCGCAGCCCAGGCCGCGCCCAACATGGGGCGTACCTGCCACTGCCTTGCCCTGGGCAAGGGAGGTGCCCCCCCCTTATAATAGCCTGTTAAGCCCTTTTCAATCTGGCAGGAGGAAACATCAAGCATGTTCGAGGAGTCATAATGGGGTTTTTTTAAAAAGTAATGGTTTTTTGCCAAAACTTTCAACATGAAAGTTGTAGGAAATAATTTAATACACCATAAAAAAAATTAAAAAAAATATTTTTTTACAGAAAATATTTTATTTTAATTTATTTCGATATTAATACTTAAAAAATAATAAAAATTAATAAAAATAGTCAAAAAATTATGGAAAAATTCCCATAATTAAAGGATGATTCACTAGTAATTATAGAAATTATTAAATTATTTTTTTCATTTTTTTTATTTTATTTTGATTTTTTTATGCCAAATAAGGGCTTTAAAAATTCGAAAAGCTCCAGAAAAATTGCAAAAAAATAGGGAATGACATTTAAAATTGATTGTAGTGCATTTTTAATTGTGTTGCACGGTTTGGGTAAGATTATAAAAGAATCATGTTCAAAAAGATCGATCGAGGCGGTGGCACGCCATGGCCTTGGCCTTGGCCTTGGCCTTTGCCCGCGGCCTTGGCCTTTGCCTTGGCCTTGGCCATGCCTTGCACAGGGACTTGGCCTTGCCCACTGCCTTGGCCTTGGCTTTGGCCTTGGCCTTGGCATGGCATGGCATGCTCGCCGAGGCCGTGGCATGCCTTGCTGCTAGCCAAGGCCGTGGCGTGGCATGCTCGCCCAGCCCGTGGCATGCCGTGCTCGCCCAGCCCGTGGCACGCCATGTTGGCCCAAGGCATTGGCATGGCATGCCGGCCAAGGCATGCTGGCCAACGCTGCACAAGGCGGTGCCATGGCATGGCATGCTGACCAAGACCGTGCCATGGCATGCTGGGCGAGGCCGGGGCATGGCATGCTGGCCGAGGCCGTGGCTTGCCATGCCGCCACGGCCGTGGCATGCCGGGCAACGGACCGGCATGGCCCAGCCCGTGGCACGCCATGTTGGCCCAAGGCATTGGCATGGCATGCCGGCCAAGGCATGCTGGCCAACGCTGCGGCACGGCGTGCTGGACAAGGCGGTGCCATGGCATGGCATGCTGACCAAGACAGTGCCATGGCATGCTGGCCGAGGCCGTGGCATGGCATGCTGGCCGAGGCCGTGGCTTGCCATGCCGCCACGGCCGTGGCATGCTGGGCAACGGACCGGCATGGCATGCTGGCCGTGGCGGTGGCACGACATGCTGGCCAAGGCAGTGGCATGGCATGTAGGCCAAGGCTAAGGCATGGCACGCTGTGGCATGGCACGCTGGCCAAGGCAGTCGCAAGGCATGCGGGCCGAGGCCGCGGCACGGCCCGCTGGGCAACGCGGTGGCATGGCATGCTGGGCAACGCCGTGGCAAGGCATGCGGGCCGAGGCCTTGGCATGGCATGCTGGCCGAGGCCGTGGCATGGCATGCGGGCCGAGGCCGTGGCATGGCATGGCATGCGGGCCGAGGCCGTGGCATGGCATGCGGGCCGAGGCCGTGGCGTGGCATGGCATGGCATGTTGGGCAACGCCGTGGCAAGACATGCGGGCCGAGGCCGTGGCATGGCATGTTGGGCAACGCCCTGGCAAGCCATGCGGGCCGAGGCCGTGGCGTGGCATGTTCGCCAAGGCTAAGGCATGGCACGCCGGGCAACGCGGTGCATTGGCATGCTGGGCAGCGCGGTGGCAAGGCATGGGGGCCGAGGCCGTGGCATGGCATGTTGGGCAACGCCGTGGCAAGACATGCGGGCCGAGGCCGTGGCATGGCATGCGGGCCGAGGCCGTGGCACGACATGTTGGCCAAGGCTAAGGCATGGCACGCCGGGCAACGCGGTGGCATGGCATGCTGGGCAACGCGGTGGCAAGGCATGCGGGCCGAGGCCGTGGCATGGCATGTTGGGCAACGCCGTAGAAGGGCATGCGGGCCGAGGCCGTGGCATGGCATGCGGGCCGAGGCCGTGGCATGGCATGTTGGGCGACGCCGTAGCAAGGCATGCGGGCCGAGGCCGTGGCATGTCATGCGGGCCGAGGCCGTGGCATGGCATGCGGGCCGAGGCCGTGGCATGGCATGTTGGCCGAGGCCGTGGCAAGGCATGCGGGCCGAGGCCGTGGCATGGCATGTTTGGCAACGCCGTGGCAAGACATGCGGGCCGTGGCATGGCATGGCATGCGGGCCGAGGCCGTGGCACGACATGTTGGCCAAGGCTAAGGCATGGCACGCCGGGCAACGCGGTGGCATGGCACGCCGGGCAACGCGGTGGCAAGGCATGCGGGCCGGGGCCGTGGCATGGCATGTTGGGCGACGCCGTAGCAAGGCATGCGGTCCGAGGCCGTGGCATGTCATGCGGGCCGAGGCCATGGCATGGCATGCGGGCCGAGGCCGTGGCATGGCATGTTGGGCGACGCCGTAGCAAGGCATGCGGGCCGAGGCCGTGGCATGTCATGCGAGCCGAGGCCGTGGCATGGCATGCGGGCCGAGGCCGTGGCATGGCAAGTTGGGCGACGTCGTGGCAAGGCATGCGGGCCGAGGCCGTGGCATGTCACGCGGGCCGAGGCCGTGGCATGGCATGCGGGCAGAGGCCGTGGCATGGCATGTTGGGCGACGCCGTCGCAAGGCATGCGGGCCGAGGCCGTGGCATGGCATGCGGGCCGAGGCCGTGGCATGTCATGGCATGTTGGGCGACGCCGTAGCAAGGCATGCGGGCCGAGGCCGTGGCATGGCATGTTTGGCAACGCCGTGGCAAGACATGAGGGCCGTGGCATGGCATGGCATGCGGGCCGAGGCCGTGGCACGACATGTTGGCCAAGGCTAAGGCATGGCACGCCGGGCAACGCGGTGGCATGGCATGCGGGCCGGGGCCGTGGCATGGCATGTTGGCCAACGTCGTAGCAAGGCATGCGGGCCGAGGCCGAGGCCGTGGCACGGCATGCGGGCCGAGGCTGTGGCATGGCATGTTGGGCGACGCCGTAGCAAGGCATGCGGTCCGAGGCCGTGGCATGTCATGCGGGCCGAGGCCGTGGCATGGCATGCGGGCCGAGGCCGTGGCATGGCATGTTGGGCGACGCCGTAGCAAGGCATGCGGGCCGAGGCCGTGCCGTGGCATGCGGGCCGAGGCCGTGGCATGGCATGCGGGCCGAGGCCGTGGCATGGCATGTTGGGCGACGCCGTAGCAAGGCATGCGGTCCGAGGCCGTGGCCTGTCATGCGGGCCGAGGCCGTGGCATGGCATGCGGGCCGAGGCCGTGGCATGGCATGCGGGCCGAGGCCGTGGCATGGCATGTTGGGCGACGCCGTAGCATGGCATGCGGGCCGAGGCCGTGGCATGTCATGCGCGCCGAGGCCGTGGCATGGCATGCGGGCCGAGGCCGTGGCATGGCAAGTTGGGCGACGTCGTGGCAAGGCATGCGGGCCGAGGCCGTGGCATGGCATGCGGGCCGAGGCCGTGGCAAGGCATGTTGGGCGACGCCGTCGCAAGGCATGCGGGCCGAGGCCGTGGCATGTCATGCGGGCCGAGGCCGTGGCATGGCATGCGGGCCGAGGCCGTGGCATGGCATGTTGGGCGACGCCGTAGCAAGGCATGCGGGCCGAGGCCGTGCCGTGGCATGCGGGCCGAGGCCGTGGCATGGCATGTTGGGCGACGCCGTAGCAAGGCATGCGGTCCGAGGCCGTGGCATGTCATGCGGGCCGAGGCCGTGGCATGGCATGCGGGCCGAGGCCGTGGCATGGCATGTTGGGCGACGCCGTAGCAAGGCATGCGGTCCGAGGCCGTGGCATGTCATGCGGGCCGAGGCCGTGGCATGGCATGCGGGCCGAGGCCGTGGCATGGCATGTTGGGCGACGCCGTAGCAAGGCATGCGGGCCGAGGCCGTGCCGTGGCATGCGGGCCGAGGCCGTGGCATGGCATGTTGGGCGACGCCGTAGCAAGGCATGCGGTCCGAGGCCGTGGCATGTCATGCGGGCCGAGGCCGTGGCATGGCATGCGGGCCGAGGCCGTGGCATGGCATGTTGGGCGACGCCGTAGCAAGGCATGCGGGCCGAGGCCGTGGCATGTCATGCGGGCCGAGGCCGTGGCATGGCATGCGGGCCGAGGCCGTGGCATGGCAAGTTGGGCGGCGTCGTGGCAAGGCATGCTGGCCGAGGCCGTGGCATGTCATGCGGGCCGAGGCCGTGGCATGGCATGCGGGCCGAGGCCGTGGCAAGGCATGTTGGGCGACGCCGTAGCAAGGCATGCGGGCCGAGGCCGTGGCATGTCATGCGGGCCGAGGCCGTGGCACGTCATGCGGGCCGAGGCCGTGGCATGGCATGTTTGGCCACGCCGTGGCAAGACATGCGGGCCGTGGCATGGCATGGCATGCGGGCCGAGGCCGTGGCTCGACATGTTGGCCAAGGCTAAGGCATGGCACGCCGGGCAACGCGGTGGCATGGCATGCTGGGCAACGCGGTGGCAAGGCATGCGGGCCGAGGCCGTGGCATGGCATGTTGGGCAACGCCGCAGCAAGGCATGCGGGCCGAGGCCGTGGCATGGCATGCGGGCCGAGGCCGTGGCATGGCATGCGGGCCGAGGCCGTGGCATGGCATGCGGGCCGAGGCCGTGGCATGGCATGTTGGGCGACGCCGTAGCAAGGCATGCGGTCCGAGGCCGTGGCATGTCATGCGGGCCGAGGCCGTGGCATGGCATGCGGGCCGAGGCCGTGGCATGGCATGTTGGGCGACGCCGTAGCAAGGCATGCGGGCCGAGGCCGTGGCATGTCATGCGGGCCGAGGCCGTGGCATGGCATGCGGGCCGAGGCCGTGGCATGGCAAGTTGGGCGGCGTCGTGGCAAGGCATGCGGGCCGAGGCCGTGGCATGTCATGCGGGCCGAGGCCGTGGCACGGCATGCGGGCCGAGGCCGTGGCACGTCATGCGGGCCGAGG
>NW_028129277.1:19685000-19692500 GCF_055761805.1 Camellia sinensis | reverse complement strand
GGACATGGAGGAATGCACCAGTGGAGTTCGCTGCACAGGCAGGGATCCGTCCAACTCGCACAAACCGAACACAACTCACGCGCCACGACGTACACTGTGCACCAGCCCCCCAAAACGAATCACCCCCCGAAGGACTAAGAAGCCCGACGAACGCGCGAAAACATTTAGAGAGGCCGAGCAAGCACCGGTTAGCGCGAATGAAAGTAACAAGCGCAACAGGCAACTTTCGAGGG
Source organism: Camellia sinensis (assembly GCF_055761805.1). Lineage (NCBI taxonomy): Eukaryota > Viridiplantae > Streptophyta > Magnoliopsida > Ericales > Theaceae > Camellia > Camellia sinensis. The sequence continues at coordinate 19,692,267 of NW_028129277.1, read as the reverse complement.
ACATACTTTTCGCAACAAGCTTCCACTAGGAAAGCATAGGCAACTCGTTCGAACGTCAAAGCCAACCAAATGGCAATTACCCGAGGGACACGCTTTTCGCAAGGCACCTTCCACTAGGGAAGCGCAGGCAACCCGAAGGCGAGTCGAAGACAACCCGAGGGACATGGAGGAATGCACCAGTGGAGTTCGCTGCACAGGCAGGGATCCGTCCAACTCGCACAAACCGAACACAACTCACGCGCCACGACGTACACTGTGCACCAGCCCCCCAAAACGAATCACCCCCCGAAGGACTAAGAAGCCCGACGAACGCGCGAAAACATTTAGAGAGGCCGAGCAAGCACCGGTTAGCGCGAATGCAAATAACAAACGCAACAGGCAACTTTCGAGGGACATACTTTTCGCAACAAGCTTCCACTAGGAAAGCATAGGCAACTCGTTCGAACGTCAAAGCCAACCAAATGGCAATTACCCGAGGGACACGCTTTTCGCAAGGCACCTTCCACTAGGGAAGCGCAAGCAACCCGAAGGCGAGTCGAAGACAACCCGAGGGACATGGAGGAATGCACCAGTGGAGTTCGCTGCACAGGCAGGGATCCGTCCAACTCGCACAAACCGAACACAACTCACGCGCCACGACGTACACTGTGCACCAGCCCCCCAAAACGAATCACCCCCCGAAGGACTAAGAAGCCCGACGAACGCGCGAAAACATTTAGAGAGGCCGAGCAAGCACCGGTTAGCGCGAATGCAAATAACAAACGCAACAGGCAAATTTCGAGGGACATACTTTTCGCAACAAGCTTCCACTAGGAAAGCATAGGCAACTCGTTCGAACGTCAAAGCCAACCAAATGGCAATTACCCGAGGGACACGCTTTTCGCAAGGCACCTTCCACTAGGGAAGCGCAAGCAACCCGAAGGCGAGTCGAAGACAACCCGAGGGACATGGAGGAATGCACCAGTGGAGTTCGCTGCACAGGCAGGGATCCGTCCAACTCGCACAAACCGAACACAACTCACGCGCCACGACGTACACTGTGCACCAGCCCCCCAAAACGAATCACCCCCCGAAGGACCAAGAAGCCCGACGAACGCGCGAAAACATTTAGAGAGGCCGAGCAAGCACCGGTTAGCGCGAATGCAAATAACAAACGCAACAGGCAACTTTCGAGGGACATACTTCTCGCAACAAGCTTCCACAAGGAAAGCACAGGCAACTCGTTCGCACGCCAAAGCCAACCAAATGGCAATTTAACCGAGGGACATGCATTTCGCAAGGCAACTTGTACAATTACCCGAGGGACATGGCATGCTTGCCAAGGCCGTGGCTTGGCATGCTTGCCAAGGCCGTGGCATGACATGCTGCTGGCCAAGGCCGGGCATGCCATGCTGCTGGACAAGGCCGTGGCAAGGCATGCTGATGGCCGAGGCCGTGGCAAGGCATGCTGATGGCCGAGGCCGTGGCAAGGCATGCTGATGGCCGAGGCCGTGGCAAGGCATGCTGCTGGCCAAGGCGTTGGCATGGCATGCTGCTGCTGACCAAGGCTTGGGCTTGCCATGCTGCCGGCCAAGGCCGCGGCATGGCATGCTGCCGGCCAAGGCCGCGGCATGCCATGTTGCTGGCCAAGGCCGTGGCATGGCATGCTGCTGGCCAAGGCCGTGGCATGACATGCTGGCCAAGGCCGGGGCATGGCAAGCTGCTGGCCAAGGTCGTGGCATGGCACGCTGCTGGCCAAGGCCGGGGCATAGCACGCTGCTGGCCATGGCCGTGGCTTGGCAAGGTTGCCAAGGCCGGGGCATGGCGTGCTGCTGGCCAAGGCTTTGGCATGCCATGTTGCTGGCCAAGGCTGTGGCATGGCATGCTGCTGGCCAAGGCTGTGGCATGGCATGCTGCTGGCCAAGGCCGTGGCATGACATGCTGGCCAAGGCCGGGGCATGGCATGCTGCTGGCCAAGGTCGTGGCATGACATGCTTGCCAAGGCCAGGGCATGGCATGCTGCTGGCCAAGGCTTTGGCATGCCATGTTGCTGGCCAAGGCTGTGGCATGGCATGCTGCCCTAGGCCAACGTGCCACCGCCACCGCCGCGGGCCGCCACTCGACGCATCCCGTGCTTGGCTATGTAGTTTCGATGCCACAAGCCAATGCCACAAGCCAAGCGATGGCATGTGCCAAGCGCCCGCCTAGGCATAGGCGTGGCCTGTGGCCTGGCCATGCTGGCCAGCCTTAAGGGAGGTGCCCCCCCCTTATAATAGCCTGTTAAGCCCTTTTCAATCTGGCAGGAGGAAACATCAAGCATGTTCGAGGAGTCATAATGGGGTTTTTTTAAAAAGTAATGGTTTTTTGCCAAAACTTTCAACATGAAAGTTGTAGGAAATAATTTAATACACCATAAAAAAAATTAAAAAAAATATTTTTTTACAGAAAATATTTTATTTTAATTTATTTCGATATTAATACTTAAAAAATAATAAAAATTAATAAAAATAGTCAAAAAATTATGGAAAAATTCCCATAATTAAAGGATGATTCACTAGTAATTATAGAAATTATTAAATTATTTTTTTCATTTTTTTTATTTTATTTTGATTTTTTTATGCCAAATAAGGGCTTTAAAAATTCGAAAAGCTCCAGAAAAATTGCAAAAAAATAGGGAATGACATTTAAAATTGATTGTAGTGCATTTTTAATTGTGTTGCACGGTTTGGGTAAGATTATAAAAGAATCATGTTCAAAAAGATCGATCGAGGCGGTGGCACGCCATGGCCTTGGCCTTGGCCTTGGCCTTTGCCCGCGGCCTTGGCCTTTGCCCGCGGCCTTGGCCTTTGCCTTGGCCTTGGCCATGCCTTGCACAGGGACTTGGCCTTGCCCACTGCCTTGGCCTTGGCTTTGGCCTTGGCCTTGGCATGGCATGGCATGCTCGCCGAGGCCGTGGCATGCCTTGCTGCTAGCCAAGGCCGTGGCGTGGCATGCTCGCCCAGCCCGTGGCATGCCGTGCTCGCCCAGCCCGTGGCACGCCATGTTGGCCCAAGGCATTGGCATGGCATGCCGGCCAAGGCATGCTGGCCAACGCTGCACAAGGCGGTGCCATGGCATGGCATGCTGACCAAGACCGTGCCATGGCATGCTGGGCGAGGCCGGGGCATGGCATGCTGGCCGAGGCCGTGGCATGCCGGGCAACGGACCGGCATGGCCCAGCCCGTGGCACGCCATGTTGGCCCAAGGCATTGGCATGGCATGCCGGCCAAGGCATGCTGGCCAACGCTGCGGCACGGCGTGCTGGACAAGGCGGTGCCATGGCATGGCATGCTGACCAAGACAGTGCCATGGCATGCTGGCCGAGGCCGTGGCATGGCATGCTGGCCGAGGCCGTGGCTTGCCATGCCGCCACGGCCGTGGCATGCTGGGCAACGGACCGGCATGGCATGCTGGCCGTGGCGGTGGCACGACATGCTGGCCAAGGCAGTGGCATGGCATGTAGGCCAAGGCTAAGGCATGGCACGCTGTGGCATGGCACGCTGGCCAAGGCAGTCGCAAGGCATGCGGGCCGAGGCCGCGGCACGGCCCGCTGGGCAACGCGGTGGCATGGCATGCTGGGCAACGCCGTGGCAAGGCATGCGGGCCGAGGCCTTGGCATGGCATGCTGGCCGAGGCCGTGGCATGGCATGCGGGCCGAGGCCGTGGCATGGCATGGCATGCGGGCCGAGGCCGTGGCATGGCATGCGGGCCGAGGCCGTGGCGTGGCATGGCATGGCATGTTGGGCAACGCCGTGGCAAGACATGCGGGCCGAGGCCGTGGCATGGCATGTTGGGCAACGCCCTGGCAAGCCATGCGGGCCGAGGCCGTGGCGTGGCATGTTCGCCAAGGCTAAGGCATGGCACGCCGGGCAACGCGGTGCATTGGCATGCTGGGCAGCGCGGTGGCAAGGCATGGGGGCCGAGGCCGTGGCATGGCATGTTGGGCAACGCCGTGGCAAGACATGCGGGCCGAGGCCGTGGCATGGCATGCGGGCCGAGGCCGTGGCACGACATGTTGGCCAAGGCTAAGGCATGGCACGCCGGGCAACGCGGTGGCATGGCATGCTGGGCAACGCGGTGGCAAGGCATGCGGGCCGAGGCCGTGGCATGGCATGTTGGGCAACGCCGTAGAAGGGCATGCGGGCCGAGGCCGTGGCATGGCATGCGGGCCGAGGCCGTGGCATGGCATGTTGGGCGACGCCGTAGCAAGGCATGCGGGCCGAGGCCGTGGCATGTCATGCGGGCCGAGGCCGTGGCATGGCATGCGGGCCGAGGCCGTGGCATGGCATGTTGGCCGAGGCCGTGGCAAGGCATGCGGGCCGAGGCCGTGGCATGGCATGTTTGGCAACGCCGTGGCAAGACATGCGGGCCGTGGCATGGCATGGCATGCGGGCCGAGGCCGTGGCACGACATGTTGGCCAAGGCTAAGGCATGGCACGCCGGGCAACGCGGTGGCATGGCACGCCGGGCAACGCGGTGGCAAGGCATGCGGGCCGGGGCCGTGGCATGGCATGTTGGGCGACGCCGTAGCAAGGCATGCGGTCCGAGGCCGTGGCATGTCATGCGGGCCGAGGCCATGGCATGGCATGCGGGCCGAGGCCGTGGCATGGCATGTTGGGCGACGCCGTAGCAAGGCATGCGGGCCGAGGCCGTGGCATGTCATGCGAGCCGAGGCCGTGGCATGGCATGCGGGCCGAGGCCGTGGCATGGCAAGTTGGGCGACGTCGTGGCAAGGCATGCGGGCCGAGGCCGTGGCATGTCACGCGGGCCGAGGCCGTGGCATGGCATGCGGGCAGAGGCCGTGGCATGGCATGTTGGGCGACGCCGTCGCAAGGCATGCGGGCCGAGGCCGTGGCATGGCATGCGGGCCGAGGCCGTGGCATGGCATGTTGGGCGACGCCGTAGCAAGGCATGCGGGCCGAGGCCGTGGCATGTCATGGCATGTTGGGCGACGCCGTAGCAAGGCATGCGGGCCGAGGCCGTGGCATGGCATGTTTGGCAACGCCGTGGCAAGACATGAGGGCCGTGGCATGGCATGGCATGCGGGCCGAGGCCGTGGCACGACATGTTGGCCAAGGCTAAGGCATGGCACGCCGGGCAACGCGGTGGCATGGCATGCGGGCCGGGGCCGTGGCATGGCATGTTGGCCAACGTCGTAGCAAGGCATGCGGGCCGAGGCCGAGGCCGTGGCACGGCATGCGGGCCGAGGCTGTGGCATGGCATGTTGGGCGACGCCGTAGCAAGGCATGCGGTCCGAGGCCGTGGCATGTCATGCGGGCCGAGGCCGTGGCATGGCATGCGGGCCGAGGCCGTGGCATGGCATGTTGGGCGACGCCGTAGCAAGGCATGCGGGCCGAGGCCGTGCCGTGGCATGCGGGCCGAGGCCGTGGCATGGCATGCGGGCCGAGGCCGTGGCATGGCATGTTGGGCGACGCCGTAGCAAGGCATGCGGTCCGAGGCCGTGGCCTGTCATGCGGGCCGAGGCCGTGGCATGGCATGCGGGCCGAGGCCGTGGCATGGCATGCGGGCCGAGGCCGTGGCATGGCATGTTGGGCGACGCCGTAGCATGGCATGCGGGCCGAGGCCGTGGCATGTCATGCGCGCCGAGGCCGTGGCATGGCATGCGGGCCGAGGCCGTGGCATGGCAAGTTGGGCGACGTCGTGGCAAGGCATGCGGGCCGAGGCCGTGGCATGGCATGCGGGCCGAGGCCGTGGCAAGGCATGTTGGGCGACGCCGTCGCAAGGCATGCGGGCCGAGGCCGTGGCATGTCATGCGGGCCGAGGCCGTGGCATGGCATGCGGGCCGAGGCCGTGGCATGGCATGTTGGGCGACGCCGTAGCAAGGCATGCGGGCCGAGGCCGTGCCGTGGCATGCGGGCCGAGGCCGTGGCATGGCATGTTGGGCGACGCCGTAGCAAGGCATGCGGTCCGAGGCCGTGGCATGTCATGCGGGCCGAGGCCGTGGCATGGCATGCGGGCCGAGGCCGTGGCATGGCATGTTGGGCGACGCCGTAGCAAGGCATGCGGTCCGAGGCCGTGGCATGTCATGCGGGCCGAGGCCGTGGCATGGCATGCGGGCCGAGGCCGTGGCATGGCATGTTGGGCGACGCCGTAGCAAGGCATGCGGGCCGAGGCCGTGCCGTGGCATGCGGGCCGAGGCCGTGGCATGGCATGTTGGGCGACGCCGTAGCAAGGCATGCGGTCCGAGGCCGTGGCATGTCATGCGGGCCGAGGCCGTGGCATGGCATGCGGGCCGAGGCCGTGGCATGGCATGTTGGGCGACGCCGTAGCAAGGCATGCGGGCCGAGGCCGTGGCATGTCATGCGGGCCGAGGCCGTGGCATGGCATGCGGGCCGAGGCCGTGGCATGGCAAGTTGGGCGGCGTCGTGGCAAGGCATGCTGGCCGAGGCCGTGGCATGTCATGCGGGCCGAGGCCGTGGCATGGCATGCGGGCCGAGGCCGTGGCAAGGCATGTTGGGCGACGCCGTAGCAAGGCATGCGGGCCGAGGCCGTGGCATGTCATGCGGGCCGAGGCCGTGGCACGTCATGCGGGCCGAGGCCGTGGCATGGCATGTTTGGCCACGCCGTGGCAAGACATGCGGGCCGTGGCATGGCATGGCATGCGGGCCGAGGCCGTGGCTCGACATGTTGGCCAAGGCTAAGGCATGGCACGCCGGGCAACGCGGTGGCATGGCATGCTGGGCAACGCGGTGGCAAGGCATGCGGGCCGAGGCCGTGGCATGGCATGTTGGGCAACGCCGCAGCAAGGCATGCGGGCCGAGGCCGTGGCATGGCATGCGGGCCGAGGCCGTGGCATGGCATGCGGGCCGAGGCCGTGGCATGGCATGTTGGGCGACGCCGTAGCAAGGCATGCGGTCCGAGGCCGTGGCATGTCATGCGGGCCGAGGCCGTGGCATGGCATGCGGGCCGAGGCCGTGGCATGGCATGTTGGGCGACGCCGTAGCAAGGCATGCGGGCCGAGGCCGTGGCATGTCATGCGGGCCGAGGCCGTGGCATGGCATGCGGGCCGAGGCCGTGGCATGGCAAGTTGGGCGGCGTCGTGGCAAGGCATGCGGGCCGAGGCCGTGGCATGTCATGCGGGCCGAGGCCGTGGCACGGCATGCGGGCCGAGGCCGTGGCACGTCATGCGGGCCGAGGCCGTGGCATGGCATGTTTGGCAACGCCGTGGCAAGACATGCGGGCTGTGGCATGGCATGGCATGCGGGCCGAGGCCGTGGCTCGACATGTT
>NW_028129277.1:19655000-19675000 GCF_055761805.1 Camellia sinensis | reverse complement strand
ACACTGTGCACCAGCCCCCCAAAACGAATCACCCCCCGAAGGACTAAGAAGCCCGACGAACGCGCGAAAACATTTAGAGAGGCCGAGCAAGCACCGGTTAGCGCGAATGAAAGTAACAAGCGCAACAGGCAACTTTCGAGGGACATACTTTTCGCAACAAGCTTCCACTAGGAAAGCATAGGCAACTCGTTCGAACGTCAAAGCCAACCAAATGGCAATTACCCGAGGGACACGCTTTTCGCAAGGCACCTTCCACTAGGGAAGCGCAGGCAACCCGAAGGCGAGTCGAAGACAACCCGAGGGACATGGAGGAATGCACCAGTGGAGTTCGCTGCACAGGCAGGGATCCGTCCAACTCGCACAAACCGAACACAACTCACGCGCCACGACGTACACTGTGCACCAGCCCCCCAAAACGAATCACCCCCCGAAGGACTAAGAAGCCCGACGAACGCGCGAAAACATTTAGAGAGGCCGAGCAAGCACCGGTTACCGCGAATGCAAATAACAAACGCAACAGGCAACTTTCGAGGGACATACTTTTCGCAACAAGCTTCCACTAGGAAAGCATAGGCAACTCGTTCGAACGTCAAAGCCAACCAAATGGCAATTACCCGAGGGACACGCTTTTCGCAAGGCACCTTCCACTAGGGAAGCGCAAGCAACCCGAAGGCGAGTCGAAGACAACCCGAGGGACATGGAGGAATGCACCAGTGGAGTTCGCTGCACAGGCAGGGATCCGTCCAACTCGCACAAACCGAACACAACTCACGCGCCACGACGTACACTGTGCACCAGCCCCCCAAAACGAATCACCCCCCGAAGGACTAAGAAGCCCGACGAACGCGCGAAAACATTTAGAGAGGCCGAGCAAGCACCGGTTAGCGCGAATGCAAATAACAAACGCAACAGGCAAATTTCGAGGGACATACTTTTCGCAACAAGCTTCCACTAGGAAAGCATAGGCAACTCGTTCGAACGTCAAAGCCAACCAAATGGCAATTACCCGAGGGACACGCTTTTCGCAAGGCACCTTCCACTAGGGAAGCGCAAGCAACCCGAAGGCGAGTCGAAGACAACCCGAGGGACATGGAGGAATGCACCAGTGGAGTTCGCTGCACAGGCAGGGATCCGTCCAACTCGCACAAACCGAACACAACTCACGCGCCACGACGTACACTGTGCACCAGCCCCCCAAAACGAATCACCCCCCGAAGGACCAAGAAGCCCGACGAACGCGCGAAAACATTTAGAGAGGCCGAGCAAGCACCGGTTAGCGCGAATGCAAATAACAAACGCAACAGGCAACTTTCGAGGGACATACTTCTCGCAACAAGCTTCCATAAGGAAAGCACAGGCAACTCGTTCGCACGCCAAAGCCAACCAAATGGCAATTTAACCGAGGGACATGCATTTCGCAAGGCAACTTGTACAATTACCCGAGGGACATGGCATGCTTGCCAAGGCCGTGGCTTGGCATGCTTGCCAAGGCCGTGGCATGACATGCTGCTGGCCAAGGCCGGGCATGCCATGCTGCTGGACAAGGCCGTGGCAAGGCATGCTGATGGCCGAGGCCGTGGCAAGGCATGCTGATGGCCGAGGCCGTGGCAAGGCATGCTGATGGCCGAGGCCGTGGCAAGGCATGCTGCTGGCCAAGGCGTTGGCATGGCATGCTGCTGCTGACCAAGGCTTGGGCTTGCCATGCTGCCGGCCAAGGCCGCGGCATGGCATGCTGCCGGCCAAGGCCGCGGCATGGCATGCTGCCGGCCAAGGCCGCGGCATGCCATGTTGCTGGCCAAGGCCGTGGCATGGCATGCTGCTGGCCAAGGCCGTGGCATGACATGCTGGCCAAGGCCGGGGCATGGCAAGCTGCTGGCCAAGGTCGTGGCATGGCACGCTGCTGGCCAAGGCCGGGGCATAGCACGCTGCTGGCCATGGCCGTGGCTTGGCAAGGTTGCCAAGGCCGGGGCATGGCGTGCTGCTGGCCAAGGCTTTGGCATGCCATGTTGCTGGCCAAGGCTGTGGCATGGCATGCTGCTGGCCAAGGCTGTGGCATGGCATGCTGCTGGCCAAGGCCGTGGCATGACATGCTGGCCAAGGCCGGGGCATGGCATGCTGCTGGCCAAGGTCGTGGCATGGCATGCTGCTGGCCAAGGCCGTGGCATGACATGCTTGCCAAGGCCAGGGCATGGCATGCTGCTGGCCAAGGCTTTGGCATGCCATGTTGCTGGCCAAGGCTGTGGCATGGCATGCTGCCCTAGGCCAACGTGCCACCGCCACCGCCGCGGGCCGCCACTCGACGCATCCCGTGCTTGGCTATGTAGTTTCGATGCCACAAGCCAATGCCACAAGCCAAGCGATGGCATGTGCCAAGCGCCCGCCTAGGCATAGGCGTGGCCTGTGGCCTGGCCATGCTGGCCAGCCTTAAGGGAGGTGCCCCCCCCTTATAATAGCCTGTTAAGCCCTTTTCAATCTGGCAGGAGGAAACATCAAGCATGTTCGAGGAGTCATAATGGGGTTTTTTTAAAAAGTAATGGTTTTTTGCCAAAACTTTCAACATGAAAGTTGTATGAAATAATTTAATACACCATAAAAAAAATTATAAAAAAATATTTGGCCACCGGAATATTTTATTTTAATTTATTTCAATTTTAATACTTAAAAAATAATAAAAATTACTAAAAATACTCAAAAAATTCTAGAAAAATTCCAACAATTATAAGATGAGGCACTAGTAATTATAGTAATTTTTTTAATTATTTTTTTATTTTTAATTTATTTTATTATAATTTTTATGAGTAAATAAATAATTAAAAAGCCCGACGAACGTGCAAAAACTCTTAGAGAAACCCAGCAAGCATCGGATAGCTCGAATGCAAATAACAAACGCAACAGGCAACTTCCGAGGGACATACTTTTCCCAACAAGCTTCCACTGGGGAAAGCACTAGCAACGTGTTCGCAAGTCAAAGGCAACCAAACCGGCTATTACCCGAGGGACAAGCATTTCGCAGGGCAACATATACGTAAGTCAAAGCCAAACCAAATGGCAATTACACGAGGGACAGGATTGCTTGCCAAGGGCGTGGCATGCGATGTTCTAGCCCAAGGCCAAGGCACGCCACGCTGCGGGACAAGGCCGTGGCAAGACATGCGGCTGGCCTTGGCCTTGGCATGGCATGCCGCCGGCTTTGGCTGGGCTGCGTTGGCCTTGCCATGGAATGTTGCTGGCTTCGGATGGGCTGCCTCGGCCTTGGCCTTGGCCGTGGCATGGCATGGCATGCTGCTGGCCTTGGCCTTGGCCTTGGCATGGCATGCTGCTGGCTTTGGCTGGGCTGCCTTGGCCGTGGCATGGCATGCTGCTGGCTTTGGCTGGGCTGCCTTGGCCGTGGCATGGCATGCTGCTGGCCTAGGCCTTGGCATGGCATGCTGCTGGCTTTGGCTGGGCTGCCTTGGCCGTGGCATGGCATGCTGCTGGCCTAGGCCTTGGCATGGCATGCTGCTGGCTTTGGCTGGCAGCCTTGGCCGTGGCATGGCATGCTGCTGGCCTTGGCCTTGGCATGGCATGCTGCTGGCTTAGGCTGGCCTGCCTTGGCCGTGGCATGGCATGCTGCTGGCCTTGGCCTTGGCATGGCATGCTGCTGGCTTTGGCTGGCCTGCCTTGGCCGTGGCATGGCATGCTGCTGGCCTAGGCCTTGGCATGGCATGCTGCTGGCTTTGGCTGGCCTGCCTTGGCCGTGGCATGGCATGCTGCTGGCCTAGGCATGGCATGGCATGCTGCTGGCTTTGGCTGGGCTGCCTTGGCCGTGGCATGGCATGCTGCTGGCCTTGGCCTTGATATGGCATGCTGCTGGCTTTGGCTGGGCTGCCTTGGCCGTGGCATGGCATGCTGCTGGCCTAGGCCTTGGCATGGCATGCTGCTGGCTTTGGCTGGGCTGCCTTGGCCTTGGCATGGCATGCTGCTGGCTTTGGCTGGCCTGCCTTGGCCGTGGCATGGCATGCTGCTGGCCTAGGCCATGGCATGGCATGCTGCTGGCTTTGGCTGGGCTGCCTTGGCCGTGGCATGGCATGCTGCTGCCCTTGGCCTTGATATGGCATGCTGCTGGCTTTGGCTGGGCTGCCTTGGCCGTGGCATGGCATGCTGCTGGCCTAGGCCTTGGCATGGCATGCTGCTGGCTTTGGCTGGCCTGCGTTGGCCGTGGCATGGCATGCTGCTGGCCTAGGCCTTCGCATGGCATGCTGCTGGCCTAGGCCTTCGCATGGCATGCTGCTGGCTTTGGCTGGGCTGCCTTGGCCGTGGCATGGCATGCTGCTGGCCTTGGCCTTGGCATGGCATGCTGCTGGCTTTGGCTGGGCTGCCTTGGCCGTGGCATGGCATGCTGGTGGCCTAGGCCTTGGCATGGCATGCTGCTGGCTTTGGCTGGCCTGCCTTGGCCGTGGCATGGCATGCTGCTGGCCTAAGCCTTGGCATGGCATGCTGCTGGCTTTGGTTGGGCTGCCTTGGCCGTGGCATGGCATGCTGCTGGCCTTGGCCTTGGCATGGCATGCTGCTCGCTTTGGCTGGCCTGCCTTGGCCGTGGCATGGCATGCTGCTGGCCTAGGCCTTGGCATGGCATGCTGCTGGCTTTGGCTGGGCTGCCTTGGCCGTGGCATGGCATGCTGCTGGCCTTGGCCTTGGCATGCCATGCTGTTGGCTTTGGCTGGCCTGCCTTGGCCGTGGCATGGCATGCTGCTGGCCTAGGCCTTGGCATGGCATGCTGCTGGCTTTGGCTGGGCTGCCTTGGCCGTGGCATGGCATGCTGCTGGCCTTGGCCTTGGCATGGCATGCTGCTGGCTTTGGCTGGGCTGCCTTGGCCGTGGCATGGCATGCTGCTGGCCTTGGCCTTGGCATGGCATGCTGCTGGCTTTGGCTGGGCTGCCTTGGCCGTGGCATGGCATGCTGCTGGCCTAGGCCTTGGCATGGCATGCTGCTGGCTTTGGCTGGGCTGCCTTGGCCGTGGCATGGCATGCTGCTGGCCTAGGCCTTGGCATGGTATGCTGCTGGCCTAGGCCTTGGCATGGCATGCTGCTGGCTTTGGCTGGCAGCCTTGGCCGTGGCATGGCATGCTGCTGGCCTTGGCCTTGGCATGGCATGCTGCTGGCCTTGGCCTTGGCATGGCATGCTGCTGGCTTTGGCAGGCCTGCCTTGGCCGTGGCATGGCATGCTGCTGGCCTTGGCCTTGGCATGGCATGCTGCTGGCTTTGGCTGGCCTGCCTTGGCCGTGGCATGGCATGCTGCTGGCCTAGGCCTTGGCATGGCATGCTGCTGGCTTTGGCTGGGCTGCCTTGGCCGTGGCATGGCATGCTGCTGGCCTTGGCCTTGGCATGGCATGCTGCTGGCTTTGGCTGGGCTGCCTTGGCCGTGGCATGGCATGCTGGTGGCCTAGGCCTTGGCATGGCATGCTGCTGGCTTTGGCTGGCCTGCCTTGGCCGTGGCATGGCATGCTGCTGGCCTAAGCCTTGGCATGGCATGCTGCTGGCTTTGGTTGGGCTGCCTTGGCCGTGGCATGGCATGCTGCTGGCCTTGGCCTTGGCATGGCATGCTGCTCGCTTTGGCTGGCCTGCCTTGGCCGTGGCATGGCATGCTGCTGGCCTAGGCCTTGGCATGGCATGCTGCTGGCTTTGGCTGGGCTGCCTTGGCCGTGGCATGGCATGCTGCTGGCCTTGGCCTTGGCATGCCATGCTGTTGGCTTTGGCTGGCCTGCCTTGGCCGTGGCATGGCATGCTGCTGGCCTAGGCCTTGGCATGGCATGCTGCTGGCTTTGGCTGGGCTGCCTTGGCCGTGGCATGGCATGCTGCTGGCCTTGGCCTTGGCATGGCATGCTGCTGGCTTTGGCTGGGCTGCCTTGGCCGTGGCATGGCATGCTGCTGGCCTTGGCCTTGGCATGGCATGCTGCTGGCTTTGGCTGGGCTGCCTTGGCCGTGGCATGGCATGCTGCTGGCCTAGGCCTTGGCATGGCATGCTGCTAGCTTTGGCTGGGCTGCCTTGGCCGTGGCATGGCATGCTGCTGGCCTAGGCCTTGGCATGGTATGCTGCTGGCCTAGGCCTTGGCATGGCATGCTGCTGGCTTTGGCTGGCAGCCTTGGCCGTGGCATGGCATGCTGCTGGCCTTGGCCTTGGCATGGCATGCTGCTGGCCTTGGCCTTGGCATGGCATGCTGCTGGCTTTGGCAGGCCTGCCTTGGCCGTGGCATGGCATGCTGCTGGCCTTGGCCTTGGCATGGCATGCTGCTGGCTTTGGCTGGCCTGCCTTGGCCGTGGCATGGCATGCTGCTGGCCTAGGCCTTGGCATGGCATGCTGCTGGCTTTGGCTGGCCTGCCTTGGCCGTGGCATGGCATGCTGCTGGCCTAGGCATGGCATGGCATGCTGCTGGCTTTGGCTGGGCTGCCTTGGCCGTGGCATGGCATGCTGCTGGCCTTGGCCTTGATATGGCATGCTGCTGGCTTTGGCTGGGCTGCCTTGGCCGTGGCATGGCATGCTGCTGGCCTAGGCCTTGGCATGGCATGCTGCTGGCTTTGGCTGGGCTGCCTTGGCCGTGGCATGGCATGCTGCTGGCCTTGGCCTTGGCATGGCATGCTGCTGGCTTTGGCTGGCCTGCCTTGGCCGTGGCATGGCATGCTGCTGGCCTAGGCCATGGCATGGCATGCTGCTGGCTTTGGCTGGGCTGCCTTGGCCGTGGCATGGCATGCTGCTGCCCTTGGCCTTGATATGGCATGCTGCTGGCTTTGGCTGGGCTGCCATGGCCGTGGCATGGCATGCTGCTGGCCTAGGCCTTGGCATGGCATGCTGCTGGCTTTGGCTGGCCTGCGTTGGCCGTGGCATGGCATGCTGCTGGCCTAGGCCTTGGCATGGCATGCTGCTGGCTTTGGCTGGGCTGCCTTGGCCGTGGCATGGCATGCTGCTGGCCTTGGCCTTGGCATGGCATGCTGCTGGCTTTGGCTGGGCTGCCTTGGCCGTGGCATGGCATGCTGGTGGCCTAGGCCTTGGCATGGCATGCTGCTGGCTTTGGCTGGCCTGCCTTGGCCGTGGCATGGCATGCTGCTGGCCTAAGCCTTGGCATGGCATGCTGCTGGCTTTGGTTGGGCTGCCTTGGCCGTGGCATGGCATGCTGCTGGCCTAGGCCTTGGCATGGCATGCTGCTCGCTTTGGCTGGCCTGCCTTGGCCGTGGCATGGCATGCTGCTGGCCTAGGCCTTGGCATGGCATGCTGCTGGCTTTGGCTGGGCTGCCTTGGCCGTGGCATGGCATGCTGCTGGCCTTGGCCTTGGCATGCCATGCTGTTGGCTTTGGCTGGCCTGCCTTGGCCGTGGCATGGCATGCTGCTGGCCTAGGCCTTGGCATGGCATGCTGCTGGCTTTGGCTGGGCTGCCTTGGCCGTGGCATGGCATGCTGCTGGCCTTGGCCTTGGCATGCCATGCTGTTGGCTTTGGCTGGCCTGCCTTGGCCGTGGCATGGCATGCTGCTGGCCTAGGCCTTGGCATGGCATGCTGCTGGCTTTGGCTGGGCTGCCTTGGCCGTGGCATGGCATGCTGCTGGCTTTGGCTGGGCTGCCTTGGCCGTGGCATGGCATGCTGCTGGCCTTGGCCTTGGCATGGCATGCTGCTGGCTTTGGCTGGGCTGCCTTGGCCGTGGCATGGCATGCTGCTGGCCTAGGCCTTGGCATGGCATGCTGCTGGCTTTGGCTGGGCTGCCTTGGCCGTGGCATGGCATGCTGCTGGCCTAGGCCTTGGCATGGTATGCTGCTGGCCTAGGCCTTGGCATGGCATGCTGCTGGCTTTGGCTGGCAGCCTTGGCCGTGGCATGGCATGCTGCTGGCCTTGGCCTTGGCATGGCATGCTGCTGGCCTTGGCCTTGGCATGGCATGCTGCTGGCTTTGGCAGGCCTGCCTTGGCCGTGGCATGGCATGCTGCTGGCCTTGGCCTTGGCATGGCATGCTGCTGGCTTTGGCTGGCCTGCCTTGGCCGTGGCATGGCATGCTGCTGGCCTAGGCCTTGGCATGGCATGCTGCTGGCTTTGGCTGGCCTGCCTTGGCCGTGGCATGGCATGCTGCTGGCCTAGGCATGGCATGGCATGCTGCTGGCTTTGGCTGGGCTGCCTTGGCCGTGGCATGGCATGCTGCTGGCCTTGGCCTTGATATGGCATGCTGCTGGCTTTGGCTGGGCTGCCTTGGCCGTGGCATGGCATGCTGCTGGCCTAGGCCTTGGCATGGCATGCTGCTGGCTTTGGCTGGGCTGCCTTGGCCGTGGCATGGCATGCTGCTGGCCTTGGCCTTGGCATGGCATGCTGCTGGCTTTGGCTGGCCTGCCTTGGCCGTGGCATGGCATGCTGCTGGCCTAGGCCATGGCATGGCATGCTGCTGGCTTTGGCTGGGCTGCCTTGGCCGTGGCATGGCATGCTGCTGCCCTTGGCCTTGATATGGCATGCTGCTGGCTTTGGCTGGGCTGCCATGGCCGTGGCATGGCATGCTGCTGGCCTAGGCCTTGGCATGGCATGCTGCTGGCTTTGGCTGGCCTGCGTTGGCCGTGGCATGGCATGCTGCTGGCCTAGGCCTTGGCATGGCATGCTGCTGGCTTTGGCTGGGCTGCCTTGGCCGTGGCATGGCATGCTGCTGGCCTTGGCCTTGGCATGGCATGCTGCTGGCTTTGGCTGGGCTGCCTTGGCCGTGGCATGGCATGCTGGTGGCCTAGGCCTTGGCATGGCATGCTGCTGGCTTTGGCTGGCCTGCCTTGGCCGTGGCATGGCATGCTGCTGGCCTAAGCCTTGGCATGGCATGCTGCGGGCTTTGGTTGGGCTGCCTTGGCCGTGGCATGGCATGCTGCTGGCCTAGGCCTTGGCATGGCATGCTGCTCGCTTTGGCTGGCCTGCCTTGGCCGTGGCATGGCATGCTGCTGGCCTAGGCCTTGGCATGGCATGCTGCTGGCTTTGGCTGGGCTGCCTTGGCCGTGGCATGGCATGCTGCTGGCCTTGGCCTTGGCATGCCATGCTGTTGGCTTTGGCTGGCCTGCCTTGGCCGTGGCATGGCATGCTGCTGGCCTAGGCCTTGGCATGGCATGCTGCTGGCTTTGGCTGGGCTGCCTTGGCCGTGGCATGGCATGCTGCTGGCCTTGGCCTTGGCATGGCATGCTGCTGGCTTTGGCTGGGCTGCCTTGGCCGTGGCATGGCATGCTGCTGGCCTTGGCCTTGGCATGGCATGCTGCTGGCTTTGGCTGGGCTGCCTTGGCCGTGGCATGGCATGCTGCTGGCCTAGGCCTTGGCATGGCATGCTGCTTGCTTTGGCTGGGCTGCCTTGGCCGTGGCATGGCATGCTGCTGGCCTAGGCCGTGGCATGGCATGCTGCTGGCCTTGGCCTTGGCATGGCATGCTGCTGGCTTTGGCTGGCCTGCCTTGGCCGTGGCATGGCATGCTGCTGGCCTAGGCCTTGGCATGGCATGCTGCTGGCTTTGGCTGGCCTGCCTTGGCCGTGGCATGGCATGCTGCTGGCCTAGGCCTTGGCATGGCATGCTGCTGGCTTTGGCTGGCCTGCCTTGGCCGTGGCATGGCATGCTGCTGGCCTAGGCATGGCATGGCATGCTGCTGGCTTTGGCTGGGCTGCCTTGGCCGTGGCATGGCATGCTGCTGGCCTTGGCCTTGAGATGGCATGCTGCTGGCTTTGGCTGGGCTGCCTTGGCCGTGGCATGGCATGCTGCTGGCCTAGGCCTTGGCATGGCATGCTGCTGGCTTTGGCTGGGCTGCCTTGGCCGTGGCATGGCATGCTGCTGGCCTTGGCCTTGGCATGGCATGCTGCTGGCTTTGGCTGGCCTGCCTTGGCCGTGGCATGGCATGCTGCTGGCCTAGGCCATGGCATGGCATGCTGCTGGCTTTGGCTGGGCTGCCTTGGCCGTGGCATGGCATGCTGCTGCCCTTGGCCTTGATATGGCATGCTGCTGGCTTTGGCTGGGCTGCCATGGCCGTGGCATGGCATGCTGCTGGCCTAGGCCTTGGCATGGCATGCTGCTGGCTTTGGCTGGCCTGCGTTGGCCGTGGCA
The DNA here is from genome assembly GCF_055761805.1 of Camellia sinensis. Taxonomy (NCBI): domain Eukaryota; kingdom Viridiplantae; phylum Streptophyta; class Magnoliopsida; order Ericales; family Theaceae; genus Camellia; species Camellia sinensis. Next base: position 19,664,937 of record NW_028129277.1, on the reverse strand, counting down.
TGGCATGCTGCTGGCCTACGCCTTGGCATGGCATGCTGCTGGCTTTGGCTGGGCTGCCTTGGCCGTGGCATGGCATGCTGCTGGCCTTGGCCTTGGCATGGCATGCTGCTGGCTTTGGCTGGGCTGCCTTGGCCGTGGCATGGCATGCTGGTGGCCTAGGCCTTGGCATGGCATGCTGCTGGCTTTGGCTGGCCTGCCTTGGCCGTGGCATGGCATGCTGCTGGCCTAAGCCTTGGCATGGCATGCTGCTGGCTTTGGTTGGGCTGCCTTGGCCGTGGCATGGCATGCTGCTGGCCTAGGCCTTGGCATGGCATGCTGCTCGCTTTGGCTGGCCTGCCTTGGCCGTGGCATGGCATGCTGCTGGCCTAGGCCTTGGCATGGCATGCTGCTGGCTTTGGCTGGGCTGCCTTGGCCGTGGCATGGCATGCTGCTGGCCTTGGCCTTGGCATGCCATGCTGTTGGCTTTGGCTGGCCTGCCTTGGCCGTGGCATGGCATGCTGCTGGCCTAGGCCTTGGCATGGCATGCTGCTGGCTTTGGCTGGGCTGCCTTGGCCGTGGCATGGCATGCTGCTGGCCTTGGCCTTGGCATGGCATGCTGCTGGCTTTGGCTGGGCTGCCTTGGCCGTGGCATGGCATGCTGCTGGCCTTGGCCTTGGCATGGCATGCTGCTGGCTTTGGCTGGGCTGCCTTGGCCGTGGCATGGCATGCTGCTGGCCTAGGCCTTGGCATGGCATGCTGCTGGCTTTGGCTGGGCTGCCTTGGCCGTGGCATGGCATGCTGCTGGCCTAGGCCGTGGCATGGCATGCTGCTGGCCTTGGCCTTGGCATGGCATGCTGCTGGCTTTGGCTGGCCTGCCTTGGCCGTGGCATGGCATGCTGCTGGCCTAGGCCTTGGCATGGCATGCTGCTGGCTTTGGCTGGCCTGTTTTGGCCGTGGCATGGCATGCTGCTGGCCTAGGCCTTGGCATGGCATGCTGCTGGCTTTGGCTGGCCTGCCTTGGCCGTGGCATGGCATGCTGCTGGCCTAGGCCATGGCATGGCATGCTGCTGGCTTTGGCTGGGCTGCCTTGGCCGTGGCATGGCATGCTGCTGGCCTTGGCCTTGATATGGCATGCTGCTGGCTTTGGCTGGGCTGCCTTGGCCGTGCCATGGCATGCTGCTGGCCTAGGCCTTGGCATGGCATGCTGCTGGCTTTGGCTGGCCTGCCTTGGCCGTGGCATGGCATGCTGCTGGCCTTGGCCTTGGCATGGCATGCTGCTGGCTTTGGCTGGCCTGCCTTGGCCGTGGCATGGCATGCTGCTGGCCTAGGCCATGGCATGGCATGCTGCTGGCTTTGGCTGGGCTGCCTTGGCCGTGGCATGGCATGCTGCTGCCCTTGGCCGTGATATGGCATGCTGCTGGCTTTGGCTGGGCTGCCTTGGCCGTGGCATGGCATGCTGCTGGCCTAGGCCTTGGCATGGCATGCTGCTGGCTTTGGCTGGGCTGCCTTGGCCGTGGCATGGCATGCTGGTGGCCTAGGCCTTGGCATGGCATGCTGCTGGCTTTGGCTGGCCTGCCTTGGCCGTGGCATGGCATGCTGCTGGCCTAAGCCTTGGCATGGCATGCTGCTGGCTTTGGTTGGGCTGCCTTGGCCGTGGCATGGCATGCTGCTGGCCTTGGCCTTGGCATGGCATGCTGCTCGCTTTGGCTGGCCTGCCTTGGCCGTGGCATGGCATGCTGCTGGCCTAGGCCTTGGCATGGCATGCTGCTGGCTTTGGCTGGGCTGCCTTGGCCGTGGCATGGCATGCTGCTGGCCTTGGCCTTGGCATGCCATGCTGTTGGCTTTGGCTGGCCTGCCTTGGCCGTGGCATGGCATGCTGCTGGCCTAGGCCTTGGCATGGCATGCTGCTGGCTTTGGCTGGGCTGCCTTGGCCGTGGCATGGCATGCTGCTGGCCTTGGCCTTGGCATGCCATGCTGTTGGCTTTGGCTGGCCTGCCTTGGCCGTGGCATGGCATGCTGCTGGCCTAGGCCTTGGCATGGCATGCTGCTGGCTTTGGCTGGGCTGCCTTGGCCGTGGCATGGCATGCTGCTGGCCTAGGCCTTGGCATGGCATGCTGCTGGCTTTGGCTGGGCTGCCTTGGCCGTGGCATGGCATGCTGCTGGCCTTGGCCTTGGCATGGCATGCTGCTGGCTTTGGCTGGGCTGCCTTGGCCGTGGCATGGCATGCTGGTGGCCTAGGCCTTGGCATGGCATGCTGCTGGCTTTGGCTGGCCTGCCTTGGCCGTGGCATGGCATGCTGCTGGCCTAAGCCTTGGCATGGCATGCTGCTGGCTTTGGTTGGGCTGCCTTGGCCGTGGCATGGCATGCTGCTGGCCTTGGCCTTGGCATGGCATGCTGCTCGCTTTGGCTGGCCTGCCTTGGCCGTGGCATGGCATGCTGCTGGCCTAGGCCTTGGCATGGCATGCTGCTGGCTTTGGCTGGGCTGCCTTGGCCGTGGCATGGCATGCTGCTGGCCTTGGCCTTGGCATGCCATGCTGTTGGCTTTGGCTGGCCTGCCTTGGCCGTGGCATGGCATGCTGCTGGCCTAGGCCTTGGCATGGCATGCTGCTGGCTTTGGCTGGGCTGCCTTGGCCGTGGCATGGCATGCTGCTGGCCTTGGCCTTGGCATGCCATGCTGTTGGCTTTGGCTGGCCTGCCTTGGCCGTGGCATGGCATGCTGCTGGCCTAGGCCTTGGCATGGCATGCTGCTGGCTTTGGCTGGGCTGCCTTGGCCGTGGCATGGCATGCTGCTGGCCTAGGCCTTGGCATGGCATGCTGCTGGCTTTGGCTGGGCTGCCTTGGCCGTGGCATGGCATGCTGCTGGCCTTGGCCTTGGCATGGCATGCTGCTGGCTTTGGCTGGGCTGCCTTGGCCGTGGCATGGCATGCTGCTGGCCTAGGCCTTGGCATGGCATGCTGCTGGCTTTGGCTGGGCTGCCTTGGCCGTGGCATGGCATGCTGCTGGCCTTGGCCTTGGCTTGGCATGCTGCTGGCTTTGGCTGGGCTGCCTTGGCTGCGGTTCTTATCACTAGACGTGCGTTGCGTGCGAAGGCGTGCAAAGGCGTGCGCGACCATGCGCGCAACACGCGCACCGTGGTCAAAAGACCACGCGCGCGGTATTCGCACAGGCCACGCTGCCCACGCCGCGGGCATGCCAGGCCGCCCAGGCCGTGCGCATGCCATGCCGTGCTGCCCAGGCCGGCTGCATGCCAGGCCGCCCAGGCCGTGCGCATGCCATGCCGTGCTGCCCACGCCGCGGGCATGCCAGGCCGGCTGCATGCCAGGCCGCCCAGGCCGTGCGCATGCCATGCCGTGCTGCCCACGCCGCGGGCATGCCAGGCCGGCTGCATGCCAGGCCGCCCAGGCCGTGCGCATGCCATGCCGTGCTGCCCATGCCGCGCGCATGCCAGGCCCCGCCCACGCCCGCGCGCATGCCACGCCATGCTGCCCAAGGCCGCGCCCAGGCCGCGCAAGGCCGCGCCCAGGCCGCCCAAGGCCGCGCCCAGGCCGCCCAAGGCCGCGCCCAGGCCGCGCAAGGCCGCGCCCAGGCCGCCCAAGGCCGCGCCCAGGCCGCGCAAGGCCGCCCAAGGCCGCGGTCCAGGCCGCCCAAGGCCGCGGCCGAGCCGCCCCAGGCCGCAGCCCAGGCCGCGGTCGAGCCGCAGTGCATGTAACCCAAGGCCGCAGCCCAGGCCGCGCCCAACATGGGGCGTACCTGCCACTGCCTTGCCCTGGGCAAGGGAGGTGCCCCCCCCTTATAATAGCCTGTTAAGCCCTTTTCAATCTGGCAGGAGGAAACATCAAGCATGTTCGAGGAGTCATAATGGGGTTTTTTTAAAAAGTAATGGTTTTTTGCCAAAACTTTCAACATGAAAGTTGTAGGAAATAATTTAATACACCATAAAAAAAATTAAAAAAAATATTTTTTTACAGAAAATATTTTATTTTAATTTATTTCGATATTAATACTTAAAAAATAATAAAAATTAATAAAAATAGTCAAAAAATTATGGAAAAATTCCCATAATTAAAGGATGATTCACTAGTAATTATAGAAATTATTAAATTATTTTTTTCATTTTTTTTATTTTATTTTGATTTTTTTATGCCAAATAAGGGCTTTAAAAATTCGAAAAGCTCCAGAAAAATTGCAAAAAAATAGGGAATGACATTTAAAATTGATTGTAGTGCATTTTTAATTGTGTTGCACGGTTTGGGTAAGATTATAAAAGAATCATGTTCAAAAAGATCGATCGAGGCGGTGGCACGCCATGGCCTTGGCCTTGGCCTTGGCCTTTGCCCGCGGCCTTGGCCTTTGCCTTGGCCTTGGCCATGCCTTGCACAGGGACTTGGCCTTGCCCACTGCCTTGGCCTTGGCTTTGGCCTTGGCCTTGGCATGGCATGGCATGCTCGCCGAGGCCGTGGCATGCCTTGCTGCTAGCCAAGGCCGTGGCGTGGCATGCTCGCCCAGCCCGTGGCATGCCGTGCTCGCCCAGCCCGTGGCACGCCATGTTGGCCCAAGGCATTGGCATGGCATGCCGGCCAAGGCATGCTGGCCAACGCTGCACAAGGCGGTGCCATGGCATGGCATGCTGACCAAGACCGTGCCATGGCATGCTGGGCGAGGCCGGGGCATGGCATGCTGGCCGAGGCCGTGGCATGCCGGGCAACGGACCGGCATGGCCCAGCCCGTGGCACGCCATGTTGGCCCAAGGCATTGGCATGGCATGCCGGCCAAGGCATGCTGGCCAACGCTGCGGCACGGCGTGCTGGACAAGGCGGTGCCATGGCATGGCATGCTGACCAAGACAGTGCCATGGCATGCTGGCCGAGGCCGTGGCATGGCATGCTGGCCGAGGCCGTGGCTTGCCATGCCGCCACGGCCGTGGCATGCTGGGCAACGGACCGGCATGGCATGCTGGCCGTGGCGGTGGCACGACATGCTGGCCAAGGCAGTGGCATGGCATGTAGGCCAAGGCTAAGGCATGGCACGCTGTGGCATGGCACGCTGGCCAAGGCAGTCGCAAGGCATGCGGGCCGAGGCCGCGGCACGGCCCGCTGGGCAACGCGGTGGCATGGCATGCTGGGCAACGCCGTGGCAAGGCATGCGGGCCGAGGCCTTGGCATGGCATGCTGGCCGAGGCCGTGGCATGGCATGCGGGCCGAGGCCGTGGCATGGCATGGCATGCGGGCCGAGGCCGTGGCATGGCATGCGGGCCGAGGCCGTGGCGTGGCATGGCATGGCATGTTGGGCAACGCCGTGGCAAGACATGCGGGCCGAGGCCGTGGCATGGCATGTTGGGCAACGCCCTGGCAAGCCATGCGGGCCGAGGCCGTGGCGTGGCATGTTCGCCAAGGCTAAGGCATGGCACGCCGGGCAACGCGGTGCATTGGCATGCTGGGCAGCGCGGTGGCAAGGCATGGGGGCCGAGGCCGTGGCATGGCATGTTGGGCAACGCCGTGGCAAGACATGCGGGCCGAGGCCGTGGCATGGCATGCGGGCCGAGGCCGTGGCACGACATGTTGGCCAAGGCTAAGGCATGGCACGCCGGGCAACGCGGTGGCATGGCATGCTGGGCAACGCGGTGGCAAGGCATGCGGGCCGAGGCCGTGGCATGGCATGTTGGGCAACGCCGTAGAAGGGCATGCGGGCCGAGGCCGTGGCATGGCATGCGGGCCGAGGCCGTGGCATGGCATGTTGGGCGACGCCGTAGCAAGGCATGCGGGCCGAGGCCGTGGCATGTCATGCGGGCCGAGGCCGTGGCATGGCATGCGGGCCGAGGCCGTGGCATGGCATGTTGGCCGAGGCCGTGGCAAGGCATGCGGGCCGAGGCCGTGGCATGGCATGTTTGGCAACGCCGTGGCAAGACATGCGGGCCGTGGCATGGCATGGCATGCGGGCCGAGGCCGTGGCACGACATGTTGGCCAAGGCTAAGGCATGGCACGCCGGGCAACGCGGTGGCATGGCACGCCGGGCAACGCGGTGGCAAGGCATGCGGGCCGGGGCCGTGGCATGGCATGTTGGGCGACGCCGTAGCAAGGCATGCGGTCCGAGGCCGTGGCATGTCATGCGGGCCGAGGCCATGGCATGGCATGCGGGCCGAGGCCGTGGCATGGCATGTTGGGCGACGCCGTAGCAAGGCATGCGGGCCGAGGCCGTGGCATGTCATGCGAGCCGAGGCCGTGGCATGGCATGCGGGCCGAGGCCGTGGCATGGCAAGTTGGGCGACGTCGTGGCAAGGCATGCGGGCCGAGGCCGTGGCATGTCACGCGGGCCGAGGCCGTGGCATGGCATGCGGGCAGAGGCCGTGGCATGGCATGTTGGGCGACGCCGTCGCAAGGCATGCGGGCCGAGGCCGTGGCATGGCATGCGGGCCGAGGCCGTGGCATGGCATGTTGGGCGACGCCGTAGCAAGGCATGCGGGCCGAGGCCGTGGCATGTCATGGCATGTTGGGCGACGCCGTAGCAAGGCATGCGGGCCGAGGCCGTGGCATGGCATGTTTGGCAACGCCGTGGCAAGACATGAGGGCCGTGGCATGGCATGGCATGCGGGCCGAGGCCGTGGCACGACATGTTGGCCAAGGCTAAGGCATGGCACGCCGGGCAACGCGGTGGCATGGCATGCGGGCCGGGGCCGTGGCATGGCATGTTGGCCAACGTCGTAGCAAGGCATGCGGGCCGAGGCCGAGGCCGTGGCACGGCATGCGGGCCGAGGCTGTGGCATGGCATGTTGGGCGACGCCGTAGCAAGGCATGCGGTCCGAGGCCGTGGCATGTCATGCGGGCCGAGGCCGTGGCATGGCATGCGGGCCGAGGCCGTGGCATGGCATGTTGGGCGACGCCGTAGCAAGGCATGCGGGCCGAGGCCGTGCCGTGGCATGCGGGCCGAGGCCGTGGCATGGCATGCGGGCCGAGGCCGTGGCATGGCATGTTGGGCGACGCCGTAGCAAGGCATGCGGTCCGAGGCCGTGGCCTGTCATGCGGGCCGAGGCCGTGGCATGGCATGCGGGCCGAGGCCGTGGCATGGCATGCGGGCCGAGGCCGTGGCATGGCATGTTGGGCGACGCCGTAGCATGGCATGCGGGCCGAGGCCGTGGCATGTCATGCGCGCCGAGGCCGTGGCATGGCATGCGGGCCGAGGCCGTGGCATGGCAAGTTGGGCGACGTCGTGGCAAGGCATGCGGGCCGAGGCCGTGGCATGGCATGCGGGCCGAGGCCGTGGCAAGGCATGTTGGGCGACGCCGTCGCAAGGCATGCGGGCCGAGGCCGTGGCATGTCATGCGGGCCGAGGCCGTGGCATGGCATGCGGGCCGAGGCCGTGGCATGGCATGTTGGGCGACGCCGTAGCAAGGCATGCGGGCCGAGGCCGTGCCGTGGCATGCGGGCCGAGGCCGTGGCATGGCATGTTGGGCGACGCCGTAGCAAGGCATGCGGTCCGAGGCCGTGGCATGTCATGCGGGCCGAGGCCGTGGCATGGCATGCGGGCCGAGGCCGTGGCATGGCATGTTGGGCGACGCCGTAGCAAGGCATGCGGTCCGAGGCCGTGGCATGTCATGCGGGCCGAGGCCGTGGCATGGCATGCGGGCCGAGGCCGTGGCATGGCATGTTGGGCGACGCCGTAGCAAGGCATGCGGGCCGAGGCCGTGCCGTGGCATGCGGGCCGAGGCCGTGGCATGGCATGTTGGGCGACGCCGTAGCAAGGCATGCGGTCCGAGGCCGTGGCATGTCATGCGGGCCGAGGCCGTGGCATGGCATGCGGGCCGAGGCCGTGGCATGGCATGTTGGGCGACGCCGTAGCAAGGCATGCGGGCCGAGGCCGTGGCATGTCATGCGGGCCGAGGCCGTGGCATGGCATGCGGGCCGAGGCCGTGGCATGGCAAGTTGGGCGGCGTCGTGGCAAGGCATGCTGGCCGAGGCCGTGGCATGTCATGCGGGCCGAGGCCGTGGCATGGCATGCGGGCCGAGGCCGTGGCAAGGCATGTTGGGCGACGCCGTAGCAAGGCATGCGGGCCGAGGCCGTGGCATGTCATGCGGGCCGAGGCCGTGGCACGTCATGCGGGCCGAGGCCGTGGCATGGCATGTTTGGCCACGCCGTGGCAAGACATGCGGGCCGTGGCATGGCATGGCATGCGGGCCGAGGCCGTGGCTCGACATGTTGGCCAAGGCTAAGGCATGGCACGCCGGGCAACGCGGTGGCATGGCATGCTGGGCAACGCGGTGGCAAGGCATGCGGGCCGAGGCCGTGGCATGGCATGTTGGGCAACGCCGCAGCAAGGCATGCGGGCCGAGGCCGTGGCATGGCATGCGGGCCGAGGCCGTGGCATGGCATGCGGGCCGAGGCCGTGGCATGGCATGTTGGGCGACGCCGTAGCAAGGCATGCGGTCCGAGGCCGTGGCATGTCATGCGGGCCGAGGCCGTGGCATGGCATGCGGGCCGAGGCCGTGGCATGGCATGTTGGGCGACGCCGTAGCAAGGCATGCGGGCCGAGGCCGTGGCATGTCATGCGGGCCGAGGCCGTGGCATGGCATGCGGGCCGAGGCCGTGGCATGGCAAGTTGGGCGGCGTCGTGGCAAGGCATGCGGGCCGAGGCCGTGGCATGTCATGCGGGCCGAGGCCGTGGCACGGCATGCGGGCCGAGGCCGTGGCACGTCATGCGGGCCGAGGCCGTGGCATGGCATGTTTGGCAACGCCGTGGCAAGACATGCGGGCTGTGGCATGGCATGGCATGCGGGCCGAGGCCGTGGCTCGACATGTTGGCCAAGGCTAAGGCATGGCACGCCGGGCAACGCGGTGGCATGGCATGCTGGGCAACGCGGTGGCAAGGCATGCGGGCCGAGGCCGTGGCATGGCATGTTGGGCAACGCCGCAGCAAGGCATGCGGGCCGAGGCCGTGGCATGGCATGCGGGCCGAGGCCGTGGCATGGCATGCGGGCCGTGGCCGTGGCATGGCATGTTGGGCGACGCCGTCGCAAGGCATGCGGGCCGAGGCCGTGGCATGGCATGTTTGGCAACGCCGTGGCAAGACATGCGGGCCGTGGCATGGCATGGCATGCGGGCCGAGGCCGTGGCACGGCATGCGGGCCGAGGCCGTGGCATGGCATGTTGGGCGACGCCGTAGCAAGGCATGCGGGCTGAGGCCGTGGCCGTGGCATGGCATGCGGGCCGTGGCCGTGGCATGGCATGGCATGCGGGCCGAGGCCGTGGCATGGCATGTTTGGCAACGCCGTGGCAAGGCATGCGGGCCGAGGCCGTGGCATGGCATGATGGCCGAGGCCGTGGCATGTCATGCGGGCCGAGGCCGTGGCATGGCATGTTGGGCGACGCCGTAGCAAGGCATGCGGTCCGAGGCCGTGGCATGTTATGCGGGCCGAGGCCGTGGCATGGCTTGTTGGGCGACGCCGTAGCAAGGCATGCGGGCCGAGGCCGTGGCATGTCATGCTGGCCAAGGCCAAGGCATGACATGGCATGGCATGCGGGCCGAGGCCGTGGCATGGCATGTTGGGCAACGCCGTGGCAAGGCATGCGGGCCGAGGCCGTGGCATGGCATGATGGCCGAGGCCGTGGCATGCCATGCTGGCCAAGGCTAAGGCATGGCATGCCGGGCAACGCGGTGGCATGGCATGCTGGGCAACGCCGTGGCAAGGCATGCGGGCCGAGGCCGTGGCATGGCATGTTGGGCAACGCCTTGGCAAGACATGCGGGCCGAGGCCGTGGCATGGCATGGCATGTTGGGCAACGCCTTGGCAAGGCATGCGGGCCGAGGCCGTGGCATGGCATGCTAGCCGAGGCCGTGGCATGGCATGTTGGGCGACGCCGTGGCAAGGCATGCGGGCCGAGGCCGTGGCATGGCATGCGGGCCGAGGCCGTGGCACTGCATGTTGGGCGACGCCGTAGCAAGGCATGCGGGCCGAGGCCGAGGCC
>NW_028129277.1:19627500-19645000 GCF_055761805.1 Camellia sinensis | reverse complement strand
GCCACGACGTACACTGTGCACCAGCCCCCCAAAACGAATCACCCCCCGAAGGACCAAGAAGCCCGACGAACGCGCGAAAACATTTAGAGAGGCCGAGCAAGCACCGGTTAGCGCGAATGCAAATAACAAACGCAACAGGCAACTTTCGAGGGACATACTTCTCGCAACAAGCTTCCATAAGGAAAGCACAGGCAACTCGTTCGCACGCCAAAGCCAACCAAATGGCAATTTAACCGAGGGACATGCATTTCGCAAGGCAACTTGTACAATTACCCGAGGGACATGGCATGCTTGCCAAGGCCGTGGCTTGGCATGCTTGCCAAGGCCGTGGCATGACATGCTGCTGGCCAAGGCCGGGCATGCCATGCTGCTGGACAAGGCCGTGGCAAGGCATGCTGATGGCCGAGGCCGTGGCAAGGCATGCTGATGGCCGAGGCCGTGGCAAGGCATGCTGATGGCCGAGGCCGTGGCAAGGCATGCTGCTGGCCAAGGCGTTGGCATGGCATGCTGCTGCTGACCAAGGCTTGGGCTTGCCATGCTGCCGGCCAAGGCCGCGGCATGGCATGCTGCCGGCCAAGGCCGCGGCATGGCATGCTGCCGGCCAAGGCCGCGGCATGCCATGTTGCTGGCCAAGGCCGTGGCATGGCATGCTGCTGGCCAAGGCCGTGGCATGACATGCTGGCCAAGGCCGGGGCATGGCAAGCTGCTGGCCAAGGTCGTGGCATGGCACGCTGCTGGCCAAGGCCGGGGCATAGCACGCTGCTGGCCATGGCCGTGGCTTGGCAAGGTTGCCAAGGCCGGGGCATGGCGTGCTGCTGGCCAAGGCTTTGGCATGCCATGTTGCTGGCCAAGGCTGTGGCATGGCATGCTGCTGGCCAAGGCTGTGGCATGGCATGCTGCTGGCCAAGGCCGTGGCATGACATGCTGGCCAAGGCCGGGGCATGGCATGCTGCTGGCCAAGGTCGTGGCATGGCATGCTGCTGGCCAAGGCCGTGGCATGACATGCTTGCCAAGGCCAGGGCATGGCATGCTGCTGGCCAAGGCTTTGGCATGCCATGTTGCTGGCCAAGGCTGTGGCATGGCATGCTGCCCTAGGCCAACGTGCCACCGCCACCGCCGCGGGCCGCCACTCGACGCATCCCGTGCTTGGCTATGTAGTTTCGATGCCACAAGCCAATGCCACAAGCCAAGCGATGGCATGTGCCAAGCGCCCGCCTAGGCATAGGCGTGGCCTGTGGCCTGGCCATGCTGGCCAGCCTTAAGGGAGGTGCCCCCCCCTTATAATAGCCTGTTAAGCCCTTTTCAATCTGGCAGGAGGAAACATCAAGCATGTTCGAGGAGTCATAATGGGGTTTTTTTAAAAAGTAATGGTTTTTTGCCAAAACTTTCAACATGAAAGTTGTATGAAATAATTTAATACACCATAAAAAAAATTATAAAAAAATATTTGGCCACCGGAATATTTTATTTTAATTTATTTCAATTTTAATACTTAAAAAATAATAAAAATTACTAAAAATACTCAAAAAATTCTAGAAAAATTCCAACAATTATAAGATGAGGCACTAGTAATTATAGTAATTTTTTTAATTATTTTTTTATTTTTAATTTATTTTATTATAATTTTTATGAGTAAATAAATAATTAAAAAGCCCGACGAACGTGCAAAAACTCTTAGAGAAACCCAGCAAGCATCGGATAGCTCGAATGCAAATAACAAACGCAACAGGCAACTTCCGAGGGACATACTTTTCCCAACAAGCTTCCACTGGGGAAAGCACTAGCAACGTGTTCGCAAGTCAAAGGCAACCAAACCGGCTATTACCCGAGGGACAAGCATTTCGCAGGGCAACATATACGTAAGTCAAAGCCAAACCAAATGGCAATTACACGAGGGACAGGATTGCTTGCCAAGGGCGTGGCATGCGATGTTCTAGCCCAAGGCCAAGGCACGCCACGCTGCGGGACAAGGCCGTGGCAAGACATGCGGCTGGCCTTGGCCTTGGCATGGCATGCCGCCGGCTTTGGCTGGGCTGCGTTGGCCTTGCCATGGAATGTTGCTGGCTTCGGATGGGCTGCCTCGGCCTTGGCCTTGGCCGTGGCATGGCATGGCATGCTGCTGGCCTTGGCCTTGGCCTTGGCATGGCATGCTGCTGGCTTTGGCTGGGCTGCCTTGGCCGTGGCATGGCATGCTGCTGGCTTTGGCTGGGCTGCCTTGGCCGTGGCATGGCATGCTGCTGGCCTAGGCCTTGGCATGGCATGCTGCTGGCTTTGGCTGGGCTGCCTTGGCCGTGGCATGGCATGCTGCTGGCCTAGGCCTTGGCATGGCATGCTGCTGGCTTTGGCTGGCAGCCTTGGCCGTGGCATGGCATGCTGCTGGCCTTGGCCTTGGCATGGCATGCTGCTGGCTTAGGCTGGCCTGCCTTGGCCGTGGCATGGCATGCTGCTGGCCTTGGCCTTGGCATGGCATGCTGCTGGCTTTGGCTGGCCTGCCTTGGCCGTGGCATGGCATGCTGCTGGCCTAGGCCTTGGCATGGCATGCTGCTGGCTTTGGCTGGCCTGCCTTGGCCGTGGCATGGCATGCTGCTGGCCTAGGCATGGCATGGCATGCTGCTGGCTTTGGCTGGGCTGCCTTGGCCGTGGCATGGCATGCTGCTGGCCTTGGCCTTGATATGGCATGCTGCTGGCTTTGGCTGGGCTGCCTTGGCCGTGGCATGGCATGCTGCTGGCCTAGGCCTTGGCATGGCATGCTGCTGGCTTTGGCTGGGCTGCCTTGGCCTTGGCATGGCATGCTGCTGGCTTTGGCTGGCCTGCCTTGGCCGTGGCATGGCATGCTGCTGGCCTAGGCCATGGCATGGCATGCTGCTGGCTTTGGCTGGGCTGCCTTGGCCGTGGCATGGCATGCTGCTGCCCTTGGCCTTGATATGGCATGCTGCTGGCTTTGGCTGGGCTGCCTTGGCCGTGGCATGGCATGCTGCTGGCCTAGGCCTTGGCATGGCATGCTGCTGGCTTTGGCTGGCCTGCGTTGGCCGTGGCATGGCATGCTGCTGGCCTAGGCCTTCGCATGGCATGCTGCTGGCCTAGGCCTTCGCATGGCATGCTGCTGGCTTTGGCTGGGCTGCCTTGGCCGTGGCATGGCATGCTGCTGGCCTTGGCCTTGGCATGGCATGCTGCTGGCTTTGGCTGGGCTGCCTTGGCCGTGGCATGGCATGCTGGTGGCCTAGGCCTTGGCATGGCATGCTGCTGGCTTTGGCTGGCCTGCCTTGGCCGTGGCATGGCATGCTGCTGGCCTAAGCCTTGGCATGGCATGCTGCTGGCTTTGGTTGGGCTGCCTTGGCCGTGGCATGGCATGCTGCTGGCCTTGGCCTTGGCATGGCATGCTGCTCGCTTTGGCTGGCCTGCCTTGGCCGTGGCATGGCATGCTGCTGGCCTAGGCCTTGGCATGGCATGCTGCTGGCTTTGGCTGGGCTGCCTTGGCCGTGGCATGGCATGCTGCTGGCCTTGGCCTTGGCATGCCATGCTGTTGGCTTTGGCTGGCCTGCCTTGGCCGTGGCATGGCATGCTGCTGGCCTAGGCCTTGGCATGGCATGCTGCTGGCTTTGGCTGGGCTGCCTTGGCCGTGGCATGGCATGCTGCTGGCCTTGGCCTTGGCATGGCATGCTGCTGGCTTTGGCTGGGCTGCCTTGGCCGTGGCATGGCATGCTGCTGGCCTTGGCCTTGGCATGGCATGCTGCTGGCTTTGGCTGGGCTGCCTTGGCCGTGGCATGGCATGCTGCTGGCCTAGGCCTTGGCATGGCATGCTGCTGGCTTTGGCTGGGCTGCCTTGGCCGTGGCATGGCATGCTGCTGGCCTAGGCCTTGGCATGGTATGCTGCTGGCCTAGGCCTTGGCATGGCATGCTGCTGGCTTTGGCTGGCAGCCTTGGCCGTGGCATGGCATGCTGCTGGCCTTGGCCTTGGCATGGCATGCTGCTGGCCTTGGCCTTGGCATGGCATGCTGCTGGCTTTGGCAGGCCTGCCTTGGCCGTGGCATGGCATGCTGCTGGCCTTGGCCTTGGCATGGCATGCTGCTGGCTTTGGCTGGCCTGCCTTGGCCGTGGCATGGCATGCTGCTGGCCTAGGCCTTGGCATGGCATGCTGCTGGCTTTGGCTGGGCTGCCTTGGCCGTGGCATGGCATGCTGCTGGCCTTGGCCTTGGCATGGCATGCTGCTGGCTTTGGCTGGGCTGCCTTGGCCGTGGCATGGCATGCTGGTGGCCTAGGCCTTGGCATGGCATGCTGCTGGCTTTGGCTGGCCTGCCTTGGCCGTGGCATGGCATGCTGCTGGCCTAAGCCTTGGCATGGCATGCTGCTGGCTTTGGTTGGGCTGCCTTGGCCGTGGCATGGCATGCTGCTGGCCTTGGCCTTGGCATGGCATGCTGCTCGCTTTGGCTGGCCTGCCTTGGCCGTGGCATGGCATGCTGCTGGCCTAGGCCTTGGCATGGCATGCTGCTGGCTTTGGCTGGGCTGCCTTGGCCGTGGCATGGCATGCTGCTGGCCTTGGCCTTGGCATGCCATGCTGTTGGCTTTGGCTGGCCTGCCTTGGCCGTGGCATGGCATGCTGCTGGCCTAGGCCTTGGCATGGCATGCTGCTGGCTTTGGCTGGGCTGCCTTGGCCGTGGCATGGCATGCTGCTGGCCTTGGCCTTGGCATGGCATGCTGCTGGCTTTGGCTGGGCTGCCTTGGCCGTGGCATGGCATGCTGCTGGCCTTGGCCTTGGCATGGCATGCTGCTGGCTTTGGCTGGGCTGCCTTGGCCGTGGCATGGCATGCTGCTGGCCTAGGCCTTGGCATGGCATGCTGCTGGCTTTGGCTGGGCTGCCTTGGCCGTGGCATGGCATGCTGCTGGCCTAGGCCTTGGCATGGTATGCTGCTGGCCTAGGCCTTGGCATGGCATGCTGCTGGCTTTGGCTGGCAGCCTTGGCCGTGGCATGGCATGCTGCTGGCCTTGGCCTTGGCATGGCATGCTGCTGGCCTTGGCCTTGGCATGGCATGCTGCTGGCTTTGGCAGGCCTGCCTTGGCCGTGGCATGGCATGCTGCTGGCCTTGGCCTTGGCATGGCATGCTGCTGGCTTTGGCTGGCCTGCCTTGGCCGTGGCATGGCATGCTGCTGGCCTAGGCCTTGGCATGGCATGCTGCTGGCTTTGGCTGGCCTGCCTTGGCCGTGGCATGGCATGCTGCTGGCCTAGGCATGGCATGGCATGCTGCTGGCTTTGGCTGGGCTGCCTTGGCCGTGGCATGGCATGCTGCTGGCCTTGGCCTTGATATGGCATGCTGCTGGCTTTGGCTGGGCTGCCTTGGCCGTGGCATGGCATGCTGCTGGCCTAGGCCTTGGCATGGCATGCTGCTGGCTTTGGCTGGGCTGCCTTGGCCGTGGCATGGCATGCTGCTGGCCTTGGCCTTGGCATGGCATGCTGCTGGCTTTGGCTGGCCTGCCTTGGCCGTGGCATGGCATGCTGCTGGCCTAGGCCATGGCATGGCATGCTGCTGGCTTTGGCTGGGCTGCCTTGGCCGTGGCATGGCATGCTGCTGCCCTTGGCCTTGATATGGCATGCTGCTGGCTTTGGCTGGGCTGCCATGGCCGTGGCATGGCATGCTGCTGGCCTAGGCCTTGGCATGGCATGCTGCTGGCTTTGGCTGGCCTGCGTTGGCCGTGGCATGGCATGCTGCTGGCCTAGGCCTTGGCATGGCATGCTGCTGGCTTTGGCTGGGCTGCCTTGGCCGTGGCATGGCATGCTGCTGGCCTTGGCCTTGGCATGGCATGCTGCTGGCTTTGGCTGGGCTGCCTTGGCCGTGGCATGGCATGCTGGTGGCCTAGGCCTTGGCATGGCATGCTGCTGGCTTTGGCTGGCCTGCCTTGGCCGTGGCATGGCATGCTGCTGGCCTAAGCCTTGGCATGGCATGCTGCTGGCTTTGGTTGGGCTGCCTTGGCCGTGGCATGGCATGCTGCTGGCCTAGGCCTTGGCATGGCATGCTGCTCGCTTTGGCTGGCCTGCCTTGGCCGTGGCATGGCATGCTGCTGGCCTAGGCCTTGGCATGGCATGCTGCTGGCTTTGGCTGGGCTGCCTTGGCCGTGGCATGGCATGCTGCTGGCCTTGGCCTTGGCATGCCATGCTGTTGGCTTTGGCTGGCCTGCCTTGGCCGTGGCATGGCATGCTGCTGGCCTAGGCCTTGGCATGGCATGCTGCTGGCTTTGGCTGGGCTGCCTTGGCCGTGGCATGGCATGCTGCTGGCCTTGGCCTTGGCATGCCATGCTGTTGGCTTTGGCTGGCCTGCCTTGGCCGTGGCATGGCATGCTGCTGGCCTAGGCCTTGGCATGGCATGCTGCTGGCTTTGGCTGGGCTGCCTTGGCCGTGGCATGGCATGCTGCTGGCTTTGGCTGGGCTGCCTTGGCCGTGGCATGGCATGCTGCTGGCCTTGGCCTTGGCATGGCATGCTGCTGGCTTTGGCTGGGCTGCCTTGGCCGTGGCATGGCATGCTGCTGGCCTAGGCCTTGGCATGGCATGCTGCTGGCTTTGGCTGGGCTGCCTTGGCCGTGGCATGGCATGCTGCTGGCCTAGGCCTTGGCATGGTATGCTGCTGGCCTAGGCCTTGGCATGGCATGCTGCTGGCTTTGGCTGGCAGCCTTGGCCGTGGCATGGCATGCTGCTGGCCTTGGCCTTGGCATGGCATGCTGCTGGCCTTGGCCTTGGCATGGCATGCTGCTGGCTTTGGCAGGCCTGCCTTGGCCGTGGCATGGCATGCTGCTGGCCTTGGCCTTGGCATGGCATGCTGCTGGCTTTGGCTGGCCTGCCTTGGCCGTGGCATGGCATGCTGCTGGCCTAGGCCTTGGCATGGCATGCTGCTGGCTTTGGCTGGCCTGCCTTGGCCGTGGCATGGCATGCTGCTGGCCTAGGCATGGCATGGCATGCTGCTGGCTTTGGCTGGGCTGCCTTGGCCGTGGCATGGCATGCTGCTGGCCTTGGCCTTGATATGGCATGCTGCTGGCTTTGGCTGGGCTGCCTTGGCCGTGGCATGGCATGCTGCTGGCCTAGGCCTTGGCATGGCATGCTGCTGGCTTTGGCTGGGCTGCCTTGGCCGTGGCATGGCATGCTGCTGGCCTTGGCCTTGGCATGGCATGCTGCTGGCTTTGGCTGGCCTGCCTTGGCCGTGGCATGGCATGCTGCTGGCCTAGGCCATGGCATGGCATGCTGCTGGCTTTGGCTGGGCTGCCTTGGCCGTGGCATGGCATGCTGCTGCCATTGGCCTTGATATGGCATGCTGCTGGCTTTGGCTGGGCTGCCATGGCCGTGGCATGGCATGCTGCTGGCCTAGGCCTTGGCATGGCATGCTGCTGGCTTTGGCTGGCCTGCGTTGGCCGTGGCATGGCATGCTGCTGGCCTAGGCCTTGGCATGGCATGCTGCTGGCTTTGGCTGGGCTGCCTTGGCCGTGGCATGGCATGCTGCTGGCCTTGGCCTTGGCATGGCATGCTGCTGGCTTTGGCTGGGCTTCCTTGGCCGTGGCATGGCATGCTGGTGGCCTAGGCCTTGGCATGGCATGCTGCTGGCTTTGGCTGGCCTGCCTTGGCCGTGGCATGGCATGCTGCTGGCCTAAGCCTTGGCATGGCATGCTGCGGGCTTTGGTTGGGCTGCCTTGGCCGTGGCATGGCATGCTGCTGGCCTAGGCCTTGGCATGGCATGCTGCTCGCTTTGGCTGGCCTGCCTTGGCCGTGGCATGGCATGCTGCTGGCCTAGGCCTTGGCATGGCATGCTGCTGGCTTTGGCTGGGCTGCCTTGGCCGTGGCATGGCATGCTGCTGGCCTTGGCCTTGGCATGCCATGCTGTTGGCTTTGGCTGGCCTGCCTTGGCCGTGGCATGGCATGCTGCTGGCCTAGGCCTTGGCATGGCATGCTGCTGGCTTTGGCTGGGCTGCCTTGGCCGTGGCATGGCATGCTGCTGGCCTTGGCCTTGGCATGGCATGCTGCTGGCTTTGGCTGGGCTGCCTTGGCCGTGGCATGGCATGCTGCTGGCCTTGGCCTTGGCATGGCATGCTGCTGGCTTTGGCTGGGCTGCCTTGGCCGTGGCATGGCATGCTGCTGGCCTAGGCCTTGGCATGGCATGCTGCTGGCTTTGGCTGGGCTGCCTTGGCCGTGGCATGGCATGCTGCTGGCCTAGGCCGTGGCATGGCATGCTGCTGGCCTTGGCCTTGGCATGGCATGCTGCTGGCTTTGGCTGGCCTGCCTTGGCCGTGGCATGGCATGCTGCTGGCCTAGGCCTTGGCATGGCATGCTGCTGGCTTTGGCTGGCCTGCCTTGGCCGTGGCATGGCATGCTGCTGGCCTAGGCCTTGGCATGGCATGCTGCTGGCTTTGGCTGGCCTGCCTTGGCCGTGGCATGGCATGCTGCTGGCCTAGGCATGGCATGGCATGCTGCTGGCTTTGGCTGGGCTGCCTTGGCCGTGGCATGGCATGCTGCTGGCCTTGGCCTTGAGATGGCATGCTGCTGGCTTTGGCTGGGCTGCCTTGGCCGTGGCATGGCATGCTGCTGGCCTAGGCCTTGGCATGGCATGCTGCTGGCTTTGGCTGGGCTGCCTTGGCCGTGGCATGGCATGCTGCTGGCCTTGGCCTTGGCATGGCATGCTGCTGGCTTTGGCTGGCCTGCCTTGGCCGTGGCATGGCATGCTGCTGGCCTAGGCCATGGCATGGCATGCTGCTGGCTTTGGCTGGGCTGCCTTGGCCGTGGCATGGCATGCTGCTGCCCTTGGCCTTGATATGGCATGCTGCTGGCTTTGGCTGGGCTGCCATGGCCGTGGCATGGCATGCTGCTGGCCTAGGCCTTGGCATGGCATGCTGCTGGCTTTGGCTGGCCTGCGTTGGCCGTGGCATGGCATGCTGCTGTCCTACGCCTTGGCATGGCATGCTGCTGGCTTTGGCTGGGCTGCCTTGGCCGTGGCATGGCATGCTGCTGGCCTTGGCCTTGGCATGGCATGCTGCTGGCTTTGGCTGGGCTGCCTTGGCCGTGGCATGGCATGCTGGTGGCCTAGGCCTTGGCATGGCATGCTGCTGGCTTTGGCTGGCCTGCCTTGGCCGTGGCATGGCATGCTGCTGGCCTAAGCCTTGGCATGGCATGCTGCTGGCTTTGGTTGGGCTGCCTTGGCCGTGGCATGGCATGCTGCTGGCCTAGGCCTTGGCATGGCATGCTGCTCGCTTTGGCTGGCCTGCCTTGGCCGTGGCATGGCATGCTGCTGGCCTAGGCCTTGGCATGGCATGCTGCTGGCTTTGGCTGGGCTGCCTTGGCCGTGGCATGGCATGCTGCTGGCCTTGGCCTTGGCATGCCATGCTGTTGGCTTTGGCTGGCCTGCCTTGGCCGTGGCATGGCATGCTGCTGGCCTAGGCCTTGGCATGGCATGCTGCTGGCTTTGGCTGGGCTGCCTTGGCCGTGGCATGGCATGCTGCTGGCCTTGGCCTTGGCATGGCATGCTGCTGGCTTTGGCTGGGCTGCCTTGGCCGTGGCATGGCATGCTGCTGGCCTTGGCCTTGGCATGGCATGCTGCTGGCTTTGGCTGGGCTGCCTTGGCCGTGGCATGGCATGCTGCTGGCCTAGGCCTTGGCATGGCATGCTGCTAGCTTTGGCTGGGCTGCCTTGGCCGTGGCATGGCATGCTGCTGGCCTAGGCCGTGGCATGGCATGCTGCTGGCCTTGGCCTTGGCATGGCATGCTGCTGGCTTTGGCTGGCCTGCCTTGGCCGTGGCATGGCATGCTGCTGGCCTAGGCCTTGGCATGGCATGCTGCTGGCTTTGGCTGGCCTGTTTTGGCCGTGGCATGGCATGCTGCTGGCCTAGGCCTTGGCATGGCATGCTGCTGGCTTTGGCTGGCCTGCCTTGGCCGTGGCATGGCATGCTGCTGGCCTAGGCCATGGCATGGCATGCTGCTGGCTTTGGCTGGGCTGCCTTGGCCGTGGCATGGCATGCTGCTGGCCTTGGCCTTGATATGGCATGCTGCTGGCTTTGGCTGGGCTGCCTTGGCCGTGCCATGGCATGCTGCTGGCCTAGGCCTTGGCATGGCATGCTGCTGGCTTTGGCTGGCCTGCCTTGGCCGTGGCATGGCATGCTGCTGGCCTTGGCCTTGGCATGGCATGCTGCTGGCTTTGGCTGGCCTGCCTTGGCCGTGGCATGGCATGCTGCTGGCCTAGGCCATGGCATGGCATGCTGCTGGCTTTGGCTGGGCTGCCTTGGCCGTGGCATGGCATGCTGCTGCCCTTGGCCGTGATATGGCATGCTGCTGGCTTTGGCTGGGCTGCCTTGGCCGTGGCATGGCATGCTGCTGGCCTAGGCCTTGGCATGGCATGTTGCTGGCTTTGGCTGGCCTGCCTTGGCCGTGGCATGGCATGCTGCTGGCCTAGGCCTTGGCATGGCATGCTGCTGGCTTTGGCTGGGCTGCCTTGGCCGTGGCATGGCATGCTGCTGGCCTTGGCCTTGGCATGGCATGCTGCTGGCTTTGGCGGGGCTGCCTTGGCCGTGGCATGGCATGCTGGTGGCCTAGGCCTTGGCATGGCATGCTGCTGGCTTTGGCTGGCCTGCCTTGGCCGTGGCATGGCATGCTGCTGGCCTAGGCCTTGGCATGGCATGCTGCTGGCTTTGGTTGGGCTGCCTTGGCCGTGGCATGGCATGCTGCTGGCCTTGGCCTTGGCATGGCATGCTGCTGGCTTTGGCTGGCCTGCCTTGGCCGTGGCATGGCATGCTGCTGGCCTTGGCCTTGGCATGGCATGCTGCTGGCTTTGGCTGGGCTGCCTTGGCCGTGGCATGGCATGCTGCTGGCCTAGGCCTTGGCATGGCATGCTGCTGGCTTTGGCTGGGCTGCCTTGGCCGTGGCATGGCATGCTGCTGGCCTAGGCCGTGGCATGGCATGCTGCTGGCCTTGGCCTTGGCATGGCATGCTGCTGGCTTTGGCTGGCCTGCCTTGGCCGTGGCATGGCATGCTGCTGGCCTAGGCCTTGGCATGGCATGCTGCTGGCTTTGGCTGGCCTGCCTTGGCCGTGGCATGGCATGCTGCTGGCCTAGGCCTTGGCATGGCATGCTGCTGGCTTTGGCTGGCCTGCCTTGGCCGTGGCATGGCATGCTGCTGGCCCAGGCCGTGCGCATGCCATGCCGTGCTGCCCACGCCGCGGGCATGCCAGGCCGGCTGCATGCCAGGCCGCCCAGGCCGTGCGCATGCCATGCCGTGCTGCCCATGCCGCGCGCATGCCAGGCCGCCCACGCCCGCGCGCATGCCACGCCATGCTGCCCAAGGCCGCGCCCAGGCCGCGCAAGGCCGCGCCCAGGCCGCCCAAGGCCGCGCCCAGGCCGCGCAAGGCCGCGCCCAGGCCGCCCAAGGCCGCGCCCAGGCCGCGCAAGGCCGCCCAAGGCCGCGGTCCAGGCCGCCCAAGGCCGCGGCCGAGCCGCCCCAGGCCGCAGCCCAGGCCGCGGTCGAGCCGCAGTGCATGTAACCCAAGGCCGCAGCCCAGGCCGCGCCCAACATGGGGCGTACCTGCCACTGCCTTGCCCTGGGCAAGGGAGGTGCCCCCCCCTTATAATAGCCTGTTAAGCCCTTTTCAATCTGGCAGGAGGAAACATCAAGCATGTTCGAGGAGTCATAATGGGGTTTTTTTAAAAAGTAATGGTTTTTTGCCAAAACTTTCAACATGAAAGTTGTAGGAAATAATTTAATACACCATAAAAAAAATTAAAAAAAATATTTTTTTACAGAAAATATTTTATTTTAATTTATTTCGATATTAATACTTAAAAAATAATAAAAATTAATAAAAATAGTCAAAAAATTATGGAAAAATTCCCATAATTAAAGGATGATTCACTAGTAATTATAGAAATTATTAAATTATTTTTTTCATTTTTTTTATTTTATTTTGATTTTTTTATGCCAAATAAGGGCTTTAAAAATTCGAAAAGCTCCAGAAAAATTGCAAAAAAATAGGGAATGACATTTAAAATTGATTGTAGTGCATTTTTAATTGTGTTGCACGGTTTGGGTAAGATTATAAAAGAATCATGTTCAAAAAGATCGATCGAGGCGGTGGCACGCCATGGCCTTGGCCTTGGCCTTGGCCTTTGCCCGCGGCCTTGGCCTTTGCCTTGGCCTTGGCCATGCCTTGCACAGGGACTTGGCCTTGCCCACTGCCTTGGCCTTGGCTTTGGCCTTGGCCTTGGCATGGCATGGCATGCTCGCCGAGGCCGTGGCATGCCTTGCTGCTAGCCAAGGCCGTGGCGTGGCATGCTCGCCCAGCCCGTGGCATGCCGTGCTCGCCCAGCCCGTGGCACGCCATGTTGGCCCAAGGCATTGGCATGGCATGCCGGCCAAGGCATGCTGGCCAACGCTGCACAAGGCGGTGCCATGGCATGGCATGCTGACCAAGACCGTGCCATGGCATGCTGGGCGAGGCCGGGGCATGGCATGCTGGCCGAGGCCGTGGCTTGCCATGCCGCCACGGCCGTGGCATGCCGGGCAACGGACCGGCATGGCCCAGCCCGTGGCACGCCATGTTGGCCCAAGGCATTGGCATGGCATGCCGGCCAAGGCATGCTGGCCAACGCTGCGGCACGGCGTGCTGGACAAGGCGGTGCCATGGCATGGCATGCTGACCAAGACAGTGCCATGGCATGCTGGCCGAGGCCGTGGCATGGCATGCTGGCCGAGGCCGTGGCTTGCCATGCCGCCACGGCCGTGGCATGCTGGGCAACGGACCGGCATGGCATGCTGGCCGTGGCGGTGGCACGACATGCTGGCCAAGGCAGTGGCATGGCATGTAGGCCAAGGCTAAGGCATGGCACGCTGTGGCATGGCACGCTGGCCAAGGCAGTCGCAAGGCATGCGGGCCGAGGCCGCGGCACGGCCCGCTGGGCAACGCGGTGGCATGGCATGCTGGGCAACGCCGTGGCAAGGCATGCGGGCCGAGGCCTTGGCATGGCATGCTGGCCGAGGCCGTGGCATGGCATGCGGGCCGAGGCCGTGGCATGGCATGGCATGCGGGCCGAGGCCGTGGCATGGCATGCGGGCCGAGGCCGTGGCGTGGCATGGCATGGCATGTTGGGCAACGCCGTGGCAAGACATGCGGGCCGAGGCCGTGGCATGGCATGTTGGGCAACGCCCTGGCAAGCCATGCGGGCCGAGGCCGTGGCGTGGCATGTTCGCCAAGGCTAAGGCATGGCACGCCGGGCAACGCGGTGCATTGGCATGCTGGGCAGCGCGGTGGCAAGGCATGGGGGCCGAGGCCGTGGCATGGCATGTTGGGCAACGCCGTGGCAAGACATGCGGGCCGAGGCCGTGGCATGGCATGCGGGCCGAGGCCGTGGCACGACATGTTGGCCAAGGCTAAGGCATGGCACGCCGGGCAACGCGGTGGCATGGCATGCTGGGCAACGCGGTGGCAAGGCATGCGGGCCGAGGCCGTGGCATGGCATGTTGGGCAACGCCGTAGAAGGGCATGCGGGCCGAGGCCGTGGCATGGCATGCGGGCCGAGGCCGTGGCATGGCATGTTGGGCGACGCCGTAGCAAGGCATGCGGGCCGAGGCCGTGGCATGTCATGCGGGCCGAGGCCGTGGCATGGCATGCGGGCCGAGGCCGTGGCATGGCATGTTGGCCGAGGCCGTGGCAAGGCATGCGGGCCGAGGCCGTGGCATGGCATGTTTGGCAACGCCGTGGCAAGACATGCGGGCCGTGGCATGGCATGGCATGCGGGCCGAGGCCGTGGCACGACATGTTGGCCAAGGCTAAGGCATGGCACGCCGGGCAACGCGGTGGCATGGCACGCCGGGCAACGCGGTGGCAAGGCATGCGGGCCGGGGCCGTGGCATGGCATGTTGGGCGACGCCGTAGCAAGGCATGCGGTCCGAGGCCGTGGCATGTCATGCGGGCCGAGGCCATGGCATGGCATGCGGGCCGAGGCCGTGGCATGGCATGTTGGGCGACGCCGTAGCAAGGCATGCGGGCCGAGGCCGTGGCATGTCATGCGAGCCGAGGCCGTGGCATGGCATGCGGGCCGAGGCCGTGGCATGGCAAGTTGGGCGACGTCGTGGCAAGGCATGCGGGCCGAGGCCGTGGCATGTCACGCGGGCCGAGGCCGTGGCATGGCATGCGGGCAGAGGCCGTGGCATGGCATGTTGGGCGACGCCGTCGCAAGGCATGCGGGCCGAGGCCGTGGCATGGCATGCGGGCCGAGGCCGTGGCATGGCATGTTGGGCGACGCCGTAGCAAGGCATGCGGGCCGAGGCCGTGGCATGTCATGGCATGTTGGGCGACGCCGTAGCAAGGCATGCGGGCCGAGGCCGTGGCATGGCATGTTTGGCAACGCCGTGGCAAGACATGAGGGCCGTGGCATGGCATGGCATGCGGGCCGAGGCCGTGGCACGACATGTTGGCCAAGGCTAAGGCATGGCACGCCGGGCAACGCGGTGGCATGGCATGCGGGCCGGGGCCGTGGCATGGCATGTTGGCCAACGTCGTAGCAAGGCATGCGGGCCGAGGCCGAGGCCGTGGCACGGCATGCGGGCCGAGGCTGTGGCATGGCATGTTGGGCGACGCCGTAGCAAGGCATGCGGTCCGAGGCCGTGGCATGTCATGCGGGCCGAGGCCGTGGCATGGCATGCGGGCCGAGGCCGTGGCATGGCATGTTGGGCGACGCCGTAGCAAGGCATGCGGGCCGAGGCCGTGCCGTGGCATGCGGGCCGAGGCCGTGGCATGGCATGCGGGCCGAGGCCGTGGCATGGCATGTTGGGCGACGCCGTAGCAAGGCATGCGGTCCGAGGCCGTGGCCTGTCATGCGGGCCGAGGCCGTGGCATGGCATGCGGGCCGAGGCCGTGGCATGGCATGCGGGCCGAGGCCGTGGCATGGCATGTTGGGCGACGCCGTAGCATGGCATGCGGGCCGAGGCCGTGGCATGTCATGCGCGCCGAGGCCGTGGCATGGCATGCGGGCCGAGGCCGTGGCATGGCAAGTTGGGCGACGTCGTGGCAAGGCATGCGGGCCGAGGCCGTGGCATGGCATGCGGGCCGAGGCCGTGGCAAGGCATGTTGGGCGACGCCGTCGCAAGGCATGCGGGCCGAGGCCGTGGCATGTCATGCGGGCCGAGGCCGTGGCATGGCATGCGGGCCGAGGCCGTGGCATGGCATGTTGGGCGACGCCGTAGCAAGGCATGCGGGCCGAGGCCGTGCCGTGGCATGCGGGCCGAGGCCGTGGCATGGCATGTTGGGCGACGCCGTAGCAAGGCATGCGGTCCGAGGCCGTGGCATGTCATGCGGGCCGAGGCCGTGGCATGGCATGCGGGCCGAGGCCGTGGCATGGCATGCGGGCCGAGGCCGTGGCATGGCATGTTGGGCGACGCCGTAGCAAGGCATGCGGTCCGAGGCCGTGGCATGTCATGCGGGCCGAGGCCGTGGCATGGCATGCGGGCCGAGGCCGTGGCATGGCATGTTGGGCGACGCCGTAGCAAGGCATGCGGGCCGAGGCCGTGCCGTTGCATGCGGGCCGAGGCCGTGGCATGGCATGTTGGGCGACGCCGTAGCAAGGCATGCGGTCCGAGGCCGTGGCATGTCATGCGGGCCGAGGCCGTGGCATGGCATGCGGGCCGAGGCCGTGGCATGGCATGTTGGGCGACGCCGTAGCAAGGCATGCGGGCCGAGGCCGTGGCATGTCATGCGGGCCGAGGCCGTGGCATGGCATGCGGGCCGAGGCCGTGGCATGGCAAGTTGGGCGGCGTCGTGGCAAGGCATGCTGGCCGAGGCCGTGGCATGTCATGCGGGCCGAGGCCGTGGCATGGCATGCGGGCCGAGGCCGTGGCAAGGCATGTTGGGCGACGCCGTAGCAAGGCATGCGGGCCGAGGCCGTGGCATGTCATGCGGGCCGAGGCCGTGGCACGTCATGCGGGCCGAGGCCGTGGCATGGCATGTTTGGCCACGCCGTGGCAAGACATGCGGGCCGTGGCATGGCATGGCATGCGGGCCGAGGCCGTGGCTCGACATGTTGGCCAAGGCTAAGGCATGGCACGCCGGGCAACGCGGTGGCATGGCATGCTGGGCAACGCGGTGGCAAGGCATGCGGGCCGAGGCCGTGGCATGGCATGTTGGGCAACGCCGCAGCAAGGCATGCGGGCCGAGGCCGTGGCATGGCATGCGGGCCGAGGCCGTGGCATGGCATGCGGGCCGAGGCCGTGGCATGGCATGCGGGCCGAGGCCGTGGCATGGCATGTTGGGCGACGCCGTAGCAAGGCATGCGGTCCGAGGCCGTGGCATGTCATGCGGGCCGAGGCCGTGGCATGGCATGCGGGCCGAGGCCGTGGCATGGCATGTTGGGCGACGCCGTAGCAAGGCATGCGGGCCGAGGCCGTGGCATGTCATGCGGGCCGAGGCCGTGGCATGGCATGCGGGCCGAGGCCGTGGCATGGCAAGTTGGGCGGCGTCGTGGCAAGGCATGCGGGCCGAGGCCGTGGCATGTCATGCGGGCCGAGGCCGTGGCACGGCATGCGGGCCGAGGCCGTGGCACGTCATGCGGGCCGAGGCCGTGGCATGGCATGTTTGGCAACGCCGTGGCAAGACATGCGGGCTGTGGCATGGCATGGCATGCGGGCCGAGGCCGTGGCTCGACATGTTGGCCAAGGCTAAGGCATGGCACGCCGGGCAACGCGGTGGCATGGCATGCTGGGCAACGCGGTGGCAAGGCATGCGGGCCGAGGCCGTGGCATGGCATGTTGGGCAACGCCGCAGCAAGGCATGCGGGCCGAGGCCGTGGCATGGCATGCGGGCCGAGGCCGTGGCATGGCATGCGGGCCGTGGCCGTGGCATGGCATGTTGGGCGACGCCGTCGCAAGGCATGCGGGCCGAGGCCGTGGCATGGCATGTTTGGCAACGCCGTGGCAAGACATGCGGGCCGTGGCATGGCATGGCATGCGGGCCGAGGCCGTGGCACGGCATGCGGGCCGAGGCCGTGGCATGGCATGTTGGGCGACGCCGTAGCAAGGCATGCGGGCTGAGGCCGTGGCCGTGGCATGGCATGCGGGCCGTGGCCGTGGCATGGCATGGCATGCGGGCCGAGGCCGTGGCATGGCATGTTGGGCAACGCCGTGGCAAGGCATGCGGGCCGAGGCCGTGGCATGGCATGATGGCCGAGGCCGTGGCATGTCATGCGGGCCGAGGCCGTGGCATGGCATGTTGGGCGACGCCGTAGCAAGGCATGCGGTCCGAGGCCGTGGCATGTTATGCGGGCCGAGGCCGTGGCATGGCTTGTTGGGCGACGCCGTAGCAAGGCATGCGGGCCGAGGCCGTGGCATGTCATGCTGGCCAAGGCCAAGGCATGACATGGCATGGCATGCGGGCCGAGGCCGTGGCATGGCATGTTGGGCAACGCCGTGGCAAGGCATGCGGGCCGAGGCCGTGGCATGGCATGATGGCCGAGGCCGTGGCATGCCATGCTGGCCAAGGCTAAGGCATGGCATGCCG